>NW_012112808.1:3090465-3132592 GCF_000951035.1 Colobus angolensis palliatus | reverse complement strand
GGGGGAGAAACTTTCAGGGAGGAGGAATAAGAGAGTATTATCTGAGAAGCCAGCAAAGGACGAAGTTTTAAGAAAATGAGTGCTCAACAGTATCAGATGTCTCAGAGAACTCACCCATAATAAGGCTCAAGAAAAGTCTACTGGATTTGATATTTAGAAAGTCGTTACAGACCTAAGCTAAAGACCTTTCAGTGGAGTGGTGGGGTCAGAAGTCAGACTGAGTCCAGGGGTGAGTGGTGGGTCAAGCTGTGGGAGCTGTGAACACAGGAAGCTGCCTCCTAACATACCTCCCTTTCCAAAAGCACCCTGAGTCCTGGAACGCCCGTGACCCATGCTGCTGGTGCCAAGATGACCTGGGGCTCTAACAAGGATGGACTATGCAGTTACCCATCATTTGCTACATTATCCATTATTTATCAAGCATCTATAGGGTGTCTTCAATATGCCAGGTACTGCACCAGGTACCTGGGCCCCAAATATGAGTTAGACCCAGGCACTGCCCTAGAGATATTCATATTTTAATGCAGAAACACACCAATCAAACATTACCAGGTAATGCAACCTGTGTTTTAACTGAGTAGGAAAAGATGAAGGAGGTCAAGGAAAGTTTCATGGAGAAGTGACAATTGTCATTAGAGACAACGGCCAGCCAAGGAACTCCTTGTAGCAGGGGAGTGGCATGATGAAATTTTTGTTGTAGTTTTATGCAGAAAAGGGATGCATTTTCACAAATTTAATACTTGCACGTAACTGGCCCCCAGATCAAGAACGAGGTCATGACCAGCCCCCAGAAAGCCCTCGTGACTTTTTTTAGCCAACACCATCATGAATTTTGCATCCCCCCACTCTTTTTTTTACATAAATAAGTGTATATAGTATTCATTTGTGTCTGCTGTCTTTTGCTCAATGTGACATTTGTGGGATTCGTTCCACATTGCCGCATAGCGTGGCAGATGGCCACTTTCAGATTTGTTTTTTAAGGAAAATGTGGTAAAGATGTGAGTCTCCTGTGTAGATTATGAAAATCAGTCCTTTGCTTTGCTTTGCCGTCCTGGTACATGTGATTAACCAACAACCTTGGCTCCTTGCCCCTCCCCAAATAGAAGTGAGTGGGGCTGGCTCTCTCCATTTCCTCACTTCCCTTTTCAGGATTCACTATTCATTTCTCAAATTGCTCACAGTGTTCTTTGAAATGCAAGTTCTCTTGTATGTCTGTGTGTACAAGATGTGTGTGTGCACATGTGCTGCCAGGGAAAAAGGGGAAAAGCATTCTGTAGGGTTTGCCCCAGTCTCTGGTGCCCCATTTAGGGCAGTGGCAGGTGTGGATGGCAGGCTGTCCCAGAAAGAGACAGGCTAGCTGCAGGGTGTACAGCTGTGATTAACAGAGTGGGAAGGGAGCAGTGGAGGGGCCCAGTAATGAAGGAACCACCCTCAGAGGAGACCTAAGTCATTACTGTCATTCTGACTGCCACCCTCCTGAATGCACAGGAAGCTTGCAAATCTCAGAGCAATCCATTCCCACTTCCGCTGGAAGAAAAATGAGAAATCCCATATCAGGAGGAATACGTAATTCCTGCCTGTCTTCTTAAAAATACATCAAGACCCTGCAGAAAATATGCTTTCAAACCTAGCCCCTCCGATACCCAGCAGTTAGGCAGCTTCTGCTTCTGCCTGACAGTGCCTCATAAAATTCCTGCAGGAAGAGGTTATATGACCAATAAAACCTGCCCCCAATGTCTCTCTTGGCTGAGCTTTGTCCTAGGAGCCCTTTCTACTTCCCCCAGCCTCTTTCGAGGTTAATAAGCTCACATTTTCAAGGGCAGCTCTAGATGTAAAAGAGAGCAGGTTCTTCTCCCTCTCTACCTACAATGAAGATTTGTTATTTCTTAAATTGACGTTGGAAATGTTTTGGGACCTAGCCTGCCATTTGGAAAGACCCCAGTGTAAATCTTGTAGGACTGAGAGCCTTGTAGGGAGTGGTGAACTGGGGAGGCTCAGAAGACGACATCTCCTTGCCTCTAAAACATTGACTTTTCTCTCTACACATATTCAAGCTAGTGCTTTGTTATATTCTTTCTCTCCTCTCCCTGTCTCTCTTTCTCTGTCTCTCCAAATGTGAGTTTCCTTGTCTGTGAGAGTCTGATTATTTAATATGTTGGTGAAGTGGCCTCTGGCTTAGTAATAATGTCCTCCAGTAGCCTTAGAACATTAGCTAGGAGCCAAGGCCCTGAGAAGTTGAAGGTTGTGTCCAAGAACTTCTAGCTGCTTAGGGACAGAATTAGGACTAGATAGTCTCAAAAGCCACTGTCTCTACCCTCCTAAATTGACCTTTCTCTTTTCTGGAGCTAAGTCACTTACTGTCTCCTCTGGTCTCCACGGATATTTTATCTGATTACATCGAGACTTATTCTCAAGAAAAACAGGGTATAATAACCACATGAGGTTGTTTATGGTAGTTGATGCACAATGTGGACTCCTTGTTCCAAGAATATTTGCATTCCATTGGGGCAGAGGCATGGACAAGCCTTGAATGGCCATTCATTCACTTGCCGTGTTCTGACTTCTTCTAGCCACATGGTAGGCTGAATTTCTCCATCCCAGTGAAATCAGGGTGACCACGTGACCCACTTTGGCCGATATGATGGAAATGGGAATGACATGAGTCACTTCTGGTGGAAGCTTTGAGAACCAGTATGTGGAACCTCCCTCAGTCTGGATCCCTGAGTGACCAAAAAGAGCACAACCCCTATACTGACCTATGCTAGGCCTGTCGGGAAGTAAGGAATAAATTTTGTTGAGTTAAGCCTCTGAGATTTGGGGGATGTTTGTTATTGCAGCATAACCTAGCATACTCTTTCTGACAAACATGTCATGGATTTCAGGCATTGGAAATTGCATGCCCAGCAGCACTGGACCATTGAGAGGCCATGCACCATGTTGTTGTGCCCCAGCATTCTTCTATAACCACAGAGAGCAAGCCACAGTCTTGGACACTGACGCGCACCCAGCATCTCTTGGTTGTACTTACTGGGAGCACTTGTTGACTTGACGCGTACCCAGCATCTCTTGGTTGTACTTACTGGGAGCGCTTGTTGACTTGACGCGTACCCAGCATCTCTTGGTTGTACTTACTGGGAGCGCTTGTTGACTTGAAGGCCAAAGGAAAGTGAGCTCAGGTCACCAAACACATCTTTCACTCTTCTCCAGGGCCAGACACCTCCAAGAGTAAGTGTGCCCAGGCAGGGCCTGTTGGTGAGGTCCAGAAGATGATCTAGTCTGGGCTATAAGGCCAGGCTGTGTAGGTTACTGAATTGTGATTGGCATGCCTTTGTCCCAGTTTGCTTTTTCCCATGGGCTTAAATTACTTGAACAACCTATTTGCTTTCCTCTAAAAATAAAACGTAACTTTTTTGCAGTCAGTGTTAACAGCAAGTAGCTAAATCCATCCCTGTCATCCATTGTAAATTCAGCTCAACTTCTTGGTTTTATTGAGAGCCCGCTATGTGCCATTAGAGACACTTCCTGCCTTAGCATTTGCAGTCTAGCAGAGAAGATGGGCACATTAACAAGTAAGCAGAACAAAATGTGAATCCTGGATGTAGCCCATTCATTGAAGAAACATTTATGGAGAGCCATCATTTCCTAGGTAATAGACATTGCAGAAAGTGCAGAGGCAGACCTAGAGTGGGATGGAAACATTTGGGAGCAATTGCCTCTTTTCTGGAGGAAGGATGTGTTCCGGTTACAATCACTTCGTAACAAATCCTTGTTGTTTAAAACAGCTATTGTATTAAACTCACAGATTCTGTGGGTTGGGGATTCAGGTGAGGTGCAGTGAGGATGGCTTGTCTCTGGTTCTCAACATCTCAAAAGTCACTAAGGCTGAAGGTGATGTCATGAGGACTGGAGTCATCTGGAAGCTCCTTCACTGGCATGTCAGGTGTCTGGGCTGGGATGACTCAAAGACTGAGTTCAGCTGGGACTGACAACCTACACATAGCCTTTCAGTGTGGCCTGAGCTTCTCACAACATAGAAGCTGATTCTCCAACGGGAACATCCCAGAAGTATGTAGAGACAGTGAGTGTTCCTGTAGAAGCAGGTGCACGTTGTTGCGCTGCCTTTTGTGACCTAACCTCGGAAGTCTGGCAATGTCATCCCTCTCTGTATTCCATATGTTGTAATAGTCACTAAGGCCAGGCTGGATTCCAAGGGTGGGACACAGATGCCACCTCTTAATGGGGATGTGTCCAAGAATTTGTAGACATATTTGAAACCACCACAGATTGGGAGCAAACACAGCTTGCTAGTTGTCTAACTAGGTTCCATTTTTACCTTCCTAGTAACAGAATCCCTATGTTATCAGTTAACTCAGATTTTTAAAAATCTACATTTCCTGGCCTCCCTTAAAGATGTGTGTCCAATGAGAAGAAAGGACAAGTCATTGGATAAGCCTTTTGGAAAGTTCTTTTATAAACTTTAAAGAATCTTCATAGGATATTATACTCTTTTGGAAAGTGTCTTTTTCCCCTCCTCCTCTTTATTCTCCCTGCTTGGAATGCAGATGACAGAGTTGGAGCTCCAGTAGTCATCTTGAGACCATGAGGCAATCCTGAGAAGGAAAGCTACACATTAAGGATGAGGGAGCAGAAAAATTAAAGAATGCCAGGTCCTGGGAGACATTGTGGAGCCAACATGCCAACCCTGCCTTTTGAATGTCAAGCTATAAGACAGTAAAATAAATGTCTATTATATTTGATGTTGTCTGTCACCAAAATCAATCCCTAACTGACACAAGGGATCAGAAAGAGTTAGATCAGAAAGGAGGAAATGTAATTTTTTTTTGGTAAAGTAATAATTGCGCAAGCATTTACTAAAATGAGCAGGGGGTTGCCAGATAAAGTAAGGAAAGACCTTTCATGCAGAGGGAACAGTATCGTTAAAATGTCAAGGAAGTCACTTGATCACTTTCACCTGAAAAAATAAGATATATTAGAGTGGCTTGGTGAGGTTACTTGCAAATTATATTTGATGATTCCAGAGGAAGAAATAATAGAACTGAGGTATGCTGAGAAAGGTAAGATGGCACACAGATATTTCACAATAAGTTGCAAATAAATGCCTTTTATTTTGTATCCCAGCTAATAAACAGTTACATGGAAACTCTAAATAACTGTGTAAATGGTCAAGAACTCTTTATAGACTTTCAAGTTGATTTTGGAGATGTCTACACCTTAGTCAATAATGAGACATTTAATTCTTTGGCTATGTCAATTATGTTATTCTTTGCTTTAGAATGACTCATTGAGATATGGTCACCCTCAGTGCCACAAAATGAAACTCATATACGTTGTAAGGGATCAAATTGCAACTGATTATTATTGATATAATGAGAAACAATTTTTAAAATGTTCTTGGGCCCATGTTCCACTGTATGTTCAAATTCCCTGAAATGGACTAACTTTCAGAGCCCCCAAGAAGGCTGGCCAACTTCTAAAAAAAAAAGGAGATTATTTTGATTTCTATTAAAAAAAAAAAACTACAAAAAAGATGAGCTGAATTCTTTACACTTGTTTTATTTTGTTTTGTTTTGTAGAGAGAGTCTCACTGTGTTGCCCAGGTCTAGAACTTCTGGCCTCAAGTGATCCTCCAGTCTCAGCATCCCTAGTAGCTGTGACTACAGGCATTGCCACTACAGTCTACTAATTTTTTTTTCTTTCTTTTCTTTCTTTCTCTTCCTTTCTTTCTTTCTTTCTTTCTTTCTTTCTTTCTTTCTTTCTTTCTTTCTTTCTTTCTTTCTTTCTTTTTTTTTTTTTTTGTATAAAGGAAGTCTCACTATTTTCCCCAGTCTAGTCTCAAACTCCTGGCCTCAAGTGATCCTCCTGCCCTGGCCTCCCAATGTGCTGGGATTACAGGCATGAGCTACCATGCCCGGCTTGTACACTTAATTTTTGAACTTGTCTCCGGCTCCCACCTTCAGCTGCTCTGCTGAGAGAGAATAAAGAGTGGTGGTAAACAGCATAGGCTCCTGAGAGCTGTCCCTCTGACTAGCTGTGTGATCTTGGGCTAGAAACTTAATGTCTCTGTGCCTTAATTTCTTCAATATAAAATGGTAATAATTATGCCTACTTCAGAGAGTTGTGAAGTTTAATAAAGATCCATTTTGAAAAGTACTTAGAACAGTGTTTGAAACATGGAATTCAATAAATGTCAGTTATTGCAAATGCTAATTTTCTCAAAATATGTCTGCACCTCTTAGAACATTATAGCTCCTTTGGGGTCACATGTCTTGCCAGTTTCACTCAGTGCTAGTGTAGTGTCATACGCATAATTGACACTCAGTAAATACTTACTGGCTGAGTTGGTTGAATTTAACACCCCCTCTAAAGGAATTGGCTCACATTAAATTAGAAAGAAGCAGGGCTGAGGGAAATTGTTGTGTTTTTTGCTTTTGTTTATAGATTTTATAGCACATAGTTATAATTTAGAAGTCCATTCTGATTTATTCATCACTCATTTTAATAGTCTATTAGGGAATCAGGGAAGTAAACAAACCCACTTTTTCCTCAAATTATTTAATGGTGGAATAATATTTGTCTAGATAAGCCTTCATTTGCAGCTAATGTTCTGATGCCATTCTCTACTCATTACTACCCTCTCTCTCTATCCGTCAAGTTGTCATTGAACTCCTACTGTGTGCTATGCAGCAGCTATGGTGCTGCATAAGTCCACACACATCCCATGCCGTGGTGGGTGCTGACAATCTAGTGAAAAGGCAAATCATCACAAATAATCACACACAAAAAAGGCAAAATTGTCATTATAGCAAGTGCCTTAAAGAAAACAGTGAGAGTGATGTTTTTCTGAAGAACTGAGGCATATATATGTATATATAATACATATGTGTATATGCATGTGTCTGTTCACACACTTGTGTGACTACATACATATATGGATATATACAAATGCCATCCTTGTGCTTTTGTATTTGTGGCATCATGAATTTTATTGGTCAACAGTTAACAATCTAAATCAAACTGCTACTTTTATGTAACATTGGAATAAAAGTAACCAATCACTTTTTCTTTTTTGAGACAGGATCTGGTTGCTTAGGCTGGAGTGCAGTGGTACAGTCTGGGTTTACCGCAACCTCCACCTCTGGGGCTCAAGCCGTCCTCCCACGTCAGTCTCCTAAGTAGCTAGGACTGCAGGTGGATACCACCATGCCCGGCTAAGTTTTGTATCTTTATTATTATTATTATTTTATTTTGTAGAGACAGGGTTTTGTCATTTTGCCCAGGCTGGTCTCGAACTCCTGAGCCCAAGCAATCCACCTGCCTCAGTCTCCCAAGGTGTTGGAATTACTGGCATGAGCCACCATGCCCAGCCAATCACTTTTTCATTATGCATATCCTGTCTCTCCTCCTTCCAACTATTAATAATAGTAACATTTGTTGAGCACTGACTAATACTGTATTAAAGACTTGAAGACAGCCAACAGCACTGTGAGGCAGGAGCTACTATTATCCCCATTTCCAGATGATGAACTGAGGCTAGGGGAGTTCAACACCTTATTAAAAGTCAGCCATGGCATGTTGTATCTCTGTCTCTGCAGCAAATAGAGTTTAGGGAAATAGATTATATGGAAGCCAGCAATGTACAGGAACCGGATGGAGATGCAGGGAGCAAGGATGTAGCAATGGATCAATCTGCAACACAAGAGCTGGGCTTGGGAGAAACAGTAGAGTTGAAAACTTACATGCACCAACTAACATGACTGCTCCTATCATGTCAATGGACTCTTGTTCACATGGCATCTCATCTCAACCCTGTCTTGAGGTTCCAGGTGTGACTTGCCAACTGTATTCTGGACACTGATGGTGTCCAGCACTTCAAGCTCAGTAGTACCAAATTTATCATCCTCCACCCACGCTCCACCTTCTATTTCACTCCTGTTCTCTCATCTCCATTTTTGGCCTTATTTTAAGTTCATCTTCAGCTTCTCCCACCCCCAACATAAAGTTGCACACAAGGTGAATTGTTTGCATCTCCAAAACATCCTACTGAACCCCAAGGTTCTTCACTCTTATGGCTCTTGTCTAATGACTTGGCTCCAAGGGTTCCCTGCCAGATGTGTCTTTCTCCACTGACATTCCCATGCCCCATTCCTCAAAATCTGGGTATGCATGACAATCCACATGTCTGCCCCATGCCTCTGAGCGTAGGTGTTGAGAACCATTACTGTACTTGAAATGTGAGTGGCTCTGGCCACGCTGAAGACCCCAAGGGATTTCTGGGACAGAAAAGTAGGTCAAGTTTCTCCTTTGGGGATAGACGCTGGTGTCAGCAGATGTACTGCTCTTTGAAAATTGAACTTGGCGATTCCTCAAAAGCATTTGGATCATCCCCAATGCCATGCTAGCAGGCCCTCCAAAGAATCAGGCTTCCTGACTGTCCTGAAATAATCTGTAAGGGAAACCAGCTGCTCAGAGAATCTGGGGCCAACTTTTCAGGAGCCTGAGACAAGTTGTACTTCTGTGTAGTGCATGTTTCAGGGTGTGTGGATGTGGAGACTATGTGCCTGGATGTGTGGGCAGGTGGCATCTGGTTTTCCCAGGGCAGAAGGTAGGAGAATGATGTCCAGCCAGAGAGGGATGAGACTACTAAAACCTGCTAGTAATTGGGACTCTTTGGGAAGGACTGAATTTAAAAGAAAACGAACTTCCATGTTTGTGCCAAATATTAATGACCACCAATATTTGTAAAGAACTTAATGGTTTAAAAGTATTTCACATAGGGTATCGACCTCATTTAGCTCTTATAAAAATGCCAGAGGAAACTCTTGATTGTTCCCCCACATAACTGTCTTTCAAAGTATTTGTCACAATGACAATTATGCATTTCAAGATTTTAAAAAATAGTTGTCTTCCCTATTAAACTATAAGATTCATGAGGACAAAATCTTGTGTTTTCACTCAGCATTCTATGCCTAGCACCTACAGTAATGCTCTGACAAATAATAGGTGCTCAATTAATATTCAGTAAATGAGCTGGGCACAGTAGTGCTCACCTGTAGTCCGAGCTATTTGAGAGGCTAAAGCAGGAGGATGGAATGAGCCCAGGAGTCTGAATTCAGCCTGAGTAACAGAGCAAGACCCTGTCTCTGAAGTAAACATTTTTTAAAAATTCAGTGAATGAAGAAATTCAGTAAGCAAATACATAATTGTATAAATGAGCAGAAGATGTTATATAATAGAGTTGTATCAAAACATTATCTAAGGTAACACACACCCCAGACAAATGCATCTAGCACTTTTAAATGAAGAGAGATTGTTTTATTATTTATTTATTTACTTTATATCTAATGTACCAACAGATATTTTTCAACTTTTTGCTTTGAAATAATTATAGATTCAGAGGAAGTTGCAAAGAAATGTGCAGGGAAGCTCTATGTATCCTTCACTCGTCCTCTGCCAATGTTAAAATCTTCCATAACTATAGTACAATTCTGACAGATTTTTTAAAATACTGTGTTTTTCTAAAAACAAAGAAACAAACAAACAAACAAAACCAACCACCTAGGCCGGGTGCAGACCCTCATGCCTATAATCCCAGCACTTTGGGAGGCCAAGGTGGGCGGATCACTTAAGGTCAGCAGTTTGAGACCAGCCTGGTCAACATGGTGAAACCCCATCTCTACAAAAAATACAAAAATTAGCCGGGCATGGTGGCACATGCCTTGAACCCTGGAAGTGGAGGTTGCAGTGAGCCAAGATTGCATCACTGCACTCCAGCCTGGGTGACAGAATGAGACTCTGTCTCCAAAATACAAAACAAAAAAACCCTAAAAAATAGAATGAATCGTACTTGATGCAGTAGACCATCTCTCTTCACTGTGAGGCTAAGGGGTTTATCCCGGGAAAGGCCTGCCATGATACGCGAACTCCCTCCCCATTGAAGTGAATATGGAGGGCAATAAATAGGAGGCCCCTGCACCCCCCTCCAGGTGGACATAGACCAGACGCACAGGTACCTGCTCCCCATCTCTGCATTTTTGGAGCCCTCCAGAGTTTCCTTGCCCTTCTTTAAGACTTGAGAGCAGGGCCTCAGAGTTTGGTGTACCATTTTTCTGCAATTACTGAGTCTGAGACATTTGACGTACACTCTCAGTGGTTAATAGCAATATTAGTCAGGGAATAAACCTAAACTTCTTTCACCTTTGTAAGTGGTGCTTACTGGAATGGAAATTGAATCTCTGGAGGCTGTGTGTCACGCAGGGGATCCTCCTCCCCTGACAATGTATATTCTTGCCACATCAAACAAACCCCGGAACACGTTTGACAAATCAGAAGCCCAGTGTGTGTTTTTCTTCTGCAGTGCACCTGAGATGTTTTCAGCAAGATAGGTCGACCATCCATCCCATCTGCCACTCCTTAATGTGGATGAACAGAGCACTCTACCTACCTAATTACCTCCAGCCAAACTGGGACTCCTTTTTTTTTTTTTTTTTTTTTAAGACAAAGTCTCACTCTGTTGCCCAGGCTGGAGTGCAGTGGTGTGATCTTGGCTCACTGCAACCTCTGCCTTCTGGGTTCATGCGATTCCCCCTGCCTCAGCCTCCTGAGTAGCTGGGACTCCAGGCATGCACCACCATGCCCAGCTAATTTTTTGTATTTTAGTAGAGACGGGGTTTCACCGTGTTGGCCAGTATGGTCTCAATCTCCTGACCTTGTGATCCACCTGCCTCGGCCTCCCAAAGTGATAGGATTACAGGTATGAGCCACCGTGCCTGGCCTGGGGACTCCTTTAGTAGACAGGAGTGAAATTGAAGATTGAGTTGAAAGCATCTTAATTCTTTGAACCCCCAATGTAATATCCTACTACCTTAGCACCTGTGCCAGATGTTGATATTGTTTATTCCTACATCCATCCCCATCTCCATAAACAAACTGGAAGATTAAAGCAAGGACTGCACCTCCAATAGTTCTCTCAGTAAGTGTGGATTCAGTACAGAATAAATGAAATCAATATTGAATGGCAATTCTTGATTTGTTTTGAATAAAATTTGAAATGATGAACTGCCCATCTTCACCAGCCAGTTAATCTGGTCCAAATAAAGCTTAGGCTCAAATTTCTCCCATGTATCATTCTCTTCTGGTGTTATCTTGGCATTGTTTTGGGAGCAGAACAGACACTATTTGATTTCTAATATGCTTTCTCCTCCCATCTCCTCACATCTGCTTGTGGGACAGGGTGCAGGGTCAGGAGCAGATGGCAGAGGCGTGGGAGAGAGCTTTACACATTATGGTGCGGAAGCACGTGGGCCTTTCTGAGTAACTGAAAATCCTAGGAAACTATACATAGAGCGTAGTGGCTAGGCCATACATCCAGCATCCATTAAGCTTGGTTGCTTCCCAAAAAGGACTTTTAACATTTTCTGTTTTGCTTTGCCTTAAAGTATTTGACCTGGTTGTCCACATGACGGTCAAACAAATTAGACAATTACTCATGCATTTTGGTATTACTTATATACTCAGTGGGGTCAATCTCAGATTTTAAAAGGAAATGGGAAGTTTTTCTGATGGACAGTTTTTAAATGATAAAAATTAAACGTTTTTCTTTTTGAGACAGAGTCTCACTCTTTCACCCAGGCAACGTCCGCCTCCTAGGTTCAAGTAATTCTCCTGCCTCAGCCTCCCGAGTAACTGGGATTACAGGTGCATGCCAGCACGCCCAGCTAATGTGACATTTTTCATTTAGTTTATTTTATTTGTATCTATTGGGATATTCTGGGATACTTCTGAATCTTTACCCCTGAGAGCTTTCTAGGATCACAAAACCACAAAAGAAGACAGACTGAATAATTCACTCTGTCCAAATTTGTGATTAGCGTGAAGACTTCTCAGGCAGATATAACAAGATGCCAAAAAATTTAAATTAGAAATTCTTCAGGCTGAAGAAAACAAACTTGACAAGTGATGTTATAAAGCAATACTAAATTATACCATTTGCAAGTTTTTTGTTCCACAAATAATGTCACTCACCTACCATACTGAACTTTATAAGCAAATGCTTTCTTCTGAGCAAAGAACCTCAGGCTGCCGGGGAACACAGTATCTCAATAAGCATGCTGATATGTCCCTTGGGCGTGTCTTCCATGACTATCATTTCATTTCTATGTTTTTGGAAGTCTATTGTCCTGATCCTTCCTGTACCATTTCTTTCCAACTTTTTAAGTCAATATAGATTGACCTTAGTCTAGGTTCTAAGGGGTTAGGAGAACATAAATATATTTAAAAATAAAACACAGTTCCATCTTCTGAAGTGCTTTTTTATTTAATTTGAAATATGTGGTACAAACATATTACCACTAGAAAGTTAATTTTTCCATAAAGGTCAGTATGTTAATTATGAAATGTATAAGTACTTTCAGTATTTATCAAGTCTGATAAACATGGCACTCCACATAGGTATTTGTTGGACATTAACCATGGAAATGCCTTATGTAAATGAAAGACACTGATAATTATTTGGAATTGAGAAATTTCATATGTAACATGAGACACAACAGATTGCTTTCTTTCAGCCAAGAATTAGAACAAAGGATTCTTTTATTATCTTGGTGAAGATGACCAAGGTCGGCCATGGATAACGGATCCAGTCTTTTCTCTTTCTTTCTTTTTTTTTGAGACAAAGCCTTGCTGTGTCATATAGGCTGGAGTGCAATGGCACAATCTCTGCTCACTAAAACCTCCACCTCCCGGGTTCTAGCAATTCTCCCACCTCAGCCTCCTGAGTAGCTGGTACTACAAGCGTGCACCACCATGCCTGGTGAATTTTTTTTTTTTTTTTTTGAGCTGGTGAAGTTTTATTAAATCCACAGAAGTAAAAACCATGTTATGAGGAACTGGGGGATGGGGCCACCAGGAACTGGGAGTCAGGCCATGAGGAAGTGGGATTCAGGCCACCAGGGAAGTGGGGGTGGGGTGAGAAGACAGAGAACAGAGCTAGGCTGGGCTGCCCATGGGGGCTGCATCCTCAGGGGCCATCACCAGGGCCACCAGGCAGCTCCTGGGAACTTAGGACGCCCAGCTAATTTTTGTAGTTTTAGTAGAGACGGGGTTTCACCATGTTGGCCAGGCTGGTCTCAAACTCCTGACCTCAGGTGACCTGCCCTCCTTGGCCTCCCATAGTGCTGAGATTACAGACGTGACCCACCACACCCAGCCTGGATCCAGTCTTTCTAGGTACCCCGCAGCTAAGTTGATAGTGCAGTAGCCTGATGATGGGTTTCTACTGCTGTAATCCCCAACCAGGGGATGATCCTTCCCAAGGTCACATATGAAACAGCCCCTTTTCTTCTTTCCCTTCTGGCTTATTATGTCCTCACTCTCTTTGAGGTGACTAGTACGAGTATCAAATCTCAAAAGGTAATTTGAAGGGCCTTTCAATATGTGCCCAAATCCAATGCTCTGAAGCTTTTCCTGGTGCTGTTAAATATCACTGTACATTTTAGCCAAACATGGTTGGACTTTTCTTTTTCTTTTCCATAGTAGTCAATGTGTTCATGCTGTGCAACAGAAGGAGAAAAATGCTTATTTCCATATTTACTTTGTGTGTCACTTTGCCCCCAAGTGATTGATCATTTAAAGTGAGGTATTTAACATGCTTCTTTAAAAGCATTGAATTAGTTTGCTTTCTTCCTCTCCAATGCTGACTTTCAGCATAAGAAGGCATACAGTGATGTTAAAAACAACATCAAACAAATAGAATTTGTATTTTTTAGCAGGTTTATTGAGATATAATTAATATACTGTACAATTTAGCAATTCATCACATGCAATTCAATAGTTTTTAGTAAATTCACGGAATTGTACCACCTTCACTACCGTGTAATTTTAGAACCTTTTTATCATCCCCTAAAAATCTCTCTATCTATTAGCAGTCACTCCTGTTTTCTCTTCTCTCAAGCCCCTGGCAACACCTGATCTACATTCTATCTGTATAGGTTTGACTATTCAGCACATTTCATACAAATAAAATAATATAATATGTGATCCTTTGTGACAGGCTACTTTCCCTTAGCAAAATGTTTTCAAGGTTCAATCATCATATTACTTCTTCATTTCTTTTTATTTTCCTTTCTTTCTTTTTTTTTTTTTTAAAAGAGACAGAATCTCACTCTGTAACCCAGGCTGGAGTGCAGTGGTGCAATCATAGCTCACTACAGCCTTGAACTCCTGGACTCCAGCAATCCTCCCATCTCAACCTCCCAAAGCACTGGGATTACAGACCTGAGCCACCGCACTTGGCTTCGTTTCTTTTTATTGCTGAGTATTATTCCATTGCACGGATATATTATATTTTGTTTATCCTTTCATCAGTTACAGACATTTGGTTTGTTTCTACTTTTTGGCTATTATTCAATAATACTGCTATGGATATTTGTGTGAGTTTGAGTAGACATATACTTTCATATCTGTTGAATTTAAACCTAGCAGTAGAATTGCCAGGTCATATGCTAATTCTCTGTTTAACATTTCAAGGAGCTGCCAAACTGTTTTCCACAATAACTAGACAGTTTTACATTCTCACCAGCAATTAATGTGGGTTTCAATTTTTCCACAGACTTGTTAATACTTGTTATTGTGATTTTTTTTTTGATTGTAGCCATCCTAGTAGGTATATACTGGTATCTCATTGTGGTTTTAATTTGCATTTCCCTAATGACCAGTGATGTTGAGTATCTTTTCACATACATGTCAGATGTTTGTATATCTCCTTAGAGAAATGACTAGACTCTTTCCTATATTTAAATTGGGTTACTTGTCTTTTTATTTCTGAACGTATTGTCTGATTCCCTTAACAGGCATACAATTTGCAAATATTTGAAAATATTTTCTCTCATTTCATGGGTTGTCTTTTCACTTTCATGATGGTATCTTTTAAAGCACAAAAGTTTTAAATTTTGTTAAAATCCAATTTATTTTTTTCTTTTGTCACTTGTGCTTTTGGTGCCATAACTTAAAAGGAAAACCAAAAAACAAACAACAATAACAACAAAATACTATTACCTAACCCAAGGCAACAATGATTTACTTGCTTGTTTTCTTCTAAGAAATTTGTAATTTTGAGTTCTAACGTGTATGTCCATAATTCATTCTGAGTTAATTTTTGCATGTGGTATAAGGAGGGAGTCCAGCTTCATTCTTTTACACATGGACGTTCTGCTTTCCTGAAACCATTCATTGAAAAAACTCTTCTTTTCCCCATTAAGCTGTCTTGGCACCCTTGTTAAAAACCAATTAACCATAAATATAAGGGCTTATTTTCTGGATTCTCAATTCTATGCCATGGGTTGATATGTCTATCCTTATGCTGATACCACACAGAATTACTGTAGCTTTGTAGTAAGTTTTGAAATTACAAAGTGTGAGTCCCCTATTTTTTGTTCTTTTTCAAGATTGTTTTGGCTATTCTAGGTCCTTTGAATTTTCATATGAATCCTAGGAGCAGCTCAGCCATTTGTACAAGTAAGCTAGGATTTTGATCAGGATCGTGTTGAATCTGTAGGTCAGTTTGGGGAATATTGCCATCTTATCTTTTTACTGTATCACCTATATTTCCTTTAATTATTTTTCTTTCTATCCATGAATGAGATATCTTTCCATTTATTTGTGCCTTCTTTAATTTCTCTCAACAATATTTTGCATTTGAGTATAACTTTTATACTTTGTTACGCTATTGCTAAGTATTTCTTTCTTTTTGATGCTGGTGTAAATGGGATTGTTTCCTCTTTCCTCCTCCCTGCCCCTCCCATCCACTGCCCTCCCCTCTCCTCTTTTTCCTTTTCCTATTCCTTTTTCTTTTTCATTTTCTTTTTCTTTCAAGAGACAGGATTTTACTCTCTTGTCCAGGCTGGAGTGCGGTACCAAGATCTAAGCTCACTGCAACTTCTGCTTCCTGGGCTCAAGCACTTCTCCAGCCTCAGCCTCCCAAGTAGCTGAGATTACAGTTGTGAACCACGAATGCCTGGCTAATTCTTTTATTTTTAGTAGAGACAGGTTTCACCATGTTGCCCAGCCTGGTCTCAAACTGCTGAGCTCAAAGCGATCAGCCCTCCTCGGTCTTCCAAAGTGCTGGGATTGCAGGTGTGAGCCAAAACTCCCTGCCTGGAGTTGTTTTCTTAAATTCATCTTTGGATTGTTCCTTGGTGGTGCATAGAAATACAATTGATTTTTTTTTTCATTAATCTTGTATCCTGCAATCTTGCTATGTGGATTCTTTAGGGTTTACTATATACAAGATTATGCCTTCTTCAAATAGTGATAGCTTAATTCTTCTTTTCCATCTGGCTGCATGGTATTTCTTTTCCTTGCGATATTGCTTTGTCTAGAACCTCCAGTACAATATTGAATAGAAGTGGTGAGAACAGATTTATCTTATTTCTGATCTTAAGGGAAGAACATTTAATCTCTCACTATTAAGTATAATGAAAACATTTATTGTTATTATGTAGAATTGCTTGCTATCTATGCTGGAATGTTCTGGGTTGAGGGATATAGACATAAATATATATATATATCACGATATAAGATAGATAAATGATCAACTAAGATATTGATTGCTGATCACTGGATCTTTGTTTGCTTTGTTTTTTTTTTTTGTTTTATTTTTTGTTTGGACCTCGGGTAAGGAAACATGAGTTAATCATGTTCATCAATTCTGTTATTATCACCGTCGTGGTGTTATCAGCAGTCCACTGCAAGGCCCCTCATTTGCTTTATTTTTGTTTTTCCCTTTGTATTCCTAATTATCATATCTATTCTCTTCTCCCTGTCCTAGACACCCATTCTAATGTGCTGATTACATCCCTAATATGCGTGTACCTTTAAAAACATGTGGTGCTGTTCTGTATCTATGTGAACTGTTAATGCACATAAATGATATTAAAGGTGATATGCTATATATATTAGTCTGTTCCCTGAATTTTTAATCATTTTGTTTTATCATATCTCTCATGCTACTGAATATACATTTAGATGGTTGCTTTTAATGCTTCATCATATTCTATTGTGCATGCACCAATTTTCTTTATCTTGTTGCACTGTGATAGACAGTAAGTTGTCTTTCTTCACAACTTGGGGGCACAAACAATGCTGTGATGAAGATTCTCGTTCATATTTTCTTGCAGACCTGTCCAAGAATTTGTCTAGGATATTCAAGAGAGGAATTTCTGCCTCTTTTGGCTTAAACATATTTAATTTCATAAAACAGCATCAGTTCATTTTCCAGAATGTCTAAGTTTACATTCCAACAGTAGTGCATGGAAGTTCTTGGTCTATCCACATCTTTTTCAACATTGCTTTTATTTTTTCACATTTGAAATTTTGCTATTATTAGGGGTGCAATGTGTGTTTTGTTTTAATTTTTATTTATCTAATTTCTAGTGAAGTTGAGGACTTTTTGCATAAATTTCAATCTTTGCTATCTGTGAAATGCTTATCCATAGTCTTCACCTATTTTCCATTGGATTTCTTATGTTCCCTGTTGACTTGCAGGAGTTATTGGTATATTTAAAATATTAACCCTTGTCAGTTTTAGATATTTCAAATATTTTCTCCTAGGTGAGAGTTGGCCTACTTTTATAATATTATTATTAATAAATATATTTTAGTTCTGTGGAGCTAATAGAATAAAAGAATGACAATGGTCTCAGCTTGTTGCAGCTCGACAATATACAGGAAAAGTTTTAGAAGTACCAAAGACTGCAGTGTGTACCCTCTCAGATCCAAAAGAGATTCTGATGTTGGTTGCTGTCATCTCACAAAATTCTTGGCTCTGTATCCAGCGACCACTCCTCATTGATTTTCTTTCCATACTTCTTCTCTTCCTTTATTTTGAAGCACTTCATAAATGAAGGGTGATCATAGTTAAAACACTAATGGGACATTCATTAGAATAACCTTAAAAAATGTTGGAAAGGATGTGAAGAAATTGGAACCCTTGTGCATTGTTGAAAGGGATGTAAAATGGTATAGGCACTGTGGAAAACAGCATGTTGGTTCCTCAAAAAATTAAACATAGAAATACCATATGATCCAGCAGTCCCACTTCTAGGTATATACCCAAAAAAGCACTAGCATTGGTGGTATAGTGGCGAACGTAGTTGCCTTCCAAAAGAATTGAAAATAGGGACTCGAAAAGATATTTGTATGCCCATGTTCATAGCAACATTATTCACAATAGTTAAACAATAGAAACAATATCCACCAACCAATAAATGATAAACAGAATGTAGTATATATACATAATAGAATATCATTCAGACTTAAAAAAGAATGAAGTTCTGATACACTATAGCATGGATGAACTTTTTACACATTATGCTAAGTAAAATAAGCAAAAAGACAAATACTGTATGGTTTCTCTTATGTGAGGTATACAGAGTAGTCAAATTCATGGAGGTAGAAAGCAGAATGGTCATTGGTAAGGATGACATAGCCAGGGAGGGGAGAATGGGGAGTCGTTGTTTAATGGGTACTGAGTTTCAGTTTGGGATGACAAAAAATTTCTGGAGTGGATAGTGGTGATGCTGTACAATAATGTAAATGTACTTAATGCCATTGCACTGTACACTTCAAAATGGCAAAGATTTGTAAATTTCATATTTCTAATTTTTTTTTTAAAGCATCAACAGACAAATTGATGTCTATATACATTTGTTGCATTCATCTATGAAAATGATTTAAAGATATTTTGATTCTGGGCCATGGGATCTTCTTTTTTTTTTTTTTTTTTTTTTTGAGGCGGAGTCTCGCTCTGTCGCCCAGGCTGGAGTGCAGTGGCGCGATCTCGGCTCACTGCAAGCTCCGCCTCCCGGGTTCCCGCCATTCTCCTGCCTCAGCCTCTGGAGTAGCTGGGACTACAGGCGCCGCCACCTCGCCCGGCTAGTTTTTTGTATTTTTAGTAGAGACGGGGTTTCACCGTGTTAGCCAGGATGGTCTCGATCTCCTGACCTCGTGATCCGCCCGTCTCGGCCTCCCAAAGTGCTGGGATTACAGGCTTGAGCCACCGCGCCCGGCCGGGATCTTCTATCCCTTGTGTGGAGGCTGAGTTAAAGCCTGATGCTTAGAAAGTCCCTGGGTTGGAAATCCCTTTGCATTGTAGAGCTAGCAATCTAATACCTGAAAATCAGGTACTAGGTCTGGTGACAGGCTGTTGTTGAGTGAAGTGGGATTGGGAGCCAGAACATTAATGAAATAGCTTCCTGCTTTAGCAGGGAGTAAAAGTGTGTGAGAGAGGATACAACCAGCCCTCCTGAAACCCTCACTGTGGCCTGGCCACATGAGTTCACTGATTCAGGCATAGTTTAGTAACAGATAAGAAAGGCACTAGGGAGCCCTAGTCCCTTCAACATTAAGTCTATCTATAACCCATTCAAGGAAGCTGCTGCCCCCACTGCGTGCCCATGTCCAAGTGTCTCATTTTCCTTGACACATGAGCTAACGGAGGTCTTGGTTGCTCATACGCAGCTACCAGCAAATTCGCCAATGTGCCTCGGTCTGTGCTGGCAGACAGCTCTCCACAGTTAAATGAATGACTGCAACAACATCTTTTTCAAAAGTCGACATACCCGGGGATAATACAGACCCAGAAAAGTCATTTCCTCTGGAAAGAGTTCAAGGAGATTGGAGGCTGACTGTGGTGATGAACTGATCTATAATTGTGACAGGCTAATATTGTCCCTGGGTGCTGCAACAAGCTTCAAGCACGAAAAAGCTCAGGAAACAATCTCTTTAAAAAAGATGAAGCACAGATAATGGTTTTATTTTGTCTGAACCAAATAGGAAATCACATCCTAAACCCTTTCAATCATTTTGCAATGTCATTACCCAACTCCGTCAACACTGCTCATAACCTCTGACAGCTACAAGAAGGCCTCCACGATGGCATTTATTTCAGGGAAAGGGATGTTTCAGCTATTTGTATGACCTCTGAGAGGAAACATTTGCAAGCTGGGAAGTGTCCACAGAAGCCATTCTTCTTGGTGGCTGTGGGGGAGTGAAGTCGACACTTTGTTGCTGGAATCAGATCCTTTTTGAAAATGTATGGAAGAAAATGCCACCCCACCCTCTCTTTACCACCTCTTCTCTGTTCAAGTTCTTCCTAGCCTCATGACAAACGTCTCTCTCGAAAATCAGCAAATAAAGAAATGGGGCTGCGTGTTCCATTCTGGAACTTCACTGGCCTCTGACATTTTGGGGGTAGCCTTTGACGTCTTCACCCTGGACTATCCCCTGCCTCGCTCCATCTGCTGTTGAGAAACCATGAGACGGTTCTGCCTGCACACCTCCCAGCAGCCAGATGACATAGAGGGCACACTCTCCTTTTGGTTTTTTCATTCCACTCTTGACTATTTTTATTTTTATTTATTTTATTTAGTTTTCCAAATGTAAAATCATATACACCCCCACATTCAAAATGAAGAATATAGGCCAGGCACAGTGGCTCATGCCTGTAATCCCACCACTTGGGAGGCCGAGGCAGGCAGATTGCCTGAGGTCAGGAGTTCGAGATCTGGACATCTCAAAAATGCAAAAATTAGCTGAGCACGGTGGCGCGTGCCTGTAATCCCAGCTACTCAGGAGGCTGAGGCATGGATAATGGATAAGTACTTGAACCTGGGAGGCAGAGGTTGCAGTGAGCCAAGATCGTGCCACTGCACTCCAGCCTGGGTGGCAGAGTGAGACTCTGTCTCCAAACAATAACAATAATAATAATAATGAAAAATATAAAATTGTGAAACTTTTCACTTTCCCAGTTCTCTCTATGAAGCAAAAGGGCGTTTCTAAGATTTTCCAGATCTAGAGTTTGGGAATTCACACTTTTTTTTTTTTTGAGACAAAGTCTTGCTCTGTCACCCTGGAGTGCAGTGGCAGGATCATAGCTCACTGCAGTGTATACCTCCTGGGCTTAAGCTATCCTCCTGCTTTAGCCTCCCAAGTAGCTGGGACTACAGGTGTGTGCCACCATGCGTGGATAATTTTTAAATTTTTTGTAGAGATAGTTCTCGCTATGTTGCCCAGGCTGGTCTCAAACTCCTGGCCTTAAGTGATCCTCCCACATCAGTCCCTTAAATTGCAGGGACTGTAAGCATGAGCCAACATACCCAGCCAATTAACACACTCAGAAAGACACATGAAATGCTTCTCCTGTTCTCAAGAAGAGATGGGAATGCCAAATGCATATGGATAACATTATAGAAAATAATTTAATGAAGTCCTAGGAGCCATAGACATATATCAAATAAATGGTAGCTCTCAATTTATAGGGATCATATACATCTACATATTATGTGCATGAATATATGTGAATATTGGCATAATTTGTTTGTGTATACATATACATATATTTACGTACACACTTAAATATAGGTAGATATTGATATGTCATTTAATCCTGAAAAATCCTCTGAGGTAGGGAGTATTATTTATATTTTACAAATGAAGCACCTGGAGTTTTATAAGCTCAAACTATTTGCCCAAAGTCACTTAAAACTGAGATTCCAATGCAGCTGCCCTGCCCAGTGGACATGTGTTGTTTTTGCCTGCCCAGTGTCTATCCCCTTTCATCTAGTGATGACATCTCGATTGGTCTTTTGGGAACCACCCTTCCCCCACATTGTGCAGCCTTCTGGGGACGGTCAGTCAAAGTGCCAGACCCCACTCTGTCCAAAGGGCAAGTAGGTGACCAAAGTCAGGCTAGGTAGACTCTCTCTCTTTCCTAGAATCTGAATGTTGAAGGGAACAGCATAATGATGGTTGGAGTTGATCTATTTCAGTAGTTGTTGACTAGAGAAACTGTCCATTCTGTTCCTGCCTTCCCACTCCCCATGTTACACTGGGCCATGTCCGTCCTGAGGCCCACTCCTTCAAGTTGTCCCTCCATGCTGCAAGTTTCCCACACACCCATCCCATCCCACATATCCATCCCTCTGCTTAGGTGGGAGTGGTGGTTGCAGGTGTGCTCTACCCAGATCCTACTCCAGGACACAGATACTCATTCTCCAGCTGCCGACAGCATTGGCTGTTGATGGCTCACAGCTGAGTCTCTCTCAGCACTTGCCCTCAGCCACACAGAGCTTCCTTGCCTAAGTTTTGACCCTCTTCTAGGGGAAAGTCTGCTGGGGGACAACGGTCCAGCCCCGTTGTCTCAATCTGGACAACCCTGAAGGGCCATCCCAGCTCCAGAGCTCCTCCTAGAATCAACTGAGACCTCTGCTGCAATTACATCACAGTTCAACTTCTCCCTCTCCCATCCTCCTTTACTCCCCTACAGGTGTTGCTCCAGTGAGCACTCCCAATGCACCTGCTGCATGCAGATCTCCATAGCAGACTCAGCAAATATGACTAAGACACTGGACCTGACTAGATGTCTAATGCTTGCAGGCAAAGACCTTTAATTGATTCAGCCAGGTCTGTATACCTCTGTATTAATTTACTAGGCTGCCATAACCAAGTACCCACAGACTGGGTGGTTTAAACAATAGAAATTTATTTGCCCACAGTACTGGAGGCTAGATGCCTGAAGATTAAGTTGTCCGCAGGATCTTTAAGCCTCTCTCCTTGGTTTGTAGATAGCTGTCTTCTCCCTGTGTCTTCACATGGTCTTCCCTTTGTACACATCTGTGTCCTAATTTCTTCTTCCTGTGACACCAGTATACTGGATGAGGACCCATAGTCATAACTTCATTTTAACTTCATTACATCTTTAAAGACTATCTCTAAATGCAGTCACATTCTGAGGTTAGGACTTCAACATATGAATGAGGGTTGGGGGTTGGAGAGCACAGTCTGGCCCATAACAACATCCAAAAGTTTCATTCCTTCCCCAACAACTCCCTGAGGTTTAGCATTAAATGGTTCAGTATCTAGGCTGTTTCCAGGTGAGTCTGAATGCTTGAATCTCTCAGTGCTTAGCTATCTTCATTGGCAAACTGGATATACTGCAATATGTAATTCTAAAGTGTAAGGAATAATATAAGTGACACACAGGACATATCAAATAGAAAGTGGAATTAAGATGTACTCATTTTAAGTGGAAAGGAACTGCTGCCTTCTTTTTAAGATGAAGCCAAGATATCAAGTCACTGGGGGAAGACGGATGATTCAGTGGGGCCAGGATAATCAGAAGTCATGTTAAAATAAATCAGGGTTGGAGCCTCTTCATAATTATTATTACCACAAAAAGAAAACCATGAGATAATTTATTTTATAACGTTGAGATGGGAAGTGCCTTCCTAAAAATGTCACAAAACCCACAAGCAATTTTTTAAAAGGGATAAATTCAACTACACAAAAAAATCACCATGGAAATCCTGAGTGATGTGCAGTTGATTAAGACTGGAGACAAAGTGGCCGCTGGCGAAGCCATGCTGCTGAAGGTGCTGACATGCTTCCCTTCTCCTTCTCCTTCGGCTTATCACCCAGCAGGCACTTGCCAATGGCAACCTTGCCACCCAAAGTGCTTGACATTACACAGGAAACTGCACTCTCACTTCCTGGAGGGTGTCCGCCATGTTGCCACCATGTGCATGCCGACGGGGTACCCACCTGTGATGTCAGTTCCTCGTGCTGTCATCAGTGGGTACAAGCAGGTCCTGGCTTTGTCTATGGAGACTGAGTTCACCTTCCCCTGCCATGAGAAGGTCAAGGTCTTCTTGGTTGATCCGGCTGCATTTGTGGTTGCTTCCCCAGCCAAGGTTGAAGCAAAGGATGGGCTGCAGGAGTTGAATAAGGATGTGGGATTTGGTCTTTTTGACTAATCCCTAAAGACCAACCAACTCAGTCAGCTTTATTAATGAAAGAAGAAAATAAAGGTTTATTTATTTATCTATTTTTGAGACAGACTCTTGCTCTGTCGCCCAAGCTGGGGTGCAGTGGCGCTATCTTAGCTCATTGGAGTTCTCTGCCTCCTGGGTTCAAGTGATTACTGTGCCTCAGCCTCCTGAGTAGCTGGGATTACAGGCTTGTGTCACCATGCCAGGTTAATTTTTATATTTTAGTAGAGATGGGGTTTCATCATGTTGGCCAGGCTGGTTTCAAACTTCTGATCTCAAGTGATCTGCCTGCTTCAGCCTCCCAAAGTGGTAGGATTACAGGTGTGAGCCACTGCGCCCAGCGGTTTACTTCTTTAAACAACAGAAATCTGGAAACAAGAACACAAAAAACAGCCAAAACTGTGGAAAAAATTATAACAAATGACACAGAAAATGCTACTTTTCCAGATTTATAAATTATTTCTACAGAGTCACAAGAAAATAATCCAGTGAACAAATGAGCAAGTGATGAAAACAGTTCAGAGATAAGGAAATGCAAATGGTTCCTGGACATTTGACAATTTCACTAAAAAGTAAGAGGAAGTCCTATTAAGTCCCAGTAAGACCATTTGGGATACCACATTTTAACCCTCATATTGGTAAAGATAAAAAAAAAGTGTGAATACAATTCAGGACTATTGAGGATATGGGGAAACAGGCACTCTCTTATAATGTTAGTAAGGATGTGAACTGGTACCTTGTCAATAAATGGCAATTGGTAATAATATCCATGAAAATTGAAAGGCACACACTCTGTAACCCAGAAATTCTATGGACCCCCCCAATACAGTGTGAAATGTTGCACTCAAGGCCAGGTACATTGGCTTACGCCTATAATCCCAGGACTTTGGGGGGCTGAGGCAGGCGGATCCCTTACATCAGGAGTTCGAGACAAGCCTGGACAACATGATGAAACCCCGTTGCTACCAAAAATACAAAAAATTAGCCGGACATGGTGGCCCACATCTGCGGCCTGCACCTGTGGTCCCAGCTACTCAGGAGGCCAAGGCAGGAGAATCGCTTGAACTTTGGAGGTAGAGGTTGCAGTGAGCTGAGATCGTGCCACTGCACTCCAGCCTGGGTGACACAGCGAGACTCCAGCTCAAAAAAAAAAAAAAAAAAAAAATAAGGAAAGAAAGAAAAGAAAAAGAAATGTTGCACTCAAAAGAGAACCTACTTCAGCACTTAAGGTAAGAACAAAAGATAAGCAACAATTCTGGGTAGAAACTAATTGTTATACCCCAATATTCATTCTCTCCTTTTTCCTTCTTAACAGAGTCCCACATTTTTAACAGGTATCCTGGATTGTGACTGCATTTTCTATCCTCCTTTGTGTGCTTTGTAAAATGAGATAAAACCAAAAGTTGGGAGGTGTCCTTCTCATGAGGGAAGATGTTGGTTTTTCCCCTGGCTGAAATGCAGAAGTGAAGCCTGGAGCTTAAGCAGCCATTTTCCAACACAAGAAGAAAGTGATACACTAAGAACAGAAGAACAATGAGACAGAAAGAGCTTCAGTTTTGGAGACTGTAGCTGCCTACAGCAGCCCTGAGTTACCCCAACTCTGCTCATTTTGTACACAAAATAAACTTTTCTATTTTTTTTTTTTGAGATGGAGTCTCACACTGTTGCCCAGGCTGGAGTGCAGTGGCAGCGCGATCCTGGCTCTTTGCAACCTCCACCTCTCAGGTTCAAGCATTGTCCTGTCTTAGCCTCCTGAGTAGCTGGGATTACAAGTCTGCACCACCATGCCTGGCTAATTTTTGTATTTTTAGTAGAGATGGGGTTTCATCATGTTGGCCAAGCTGGTCTCAAACTCCAAACTTTAGGTAATCTGCCCGTCTCAGCCTCCCAAAGTGCTGGGATTACAGGCATGAGCCACTGTGCCCAGCCTGAACTTCTATCTTCTTTAAAACACTAAATCACTACTTTAGATACTTAAAAGTTTTTGATAAATCATGTTATGTACACAACATTGAATATTACACAACTCTTAAAAAGAATGAGTCAAATCTATTGAGGTATACATGTAGAATACCCAGATATAGTGAAATGAAATGCTTTACAAGATACTGATTTTATGTGAAACAAGTTTCCAAAAGGTTGTTATTGCTTGTTACCATCTGTGCAAAGAATAAAAATATCGAGATGATATGTTTGTAAGTAGATAAAATCTCTCTTTCTGGAATGGCACAAGACACTGGTAACAGGAGTTACCTCTGAGTAAGAGAACTGGAGAGCTAGGGAAAGGAATGGGAGAGAGACTGTCAGCTCTACAACTTTTTTGTACCTTTTTGTGCTTTTGCATGCATTATTTAAAGTAAATAATAACGTTAAAAAAATTAAAATACGCAGCTGAGATGTCCAGTATGTTCACCTGTTTGGGAATGAGACAGACAGAAATAGCTGGTGGGGCGGGTGCAGGGAAGGAGGGACGTAAGCAATGTTTAGGAAGTAGCACATGTATCACAGCCTAATTGGAGATAGCATCCTGTTGGCACCAGCAGATGAGAGAGGCTGATGCAAATGAATAAGGCATTAGCAATGAAATCCAGAAAGTAGCAACAGGCCAAGAGGAATTTGTATGACAAATCTGAGAAGACCAGGTTCTGACTACATATGCTTCTGCCTGAGACAGAAAAATCGTCAGCGGTTACTTCTAGAGAATTGCAGTGTGTGGTCATGTGCATATTGAGGACTGAGTAGGAAAGTGGTTGAATTTTCTAGCAAGTCACTGAGTGATAATTTGTTTACTGAAATGAAGCATTTTTTTCTTCTCCAGTCTAGCAGTGAGCTATATATATATATGTACACATATATGTATATATATGTTTATACATACATACATATGTGTATACATATATACACATATATGTGTGTGTGTGTGTGTATGTATTTTTATGGAGACACCCCAATGGATTTCCACGATAGATGTATTTTTGAATGTAGAAGCTGGAGGGATGTTTCATTTTCTTGGTACGGAAAACACACCTAAACAAGGGTGATTAGAGGAAGGTGGCTGAGGGTTTTAAAGGTGCCGAAAAGAAGTGAGGAGCCATATCTTTCAGGCATACCTTGTAGGACAGCAGCAGGTGTGAATCAGAAGTTTTGCCTTTAAGTGGGTTAGGGAAATTGGCATAGATACTGCTTATGATACAAACAAGTAATCAATTTGACTGAATAAGTAATTCTAGTTAGTAATGTTAATATGAACTGCCTAATTAGTATGAGCCAAGTTGCTCTCATATGAATAGTTAGATGTTTAAGACTGAACTTAAGTCTTCTCTGAAGATGACAATAAAATCTATGAACATGTTATGCAGCTTCAAAAATCTGTGCACACCTGGTAAAATGACTTTAAAAAATTGGCAATCCCCAACTGCTGGTGAGAATATGGAGAAGGAAGATTCTTATACATTGCTGGTGTAAATGCAAAATGGTACACTCACTCCAGGGAATGGTTTTGCTTTTTTTTTTTTTAAGTTAAACAGGTACTTGGCATAGACCAAGAAATTTGATTTCCTTGGTTTTTGCCCAGAAGAAATGAAAACTTAGGTTCAAACAAAACCCTACATGTGAATGTTTGTTGTGGCTTTATTCATAATTGTCAAAAGTTGGAGACACCCAAATGTCCTTTTACTTGTGAATGGACATACAGACTGTGGTAAATTAAATACTACTCAGTAATAAAAGGAACTATTGAAACATGGATGAGTCTCAAATGTATTATACTAAGTGAAAGAAGTCAGACTCAAAATATATGATTCCATTTATGTGACATCCTACAAAAGACAAACTGTAGGAACAGAAAGCAGATTAGTGGTTGGCAAGGGCTGGGAGAGATTTACTACAAAGGGGTGCAGGGACATTTTTGGGGTGATGATACTGTTCTATATTTTGACTATATTGATATGCATACACAAATGTATGCATTTGTTAAAACTCATAAAACTGCATACTAAGAACTCTGAATATAACTATATGAAACTGATATCCCAATACACCTGACTTTAAAATAAAAAGCCTGTACTTTCAGGGAGCTTTCTAGGAAGGTAGAAACATTCTGAATCTGTGGTGGTCACATGGGTACATACATATGAAATAGTTCATCCAGTTGAACATTTAATATTTGTGCACTTTATGTGCACCACTGAATGTATTTCACATCTTATTTTAAAAAATAAATGATGAAAAAAATGTCTGGTTGTAACTTATACTAGCAACAACAAAAGAGAGAGTGTGTGTGTGCATGTGTGTGTGTGTATGAGGGAGAGAAAAAAGCATGCTGAGGAAAAGGATCAAATGACTGTCTACAACCCTGTTGGGATGGATACGGGACCTTGAGTATGGTGCTTGATAATGGCAGAAAGAAAGGTTGTGGCCACCAAAGACAAATGTCACCAAAGTTGAGGTAGGAGGCAGGACTCAACTCCAGAGTTGGGGCTGGGACACTGGACCAAACTGAGGACCAGCTTTGTATAAGACACACTCATCAGTGTGCCATGGCAACATCCAGAAGTTATCACCCCTTTCCATGGCAACAACTCAACAACCCAGAAGTTATCACACTTGCCTAGACACTTCTGCATAAACCACCCCTTAATTTGCATATAATTAAAAGTGGTTATAAATATGAGTGCAGAACTGCCTCTGAGCTGCTACTCTGGGCACAGTGCCAATGGGGTATCCCGGCTCCACAAGGAGCAGTGCCTCTGCTACTGCCGTACACTGCCACTGCAGTAATAGTTGCAATCTAACACTACCAGCTCACCCTTGAATTCTTTCCTGGGTGAAGCCAAGAACCCTCCTGGGCTAAGTCCCAATTTTGAGGCTTTCCTGTGCTGCATCAATGTCACAGTCTTGCTTAAGGCTGACCCTTTGTATCAACATGTATTTGTTTTTCCCCTATCGCTTTATTCAGTTCTGCTTCTGACAGCTGCTTTTCCATTTCTAGTGATTTCTCTAACACATCTCTGTTGAGAAGGAGGGGCTGAAGGAAAAGGCCTGAGCTATAAGGACACAGATATCAGGGTTCAGACCTTGGCTCTAATACTTACAAGTTACATGACCTTCGGCAAACTTCTCCATATATTTTCATTTGGTGTATTTCTTCTCTATGAGTCATTCATGTACACAGAAGTCTTAGAACCTCGGGGATCTTCGGGAACATTACACACCTCTCAGAAACAACTTTGGAACACGCTGTTTCCTACTAATGCTCCTTTTTGAGCATTTGAATGATTTCTGTAGCATACTTTTTGTAGCAATAATAGTGAACCATAAAAACTCAATGGCCTCATTATCAAGTCATCTGCACAGGGCCAATTGATTTGGATGATATCAATTCTCTTAATCCTTCCCTGGAGTGCAGTGGGGCAGAGTCCTCCTTGCTTATTTTACACAGAAGAAAAACTACTGCTGTTCCTGGGCACCTCAGCTTTGTTCCTGGAAATATGAGGAAGTGCAAAGGTGTGGCATCCCTACTGGCAATCGACTGTATTCCCATGTGAGCCTGGTGAACTTCCCTCACATGGATTGCAGGAGTTCCTCCCTGACGGTCTGCTGAGGTCCTGGGGAAAGGGAACTTGAACACCATCTGGAATATAGGAATTTTTTTGTAGGGGGAATGGTGACTAGGCAGACAGAGTTCATTTCCAGATTGTTATTCACTCCAAGCTTTTCAGATTCAATGTCTCTGGGGTGCGCATTGTTGAGCATCTTTACACGTCAGCCTGCTGCCATCAAACCCTGGACTTTATCCCAGAACTACAAATGAGATCTCAGCCCCCGAGTTGTCTGTCATGAGCCTCGGGGCCTGCTTTGCCGTGACTGGACACTCTACCATCTGTCCGTCAGCTTTGAAGCGCTTCCCTCTTTTGTCCCAGGAATGCAATTAAGCAAGTTACTTGGAGCTGTGCCTTCAGTAATCTTACTGGAGGTTCACACAGTCATAGGGTGAGTTAACAGGGTAAGGGTTGAATGGGTGAGTTGGATGAGGAAAGTACTTTGTTTCTTGGCTTAGTTTTGCATGGTAGCGTTTGTCCCCTTATGTAAAGAGAGTGCGCGTTACTATCCTGCCATCTTCTCTACTGTATTGAATTACCAATATCATTGTAATCAGCAATTCTGGAGAGTGCTGATGGCCTATTTTGTACTTGTTTGTGTTAATCAATGTTAATTACAAAGCAAGCACAAGGGTTAACGAATTATAATGGGCTTAATTAAGCTTGACAGTAACAAATGACATAACCTTTATGTTATGGCCTGGTTAAAGTAACAACAACCAAAAAAGGGACAAAATAGGCCAGAAAATCATCACATAGGAATCCATATTCATACACTGGTTACCTACAGGAACAGAATAGTATAATGAATTTATTGGTTCTGCTAATTGTCAAGTTAAATTTTTACCATGTGGCACTACTGGGAGTACAGATAACTGTTAGGTCTGCTTTTTACCCTCAAAAAATTTGTAATTGTATTGGAAGAGAGACACAGAAAACCAAGTTTTAAAATGCTCCAATGAGTCACAAGCGAGTGGTGCCTACCATGTTACAAAGCATTTGGAAGAGACGGGGATCACCGTGGCTTGGTGCAGTGGAGGAAGACTAGGGAAGGTAGAACTCAAAGAAAAAACTCGACAGAGGAGAGGAGGAGAGAAGTAGGCATTCTTACTGGATGCACGGGTGGAGCAAAGGTTTGGAGGCAGGAATGCAAATACTGTGTTCGGTGAGCATGCATGCTTCTGTGAACCTGCTTCATTGATTTAAGTGCCACAGAAGGGTAAGGAAAGTGTCATCCACAGTCACACTACCTGGTCTGAGCCTTGATCTCCTCATGTATAGAGTAAGAAATGACCACAAACACACTTCTGGTGCCCAACTACAGCTGCAAAAGTCCTTGAGCAGGACCTTTTCTCATTAGATGACATAGGATGTTTTTGGATGCAAGCAATAACACACACACCCAAACAGAATGGCTTCCATAACAATCATCCGTTTACTGCTCCTAAGTCTACTGGTCAGCTTGGTCGTTCAGCTGCTCTGGACGGGCTCAGTCGTTCTGGGCTGTTCTCACTCATACATCTGATGTCTTGGTGGAGGTTGGCTGGAGTGACGTGGCCCACTCACATGTCTGGTAGCTGGCTAGCTATTGGTTGCAGGGCTGAATTTGACTGGGACACACCAGCATTCAGCAGGTTAGCCTGGGCTTGCTCACATGACAGCAACAAGTTTCCTAGAGCCAGAGTTAGGAAGCATGCAAGGCCTCTGAGGCCAAGGCTTAGAAACAATATGAAGCCAATTCTGCTGCATTCTGTGTGCCAAGGTAAGTTCCAGGGCCAGCCATATTGAAGAGGTGGAGAAAGAGATTCCACTTCTTGAGGGGAGCTGCAAAATGACATTGCAAGGTATGAGTCCAGGGAAGAGAAGCATTTATGACTATTTTTAAATTTTACTCTGTGTTTCAGGTAAAGAGGCTTTCTCACTATTCCAGAAGCAGGACTCGTTTTTCCAACACTAAACATTTGTTCAAGGAATTTCCTCTGCTTTAGGGGGTTCAAATTCTGTCCCTCCTGCAAGACCAATCTCCAAAACTAATTCATCCATGAAACTTTTCCCTATCCCTTTAAATAAATATGGTTTCTCACTCTTTCGAAGTTAAAATGAGAACACAGACTCTACAAAGTCTATCAGTTCTGAACTATTTATGACCATACAGTTTTATATATATAGTTGCATATAGTTATATGCAATTGAAAACAATCTTTTTTATCTTAGCATATAAAATGACTATGATTTAGGGTGATAGCGTCTATTAAATTGAATCTACTGTAATTTCTTTATTCACTTGTGCTGCAAAAGAAAGCAGGCGTTCATGGCTACCTGCCTAAAGCTTTACTAAAATTACTTAGTATGATTTTTGCGATTATCTTTACTGTGATTTTGGAGTTCAGATATTCTATCTGACCCTAAAGCATACTTTTTCAAATTATCCCTGCTTTTAATGTTTAGTATTTTAGAAGATTCTAAATATACTTTAAATTTTGTGACTTAGAAAATGAAAATCGGAGGCCAGGAGCAGTAGCTCACACCTGTAATCCCAGCACTCTGGGAGGCTGAAGTAGGTGAATCACTTCAGGCCAGGAGTTTGAGACCAGCCTGGCCACCATGGTGAAACCCCATCTCTACTGAGAACACAAAAATTAGTCGGGTGTGGTAGCAGGCACCTGTAATCTCAGCAACTTGGGAGGCTGAGGCAGGAGAATCACTTGAACTCGGGAGGTGGAGGTTGCAGTGAGCCAAGATAGCACCACTGCACTCCAGCCTGGGGGACAGGGCAAGACTCTGTGTCAAAAAAAAAAAAAAGAAAAAAAAAAAAGGGTGCTGGGTTTGGACTTGGTATCTGTGATTCCTGTCTCTGGTACTATTATTTATTATACATTTATTTGAAAACCCAGAAAACTCTTGTTTTTCTCTTTGGCTAACCACATAACTCTTAAATTCTTAAGTCCCTTGGTGTAAGGCACTCCTGTAATAGACACTAAGCGTATCATGTGATATAATGCTTATGGTCAGTACTTCTAGCACATAGGGAAGTGGATGGGGTTTGTGAGGTGTCAGTTATATCCTTTGTCCCAATTGAAGTGTGCCAGTCTGATGTTCATCAAGATTTTCAAAAAGTCATGTTTGTAAGAAAAGAAATCAATTTGATTCCTCAGAGGCTAGGATGAAGAAAAAGCATAGCTCATGAGAAATACAGTATTTTTCTTCTGATGACAGTATTCCATGATGATTCAAATATTTTGAGGTGGAATGAACAGTGCTATTTCACTTCGAAATGAAGAAGCTAAGACTCAGAGAGTTTAAGTCACTGAAAAGTTTTTGGCAATTAAAAAAGTTTTTAAAATAGAGATTAAAAAAAGATTTGAAAAAAAGTTTTAAAAAAGAGATTGCTAAACATCAGGAAAAAAATGTCAATAAATGAAGACCAAAATAAACTACATCAAAACAAACTAAACAACCACATCCCCCACCTCACAGTCCCATCATGCACATATGCATCTTGAGACCATTTGGGTTTTAATCCAGATCTCAGAATTTTCTCTTCCCCTTCCCATCACAATTCAACCTTCTTACAAAACAAAAATGTCAGCCGGGCTTGGTGGCTAATGCCTATAATCCCAGCACTTTGGGAGGGAGAGGCAGGCGGATCACGAGGTCAGGAGTTCGAGATCAGCCTGTCCAACACAGTGAAACCCCCATCTCTAATAAAAATACAAAAATTAGCCGGGCTTGGTGGTGGGCACCTGTAATCCCAGCTACTCAGGAGGCTGAGGCAGGAGAATCGCTTGAAACAGGAAGGTGGAGGTTGCAGTGAGCCAAGATGGCACCACTGCACTCCAGCCTGGGCAACAAGAGCGAAACTCTGTATCAAAAAAAAAAAAAAGTATATATATATATACACACACACACACAATAAAAATAAAAATGTCTTTCACTCATCCAATTGAATTTTAAAATCATAGATTCTTAAACCTTTTCTATGCCGTGGACCCTTTTGGTTGTTTGGTGAGGGTAACATTTTCAGAATAACATTTTAAAATGCATAAAATAAAATAAACGGGATTACAAGGAAAATCAATTATACTGAACTATAACTATCAAAATGTTAGAAAGAAATATGATCTTAAGGTAGGTTTGTTATTTAGTGACTCCCCTGAGTACCCACCCCTTCTTTGGGGGGCCCCCTCCTACATTGACTGGGCGTGGCCATGTGACTGCCTTTGGTCAATGGAAGTTCAACAAAGGCTTGTGCATAGGGCGTGCTCCCCTGGAGGGGTGTCTCGCCGCCAAGAAACCTGGAAACTGGTCTAAACTGAGGATAAAAAAGCAAAATGCATCAACTTTTCCTCACCCCAGCTGAGCCTAGACCCCAGCCACAAAGCCCAGGTGACACCAGCAACCCACAGAATTGAGAAAAATAATAACTGGTTTTTGTTTTAAGCCTCCACATTTTTGGCAATTATTTTTATCCATCAGTACATGACTGATATGGATCCCTAAATTCTATTACTGACCTTTTGGGCCCCGGATTTAGAGGTTTTTTTTTTTTTTGAGACTGGGTCTCTGTCCCTCAGGTTGGAGTACAGTGGTGCGATCTTGGCTCACTGCCACCTCTGCCTCCCATGCTCAAGCGATTGTCCCACCTCAGCCTCCTGAGTAGCTGGGACTACAAGCACATGCCACCATGAGTGGCTTTTTTGTTTGTTTTGTTTTGTCGTAGAGTCAGAGTTTTACCGTGTTGCCCAGGCTGGTCTCGAACTCCTGAGTTCTGGCAATCCATCCTCCTCAGCCTCCCAAAATGTTGGGATTACAGACATGAGCCACCGCGCCCGGCCTAGAGCTTCTGTAACTGTTTTTCACTATCAGTATTTTAAGCTCTCACAGTTTGCGTAGAGGTCATCTAACCCCTGCCTCCTTGCAGGGAGGGTGGCAGCGGGCAGCATCTTCACTCCCCGAACGTGCTGGAAATGCCACGTCTCAGGCTTCCCCTCTGACCTGCCCATAAGAAGCCGCAGTTTCACAAGACCGTCAGGTGATTCCTTTAAACATTCAAGTTTGCAAAGCACTTTAAAATAGGCACACTAAAGTTTCAGAAGATGAGCAAACCCCTTATCTTATAATAATCTTCCCCTTCAGAAACTTCCTTCACGCTCCAATAGAAATATTTTCTGCTAAGAAAGTGCCCGTTTCATATCGTCTGCGATGATCAAGCCTTACTGCCTCCTATTGAAAAGCTCCAGGCATGCTGTTTGTTGTCTAAAGCGTCTGCCGGGGGGCGATGGTCCGTTTTGTGTCAGACGGCAAAGTCGTGGTTGGACAGGGGGCTTATAAACACGTGTAGGTTGTTGGAATTACATTAACGAATGAATGAGCAAAACCTTCTAAACTACCGACCAGTGAAACCCCGATACAGAAAATCGCTGTCATGAGTAAGCTAGCACTCCTCCTGAAAAGTTTGAATACTGAACTGGCCAGCGTCCGCGCGCCGACGCTCCCCAGGTGGCCGGAGTTACCCGGAGCAGGCGTGGTGGTCTCTCAGCCCCGCGCGTTGGGCCCACACAGTTTGTCCCCACGCAGCTCCCATATAAGGCGGGCCCCTCCCCTGCCACCGGCAGCTAGGGCGCCGTGCTGGCTCCCTGGCGGCTTCTCAAACCAACCCCCCGCTACTGCGCATGCTTGGCCCGCTCGCCTGCTCCTTAATATCCTGCTCCGGGTGTTCCTGCCAACCGTTGGTCAAATTCGCACCCAGCTCTGCTCCAGACAGGGAAAACCCAGTGATTTCTGCGCTCTAGACACAAAGGGATGCTATGATCCCTGCTGGCCCTAGAGGTCCAGGGAAGGTTATGGAAGATAATTCTTTGTGTAAGTGGGTTGCGTATTTGCATACATCATTCCACTTGATGCTTTCGCCAACTCTATGCCGTTGTTCCTGATTTGCAGACGAGGCAAGAAGCCTCAGAGGCGCCCAGTAATTCAAAATGGATGGCTGACACGGCTAGTGTTGGAGCTAGGACTTAAAAACAGGAGCTCTGCCTCCATTCCTTGAGTCCCCCATTATAGCTTGGCTTCTTGGAGGGGCTGCTCCTGTGGCTAACAGGTGGGCTTCTGGGTGTGTGTAAACGATTTCATGCATGCTCGATTCAGTGAATGAATGCATTTACCGTCAACACAGGAAGGGAGGTGGAGCTCACTTCTACCAGAGGCCCTAGGCCTTAAGATACCAGTTGTCGGCCTGGCGCGGTGGCTCACGCCTGTGATCCCAGCACTTTGGGAGGCTGAGGCGGGCGGATCATTTGAGGTCAGGAGTTCGAGACCAACCTGGCCAACATGGTGAAACCCCGTCTCTACTAAAAATACAAAAATCAGCCGGGCGTAGTGGCACATGCCTGTAGTCCCAGCTACTTGGGAGAGTGAGGTAGAAGAATCCCTTGAACCCGGGAGGTGGACGTTGCAGTGAGCCGAGATCGCACTATTACATTCCAGACTGGGTGACAGAGCGAGACTCTGTCTCAAAAAAAAAAAAAAAAAAAAAATACCAGTTGTCTTCGCCTTTAACTCCCTTATGATTAAAACTAAAAATTACTAAAGTGTAACAAAAGTGCAAAACAAGTCCAAATAAGGTTTGATTCTAGCCAATGTAACGACATTCCCGCACACATTTAAAACATCCAACGCCCTATTAACCGCTTGGAGCTCCTTAGGGTAGCAGAGAAGGCCCTAGCGGAGTTCGCCAGTAACAAGCTGTGATCATCTTTGCGACTCAGTTTGTTCGAGGGTAAAATGGATGAGTTAACTCATGCTTGACTGGGTGAAGTCAGGTCCTTGCTAAGGGCTGAAAAACTGGCTTTGGTCATCTGACCCCAGGACTGTGATCCTTGCCGCTGGCTTTAAATTGCTGCGATCCTCTTCTCTCCAGTTTTTCAGGCTATAAGAGTGGGTTCTAGTTTTCCTGAAACCATCCGTCCCTAGTCGCCCTCCGTAACCTCTGCGCCATGGTCCACAACGTGGCCCTTCCAGACTAGGCGATCCCGGAGGCTGCGCCCAGGCCCCGCGGCCCCGCCCCTCCGCGCCGCCCGGCAGTCGCCAAACCGCGGCGCACGGATCACGCGGGCCGGTGCCGCTCTGGGCATGCTCAGTGGCCTGGCAGGTGGGGCTGCCGCGGAACTCCAGGTCCGGCCGGGAGCACAGGGGCGGGGGCGAAAGGGAAGTGGGCGGGAGCCGGGATCTGAGTCGCCTGCGTCGCCGGCGACCGCGGAGTTCTGGGCTGGTGGGACCCCGCGCGGGCTGGGTCGGGATGAGCGATGGCATCGGTCAAGGTGGCCGTGAGGGTCCGGCCCATGAATCGCAGGTGAGTGGGGCCGCCCGCGCCCCGCCCCCTTGTCGCGCGCCCACCCTGAGGAAGCCTGTTTCCAGCTCCCCCAAAGCCAACCTGGACTTAAAAGTGTCACTGGCTGGTCCCTGGCCCACCGGGCCTAAGCTGTGGCCTCTGGGGGCCTGGAGGAGTTCGTGCACTGCTGTCCCGTTCACATTGCCCTGGAGAGGACCCTGGTGGTAAAGGAGAAGAGTCTATTAATTCCCTCCTTCCTATTAACTTGAGCTTTTCCTGTTCCCCCTTTAAAAAACCATCAAGGGAACATTACCATGAAGATGTAAAATAGTTGGGGGGAAGGTGAGAGTGCTGAGGGGGGCACCACGAGCTGTCAGGCCAACCCCTCATTTCTACCAACTCAGAAGTTCTCTTAACAATTAACCATGCTACTTTTTAATCTTTCAGTTAGAGATGATTTTGATTCCGTGAATCTCTAATCCATAACTAAGCAGTTCCTAACTTTATGTCAGAGACGACTCTGACAAAGTCCTGACTCCTAGAAAAAAGTCAAGGACGCTTTACACGTGTTTGAAATATTCTGATATTAAGAGAGAGGAAGAGTGTTACACACAAAATTTAATCTTGTTATATATTTCTACAAAGTAATGCTTTTCAGAATCCTTATCTTCATTCACTGAAAAGTAGTCTGTGCTCCCTTTTTAATGACCTCTTTTAATCAGTTTAGAAAGATTGTTTGGAAAAGTTACTTTTTAAATTGGTTTGACTTTAAAGAATGAAGTAGACCTAAATGGGATGTGTCCTCAAAGGTGATAGGCGAGGTTCACACAGAGCCCTTTGATTTTATTGACTTCTCTACCAAGTTGGTGGATATTTGACTTAACATAGGCCTTTTTTGCTTTTGTCATATCAACTTGTGGAGGTTAATGTTTGGTAGTTCTGATGCCTGATTGGGGCATCTGAAGACCATAAAATCAAAAGATTTCCAGAACCTTATTTGACTCTTCTGAATCTGTTTCTTCTCTTGGCAAGTAGGGAATCATTATTTTGGTTTGTAATCATTAAAACCCAGTGTTTTTAGAATCTGCTTTTTGTGACTTTTGAGTTATTTCTAAAGCTGTTTAGAGTTTGACTTTTTTGCTCAAAGGGAATATTTATGTTTCTGTGTACATTCAATCATAGAAGATAAACTTTACAAAGATTTTTCTTTATTATGGATTTTCATTGTATGGAAGTTCTTTTTCTTCTTTGGAATAATATGAGCATATGCTAGCAAATTGTGTTGTGTAACTTTAGAAAGTATTTGTTAAGCACCTACCAAACACATAGCATTGTGCTGGGTGCTGTCTGGGATATAAGCGGAATGAGACCTGGTGAGCCCGTGATCTGGTGAGAGAGGGATTATGTACTGGCATGAGTCTTGTGAAGTATTGGGCCTGCTGGGACAGGAACTGTGAGTTCAGTGCCTTGCCAGTGTAGGCCTGGAGCCCCGGGACATGGAGGGATGGCAGGAAATAAGTCCAGAGGCCTTGGGCTTTGAGGAGGCAGGTTCACGTGATGTTATTTATATTCTCAGTAGAGAACTCTGGTGGTGTCAAGATTGAGGTAAGAGGCAGGTGATCAGCAGTCTGAGCCAGAGGTGAAATGGGAAGGCAGGATAGTTACACGAAGACCATTCACTGGCAGAATTGGCAGGATTTGGCAGCTCACTGGATGGGAAGAAGGGGGAAGGATGTGAGCGTAGAGTCATTGACTGAGGTTTGATGCTGAAGGAGGCGAGTTAACGATTGAGGAAGGTGGACAATGAAGTTGGTGTGTTCTCTCTTGGATGTGGAGAGTTACATGAGATGCAATACGTGTCAAGTACAAGCACAGAGCAAGTGTTTCACGCATGTTGACCTTGTTCATTATCTGAAGTGTGGGAAGGACATCCATCCCGCTGCTAGAGGTGTTCAGCAGAAAGCTGAAAACGCGGGGTTAGGTCTCAGGTGATTTGAGCATCGACATTTGGAAATCTTTTGCACATAAACCACAATTTAAGGATGTTACGTGAGAATAAAAGGGAGCCAGGGATTGGACATTGGGATATGCCCCTCTTTAGGATTTCAGGGAGAAGATTGACTTGCAGTCCATAGAGGAGAGCCAGCACAGCAAATAGGCATGGCAGGAAAGGGAGAAGAGCATCCTGAAGGAGGTGGTGGTGGTTAGTGTCAAATATTGCCGGGATGATGAGAGTAAGATGGTGTCCTTGGTCTTGAAGACAAGGCTACTTGATAACCTTCCCAACAGTACTTTCAAGGAAAGTCAATGATTCAGAAGTTGGCAGTGAGTGGAAAGAGGTATATAAATTGGCAACTGAATATACTTGACCTAATTTATAAGGAAAGACATGCGTGCTACAATAGTGATAAAATGCCATTTTTTAACCAGCGAGATTGATAAATATTAACTGAGCATCAATTGCTGGTAGAGGAGTGATGAAACAGACGCCTCTGCATTGGTCACAGAAGCATAAAGGATCAAAACATCTGAAACTTTCATATTGGGAAATTTGACAGTAGCTGTCAAGATTAGAAATCTTTATACTTAAGCAAAAAATGCTTCCCTAAAAAAATTGGAAATCTATAAACTCTTTGATCTGACCATTTCTAGTTTTTCTAATTTCTAATTTTTATTATATGGATTATATTTCTGCCTACAAAGATCTATGTGTAAAGATGATGATTTTTGCATCATCGTTATAACAAAAAATCATAAATGACCTTAATATACAAAACTGGGAAATTTGTTAAGTTACGGCCTAAATCATTTGGTGGAATGTTATGCAACTCTTAGAAAGAGGGTGTTGATCTTAAAAGAGTTCCAAGGTAGAGGATTGAGAAAAGCAAGATATCCACAGTGGAGTAAAGTTGTGTGTATGTGTGTGCTAACAAATGTACACACACACACACACACACACACACAGAGATTCATCTGTATGTAATGGTTTATAAGAAACCTAACACTGATACCTCTAAAGAGGAGGACTGATGATGAATCCATTAGGCAAAGGTGAAAGGCATTTTTTTCTTTTTACTGTTTGTTTTTTTCTCATGCGTAGTTTTATAATTAATACTTAGAATTAAATATTGACCCAGCAATGCTTATTTAGGTAATTTTAAAAAGTCACCTACAAAATTCATTGGCACTGGAGAAGTTTCAGTGGGTTGTGAGGAGGATTGAAGGAAGTTGTTAATAATTTTTTTAATGTTAATCTTTAGAGTAGTGGAGCCTCAGGCAAAGGGAAAGCAACCTACAGAAAAACAGGTCCCAGGGTTATTGGAAAGTAAGGACTGCTGGTGGTGGAGTGTTGAGTTTGACTGAGTTTCTAAACTAGGGGCCTTTGCAGTAATCAGCGTTGTAAGGAATATGAGTGCTCGATTCAGGCTAAGATGTGATGAGATTATTTTTATTGCCTTGTGGCTTTCAATTATGTGGCAATAATACCCATTTCAAATGCAGAAGTGATTCTGTTGCATAGGCAAAATAGTAGCCACCTTTATTGAGACTTGACTCTGTGCCAGACTCTCTGGTCCCAGCCCCAGGTACAAAATCCAGTTGAATCTTTGCAGCTATCTTGGCATGTAGAGACTATTATTGTTATGCCATTGTACAGATTGGGAGACATAGTTTCTTGGTGTGTTTGGACTGCTGTAACAAAATACCATAAACTGGGTGGCTTATAAACAACAAGCATTTATTTCTCGTAGTTCTGAAGCTTGGGATATCCAAGATCAAGGTGCCAGCAGATAGGCTGTCTTGTGAAAGCCAGGTCCTCATACATAGTCGATTCCTGCTGTGTCGTCACATGGTAGAAGGAGCAAACAGACTCCCTTGGGCCCGTTTTGTAAGGGTACTAATCCCATTTACAAGGACCTCATGACCTGTTCACCTCCCAAAGGCCCTACCTCTTAATACTATCTCAGTGAGGGGTTAGGTTCAATATTTGAATTTTAGGGGGACACAAACATTCAGATCATAGCACATAGTTAACTTGCCCAAAGTCAAAGTCATTTTCTTAAGACAGTCACAGCTATGCCATTTTTTTTTTTTTTTTTTGAGACAGGGTCTTACCCTATTGCCCAAGCTGGAGTGCAGTGGCGCAGTCATGGCTCACTGCAGCCTCAACCTCCTAGTGGGCTCAGGTGATCCCCCTGCCTCAGGCTCCTGAGTAAGTGGGATTGTTGGTGCACACCACCACACTTCGCTAATTTTTAAAATTATTTATAGAGACGGGGTCTCCCTATGTTGCCCAGGCTGGTCTCAAACTCCTGGGCTCAAGTGATCCTCCCACCTTGGCCTCCCAAAATGCTGGGGTTACAGGTGTGATCCACAAAAGAGTTGCAGTTGGGTGTGAAAAACACTGTTGTGGGTTCAAGTGAGATAACGTGTGTGGATAAAGCTCTCCACACAGAGCCTGGCGTTCAGCAAGGGCGCCATGAAAAGTGCTTGTTGTCATTACTGTTATTTTTACAGTTTAATAATTGTAACTTTATTCAAAAGCAAGTATTTAAAAAGTGCCAAAAAATATTTACTGAGTGCTGGTGATGTGCCAGCTTCATAGCTATGTTTTATAATGTGCTTGCTTATCTGATAGGGCAAATTCACCCCATTCTTTCTCTTGTTTGACTGTTCTCAGCCTTTCTTCCTGATTAGCCTCTCGGGTAGAATCTAGTGTCAAGTCTATCAAGTTCAGGAGAGAAAAAGAAGAAAAAACCACCAGTGGCATTTTGCCTGGATTAGATATCTTTAGCGTGTACTGACGTCTCCCCTTTTGAAAAGAAGATAGTGTCAAAGGGAAAGTAGTTCATGGTTAGCCTCTTAGGTCAGTGATGATGAGGACAAACATGTCTTGTATTAAGGACAAGAGGTATCTGTCAAGGCACTGCCAGGTACCAGGTACTACGCTTGTTCTTTTTTCTTTGAGATGGAGTCTCGCTCTATCCGCCAGGCTGGAGTGCAGTGGGGCGATCTAGGCTCACTGCAAGCTCCGCCTCCCGGGTTCACGCCGTTCTCCTGCCTCAGCCTCCCAGGTAGCTGGGACTACAGGCGCCCACCACCACGCCCAGCCAATTTTTTGTATTTTTAGTAGAGATGGGGTTTCACCGTGTTAGCCAGGATGTTCTCGATTTCCTGACCTCGTGATTCACCCGCCTCGGCCTCCCAAAGTGTTGGGATTACAGGCCTGAGCCACTGCGCCCAGCCCGGCCCTACCCTTGTTTCTTTACCTTGGCAATTGCGTTTCTTCCTCCCACCAACTGACTGACTGATAAAAGCCCCCACTTTTTTTTTTTTTTTGGGACGGAGTCTCTCTGTCGCCC
>NW_012112808.1:3082966-3090275 GCF_000951035.1 Colobus angolensis palliatus | reverse complement strand
TGCCAAACCCTCACCTTTTATCCCCGTTTTACAGAGGGGGGACTGAGACACCTCAGATAATAATGCTGGGGTTGAGCCAGCTCCTCCGGTTCCCTTCAGAGTCCTTTGTGTAGAGACTTGTTGCCTCGGGCTTACAGATGACAGGAGCCGGTGGCCTCAGGGAAATGCATATTGGAGAACACACAATACAAAAAAATAACAATAGAATCTGTGTAAGGTTGAGATGGAACCTCTAGGGAATTATGGAGGCTGGAGGAAGAGATCTCCAGGGCTTCTGCAGTCTCTTTAGATAAGAGGGTGGAACTTGAGTTGAGCCCTGAAGGGGTATTACCAGTACCTTATAGATAGTTTCTGTTAGGTGCTTGGCTGATACTCTTTGGAAGTTGACATTGTCAGCCCATTCTACAGATGAGGAACAAGGGCTCAGAGACTGAAATAAGGAGGTTGATTACTCAAAAATAAATAAGACTGCCCAAGGTCACACAGCTAGTATACTGTGATGCTGGATTTAAACCCAAGTCTCCCCTACTCTAACTTCCTAAAGTCCTTTCATTATACAGAAGACTTAGTCGAGAGGTGGTCAGGGAGTGGCTGGAAGATAGGAACACGTTTACTTCACTAATGATTTTAGACAAATTGAAGATTTTGTAAGAATTAGTTGCAAGTCTGGTAGACAGGGTGTTGTGAGGACTTTTCTTTGTTAAGCCTGGGCATTTGGGTTTTTGATCTCTAGATCCCTGTGCTGGCCGTTATGATAACTGTCGGCCATCTATGTGACTAAGTTAACATAAAATAAAATAAAATAAGATAAAGATTTTAGTTAATTGCATTAGGCACACTTCAAATGCTCAATAGACACATATTCAATAATGCAGATATAAATATATCCACCATCCTGGAAAATTCTCTTGTGCAACAAGACTGAATAAAGGCTTGAATTCCAGCTCTTTTACTTTCTAGCTTCATGTCTTGGCACTTTATTGAACATGTCTATGCCTCAGTTTCTTCATCTGTAAAATGGAGATCTCCATAGGACCCACCTCCTGGGGCTGGAATGGTAATTGAATGAGGTAACATTTCTTACAGTGTTAGGTCCAAAAGTAAGGGTTCTGTAAGTATCAGGTATATTTTTAGGCATTGTGAACTACTAATGGTTCTAAAACAGGGCTGTCATTTGCCATTTAGTGTTCTCCGAAGTTTTATCTAATAGCAGTGTAGGGAAATAATAATACTAGCACCAGTAACGGTGAACTTTTATTTACCATTTGCCAAGGGCTGTGCAAAGTGCCTTTTATGCATTATTATCTCCCTGACTTTCCTGCCACCACTCTGTGACACAAGACTGAGGTTCAAGATGTCTGTCTGAGTGCTGACAACCAGTGCAGGAAGACAGTAAAGAGAACTGAAATATGACCCATGGTGATCGGATTCTGGGCTTGATTGTAATTGGAAAAGGCAGAGGCAAGGGGCAAAACTTACAAACAAAGCCCTGAAGAAGCAATCACTGTATTTTCTGATTATGAAAATAATGTATGCTTATGAAACGTGTGTTATGCAGAAAAATATACCGGAGAGATCAAATCACAAATTGATTATAATCCCACGATCTGGAGCTAGCTACTCATAAACTTTTGGTGCATTTGTACCTAGTCTTTTTCCCGTTTGTGTAGGAATATAACGTACACACTTCTATATCCTGCTTTTTGCAGTTGCAAGAGACATTCTAAAGACCAGTCAGCAGGACATAGAGAAATGGGGAGTCAAAGATGATTCTGAGTGGCTTGGGGCCTTATTAAGTGGAAGAATGACCTTTCCCAAAGGCACCGATGCTGGCCTTGCGTAGGTCGGGGTGGGTGGAAGGGCTTGGTGGTCTGTTGATTTGTTTCGGGGTGCTGGTGGGAACTCCGGGCAGTAGAAACTCAGGTGAGTTATCAGCTCTGCGGATGTGCGTTTGCAGGTGGGTCACCGGAAGTGATAGTTGCTGTGGTGGAAGTGAGTTCTGTCTCCTAGGAAGAGCCCAGTAAAGAAGAAAGAGAGAGGGTAACAGCAGTGCTGCATGAGCCAGGTTCAGGCTGGAGCCCTTCACTGGGCTAGCCGAGTGATTGGGCAAGCTGATTTTCCTCTTTAAGGCTCAGGTTCTGTTTTGTAAAACAGTGATTCTCAAAGTGTGGCCCGGGGACAGCTGGGTGTCACTGAGACTCTTTCATAGGGGTTCACAAAGTCAGAACTGTTTTCACAGTACTACTAACATGTTATATTTCATTTTCTCATTCTCTTGTGACGGTACAGTTGAATTTTCCAGAAACTGCATGATGTGTGATGATGTCATGGCTCTGTGGGCTGTGCATTTGGTTTAAAATTTTAACAGTTTTAATTTCTAGTATGGTAACTATCAGTAGATAATTGATGTTAATAAAAGCTCTTGGGTCTCCTCAGTAATTTTTGAAGCCCATGAAAGCGTCCTGAGACCACAACATTTGAGAACCACTTCTGTAAAATAATGCTGTGTAAGTAGTTGAGATCAGATGAAGTAAATAAGTACATGATAACTGTCCACTAAATCATAGTTACTATAATTTTTTATACTCACTATTGTTACTGACAGCCAGATTTCGGGAGGTAGGAGTGGAGGATCAAGTTGGAGAGAGAAGGGACGTGGAGAGAGGAAGGGAGGAAGGCAGGAGAGTAGAATGTCACACCCAACCAGGGGGCTCAAGGCTTGGGAGGAGAGAAGGTCGCCAGTGCGGAAGGCTGCACAGTCAGGCGGTCGGGCTCAAGTCTCTGGAGGGAATTGTTCTAGTTGAGGGGTGGGAGGCAGTGCCATGTTTGTGGGAGGTGTGTGCAGTGTGGTTGGGCTGTGAGGGCGTTGGAGGTGGCCTGTTGCTGCCCTTCCAGTTAATGGAGAGATGAAAGGAAGGAGAGAGCCTCGTTTGTGTTCACCTGTGCAGAGGTTGACTCCTGTAATCTTTTGAAACTTTTTTACTCCTTGTTTGAGGCATGGCCTGGTCTACATCCCTGGATCCCAGCCCTTACCTGGACATGACAAACCCAGGCTCAGCAGAAGACAGATTTTTTTTGTTTGTTTGTCTCTTTTGGTTTTGAAGAAGAGAAAAAGAAAACAGGGAGTTGGGGGTTGGTGAAAGAAGGCTGGAGGAGCAAGGGAGGAAAGGTGCTGCTGGCTGGAAAGAGAAAAGGGGGGAGAGTTGCTGCTGTTGCTGACTCCTTGAGTTGGGAGCACGTGGAAGTTTTTTCTTTCTTTTAGGTGAACTTGATAAGTAATGTGATGCAAGTGCCTGGTGTTTTTCCTTATGCAATATTTTAAAATATCTTTGTGTGCAAAATACACCTATACAAGATGTATTAGTAGTTTAAAAGGTGCTCTTGAGTGACTTAGACTGTTTACTAAACATATTTTGGTTTTAAACTTCTATTGCTTTATTTTAAACATGGAAACTGTGTGTGTGAGCTTGAGAGTGGAGTGGGAGAGAGTGGAATGGCAGAGATAGAGTGTGTGTGTGTTTCTTTTTACCTGTCAGAGAGAGAGAGAAGTTATTTAGAAATGTCCAGGTGTGTGATATATAGCACTTTGGTTTGAAGTTGATTTATATGATGCTTCCTTGTTTCTTGACTATTTTTCTAGGTTATTTTGACAGCTTTGTGTTTGCATATTCTGGAATTGCGATGCCCTCTTACTGAAGCTTGTTTTGTGAAAGAAAATATGTGAATTATATTTGTACCTATAGCCTGGGAAAAGAAGTAATAGTGTTTTAGCCCCTTCCTGAGGACTGAGAGATTTATTTTGGTGGCTTTGACTGCCTTTCCTCAAGTTCAAGTTATAAAAAGACAGGGGAAAAAATCCTTCCAGGGAGGTTGGTCAGCACTGGCTTGAACTTAGCCCGCACATTCATCCAAGCACAAAGGTGGTAACCACCAGTAGGGCCAGGGAGCTTGCCTTCAGTCACTGAGCAAGCTGAGCATTTGTGGTTTTTGCTCTGTCCATTTCCAAATGTATTCATTTTTCATTGTTGCTATCCAGAAGAGAGGAAATAGCTGTTTCTGTGATCAGTCATTTATTCATAGACTCTTTAAGTACATTTCAGTGAGATATGTAGAATTTAAAGTAAATTGAGAAGGTTAACGCTTTCAATGTAACGGTTGATCAGTAATTTGGTCACTAATTACTATTTCTGGCCACTCATTCACTTGCTAGGAATTCTGCTAAATCCTGCGTGGTTTTATCTAATTCACTTCTTCACAACAGTTCTATAGGGGTGAACACCATTAGATTCGTCTTATAGATGGGAAACTGAGTCTCAGAGAAGGATCAGGTTCTATCTTGTATGCCCGTCTTCAGAGAAGGCTTTATTACCTTACTTTGATTTTCTGGCTTGGTAACATTCCCCATTTTATGAATGTATATGTGTGTGTATGTGTGAATGCATTTTTGTTTGCTTATTATCTCTCAAACTCTCTGAGAGCCAGTCACCATGTACGTCTTGTTCATGACTGTTTCCCCAGGGCCTGGCACTGTGCCGGGTAGACATGAGCACTCAGAAAGTATTCATTGCGTTAATAAGTATCTGCCCTCACCCTTCACACATGCCTCGCACTTTCTGTGGATGCTTGTGAGGGATTGGGAATCCCTAGTCATGGCGTTTGTTGCATGTCTCACATTGTTCCCCGTGAGGAGGAAAAGAGCATCTTGACAATCCTCCTACTGGGTGTTAGGAAGATGCGAGGGGTGACAGAGGGCTGAGCAAGAGCCTGGGTAAAGAAGGACAGCTTCAGCTCTTTCCCGTGTATTCAGTTTACTTAATCTTACACTCCCAATAAAGATTAAGATTACTTAAGATTACACACCCAATGTATATTATGATTATCCCTTAAGGTTAGAGAGTTGGAGGTACAGCACTATGGTACGGCACTATACTGTGTTAAAATGATACATAGTTTATAGGGCAGAATACTCTTGTTTCTTTCTTCAGAAAAAGTGTTTAAAAAATTTATTTTGAAATAATTGTAGATTTATAGTAAAGTTGCAAAATAGTAGAGAGTACTCATATATGAACTCTTCACTGAACTTCCTGTGATATTATCCTTTATGTAACCACAGTACAATGATCAAAACCAATAAATTAACTAAACTTTATCTAGATTTCACTGGTTTTCCCACCTAATGTCTTCCTTCTGGTTCAGCATCCAATCCGGTGTCCCACATTGCATCTAAATGTAGCATGTCTCCTGAGTCTCCTCTGGTACGTGACAGCTTGTAAGTCTTTCCTTGTTTTTCATAACCTTAATTTTTGAAGAGTACTGGTCTGTTATTTTTTAGGATGATTCTCAGTGTGGCATTCTCTGATATTTTATCGCAAATAAATTGAAGTTAAGCAGTTTTGGCAAGAAAACCACAAAAGTGATTTTGTGTCCATATGATACTGGGGTATGTGATGTCTATATCTTATTATTGGTGATGTTGACCTTGAGTGTGTGGTTAAGGTGGTATCTGCAGGATTTCTCCACTGTAATGTTTTATTATTTTTTTTTTACCTGTTTATAATTAATAAATATCTTGGCGGAGATACTTAAAGTTTTTGACTTCAGTTTGCAAAAGAATTTTCCCCTCATGGGAACACATCTCAGATTTTCTAATAAAAGTCATTGTGAATATAAAAACTATGTAAAACATTTTTTTCCCTCTGATTAGTGAGAAAGGATTTGTCATATCATTTGAAATGAAGGACACTTGTGTTTTGGAAGGCTGATGATGATTGTATAGAACTGTGTGCTTCAAACAAGATTCACAGTAAGACATTCATCCGCTCCATGCATGCTGATATTTTTTCTACTTTCTACTACTTTTTTTTTTTTTTTTTTTGAGACAGAGTCTTGCTCTGTGGCCCAGGCTGGAGTGCAGTGGCTCCATCTCTGCCCACTGTAACCTCCACCTCCTGGGTTCAAGCGATTCTTCTGCCTCAACCTCTGAGTAGCTGCGATTACAGATACCCTCGACCACGCCCAGCTAATTTTTTTTTTTTTTTTTTACATTTTTAGTAGAGATGGGATTTCACCATGTTGGCCAGGCTGGTCTTGAACTCCTGACCTCAGGTGACGCACCCACCTCAGCCTCCCAAAGTGCAGGGATTATAGGCATGAGCCACTGCACCTGGCCTCTCTACTACATTTTTTTAAGAAAAGATGATTGTTACTCACTAAAATGATTTTATGATTCATAGTTTGAAAAAACACTGATGAAGTGAATTTATCATCCAGAGAAGAAGTTGGCAAAATCCAATTTTGTTATTTGAGACAACACTGAGACATCATGCTGTCAGAGTGACTGCCAGTTCCGTTTCCTCTTGTTAGGTGGTTAGAGCTCTTTTTTTTCGAGATAATGTCTCACTTTGTCCCCCACGCTTGAGTGCAGTGGCACGAAAATGGCTCACTGCAGCATTGACCTCCCAGGCCCAAGCGATCCTCCCACCTCAACTTCAGCCCCCCAGGTAGCTGGGTGATTTTTGTATTTCTTTTAGACATGGAGTTTCACCATGTCGCCTGGGTTGGTCTTGAACTCCTGAGCTCAGATGGTCCGCCTGCGTTGGCCTCCCAAAGTGTTGGAATTACAGGCTGGAGTCATTGCTCAGACCAAGATTTTAAACTTTTAGGAGTATAGGATTCTGAACCCCGCATGGGATATCTGCTCTCAGGAACTTGGTGCGCTTTGCCCCGGGGGCCTGTGGTCTCACCTCATTGCACCTGCTGATTCTTATTTTCCCGGTCTTATTGACAGAGTCTAAGCCATCACAGGGATTCTGCCTGGGGCACAGGTAAGTCACTGTGTGAACTTCCTCTGAGCAGGACTTATAAGTTCCCCAGGGAACTGTCAAGAAAAAATGATTCTAGGTGACGGAGACTAGCTCAAAAGTGAAGTAATTTGCCAGATAAGGCTTTACAAAAATACTTGGTCTGTTCTCATCCTTTTCCCTAAAGTTGGTGTTTTCATTTGACCAGGTAGGTGGGCCCTTGTGAGAAGGTATCAGTTGTCCTTGGCTGGTGCCCACATGTGATGATTCAATTAAGGCACTTTTCTTTCTTTTTTTAAAAAATATTTTTAACTTTTTATTTTGAAGAATTTGCAAAAATAGTACAGAGTTCCCATGTACCTTTTACCCAACTTCTTTGAATGTTATTTTCTCCTATAACTATCTTATAATTATCAAAACCAGGAAAGTAATATTGATAAATTATTAACTAATCTGTAGACTTTATTCAGATCTCTCAAATTGCCCCAGCAATGTCTTTTATCTGGTCC
>NW_012112808.1:3072804-3081981 GCF_000951035.1 Colobus angolensis palliatus | reverse complement strand
AGTCTTCCTTTGTTGCCTAGGTTGGAGTGCAGTGGCATGATCTGGGCTCACTGCAACCTTCGCCTCTCAGGTTCAGGCGATTCTTATGTCTCAGACTCCAGAGCAGCTGGGATTACAGGCGGCGACCACCGCACCCAGCTAAATTTTGTATTTTTAGTGGAAACATGGTTTTGCCATGTTGTCCAGGCCAGTCTGGAACTTCTGGCCTCAAGTGAATCTGCCCATCTTGGCCTCCCAAAGTGTTAGGATTACAGGCGTGAACCACCGCACCTGGCCTACCCCCACGTTTTCATGGCTTGCACTAAAGATACCAAAGAAGTTTATCTTTCGTCATGAAAACAGATGGCTATCTGACCAGTTCCTGGTCAGCAGGTGGCTTTTCTTCTATATCCTGGAGCCTCTTTTATATCTCTGGGGCCTCACTGTCATCTCTGCCTAGCCAGCGGAAGAGGTGAGAGGGTGGAGGAGGCATACCCTCTTCTTGGCTGCTTTGGTGTAGGAGAGACATATCAATAATGCTCACCCTTCGTTGGTGAGAATCGTCACATGGCCACACCGGATGCAGGGAAGGCTGGGAACCTGTTGTTACTGGCTAAGAGCCACATTCCAGTAACACTTCTGTACCCAGAAGGGGAAGTTGTCTCTTTCTGCCACACCCTGTGTCTAGAGAGATGATGTTTCTCCATTCTGATCAGCGATGCCATTCAGGACGTCTGCACTTGCCACGCATCTGCTGGAGGTGTTCTTTCCCCAGATGTCCACATCTCCCACTCCTCCTCGCTTGAGTTTTTATTCAAATGACGCGTCTTCAATGTGGGCTTCCTCAGTTATTCCATTGAAAATAGCGCCCCCTATCGCTGGTGTTTCCTATCCCACCTCTCTATTTTTCCTCATTTACAGCACTTGTCAAAATTTGGCCTCTTAGGTATTTTCCTTACTTCCTGGTTTGTTGTCTGAGTCCTTCTGTGAGCACTGGGGCCACTTCTGTCTTGTTCTTGGATCATGCTCCTTGTGCTAGGTGTGTACCAAGTGTTCGGGTGTTGAATGAAAAATGGGAACCTGGACTGTTAAAATCCCTAAATTTTCAAATATTTGGCAAGGATTATAGCGGAAACAAACAACTAAAGCAAACCATGCAGGCCAAACAGATAATCTCTGTGGGTGTGGCACTGTCTGCCGGCTGCCAGCCTGGGCCTCGGGTGGAGGGCCAGGTGCCAGGGACTGAGGCTGGAAGACACGGGTTTGCATTTCTGAGTCTGCCACTTGCTCATTTTGTGAGCTTGGAGGTATTATTGTACTTCTCTGAGCCTCAGATTCTTCTTCTGAACCATGACTTCAATAGTCCTCCCTTCCTTCCCTCTTCCTCTGGTGTTACTGTGATGACTATATGGGGTAGATTATACGTAAAAAATGCACAGTGGGCCAGGCACAGTGGCTCATGCCTGTAATCCCAGCACTTTGAGAGGCTGAGGCAGGTGGATCACTTGAGATCAGGAGTTTGAGACCAGCCTAGCCAACATGATGAAACCCCGTCTCTACTAAAATTACAAAAATTAGCCAAGCGCGGTAGCGGGCACCTGTAATCTCACCTACTCGGGAGGCTGAGGCAGGAGAATTGCATAAACCCAGGAGGCGGAGGTTGCAGTGAGCCAAGATCGCGCCATTGTACTCCAGCCTGGGCAACAGAGCAAGACTCCATCTCAAAAAAAAAAAAAAAAAATGTGTGTATATATATATATAGAGAGAGAGAGAGAGAGAGAGAATATTAATGAGATATCTTACATTTTTTCTAGTAAATACATCTTTAAAATCTGGTGTGATTTCGTACTTACAGCACAACTCAATTTGAGCTAGTCACGTATCAGGTGTTCAGTAGCCACGTGTGGCTGGTAGCTGCCATATTGGACAGCACAGGTCGAGTGAGTAAACAAAAGATCATAAAGTAGTGGTAGGTGGTAACATTCTGTAAAGAAAATAAAGCACTGTAAAGGGGTAGCTAACCACAGATAACATTGGTTAGGGAAAGACTGTCTGTGCAAGTGATTGGTGAAGGAAGTAAGGTAATGAACCGTGGTAATATCTGGGAAGAATGTTCTAGGCAGAAGTCACAGCCAATGCAGAGGCCATGTGTCAGGAGCATGCCTGGAACACGCAATGGATGCAGGGAAGTCCGTGGACCCTGAGTAGGGAAGTGTGGCTCATGTAGGGCCTGTTAAGCCATGGTAAAGTCTTAGGTTTTAAGTGTGGTAGGGCCACTGGAGGAGTGAGAACACGTGGTGGCCTGACATATGTTGTTAAAAGGTCACTTGTGCTGCTAGTGGAGAACAGACTTCCAGGGGGCAAGAATAGACACACAGTGATTTGAGCAAGAGGCCTGGATGTATACGGTCATGATTATTCACTCAGCAAGGATTTACTGACCACGTACAGAGTGCACAGCATCATGTTTTGCACTGGGGACATAGTGGGCATAGTCCTTGCTCTGTGGAAGCTCCGGGTAGCCAGTTAGTGACCAGTTGGTTCATAGCAGAGCAGTGTGAGAATGTGGAGAGCCATTCTGTTGAGGAGACAGGTGTGATACCACCTGGTTGTGCTGTTTCTTTCTTTCTTGTTTTTTGGTGGGGCTGATCACCAGCTAGAGTGTCATGTAAAGAAGTTGCAGCCAAGTGACCTGCTAGTTTCTTCTAGCGTTGAGATGAACAGCCTTTATTCTCTTGGCAGTGGACCATCTCTGAAGATGAGCTGGGGAGGTGGGGGCTGATGTTATCAGTGTCTAGTGAGTGGACCAGTGTTGGAAGGAGGAGAATGGTAAAGGAGGGAATTTAGGAACACTCCAAGGCAAACTTTTCCCCAAGGGAACCTTGTTTCCAGAGTAACATAGCCTATGTTTTCTACTAACAAATAGTTTTCAGATTTTCTGCCCTTTCTCATGACTAATAAATGAATGGGTCAGTAGAAATAATCCATTCTTCCTTCTCTAGAGCCTAAGTGCTCGTGAAACTGATTTGATTGTCTTTGATTTGATCTTCGCTTGAATTCCTTTCTCTTTTGATTTTGAAGAATAAGTAAGTTTTGCGGTTGTTTTTGTTTTTGTCATCTTCCCCCTTTTCCCTTTTACCTTCTCTAACTTTTGAGAGGTAGTTATCACTAATCAGTACTGAACAAAGGTGATGTATATTTCTGTATCGTCTTCTTAATCCCTTGAAGCATATTTGTATTTATTGATTTGCTTTGTTTTTATTTCTTTATTCATCTGTTCAGCAGACATTAAGTGTTTTCTGCATGTGAGAAACAGCTTTTTCCTTGTATGAACTTTTCCTTGGAGGATGACCTTTGGACTATGGCTTGATTAAATTAGTAAGGCTTCTTTGGGGATGTCATTAGTCTCATAATCCCAAACTTTTGCATCATGCCCAGTACAGTGCAGAGTGGGGCAGAGGCATGGATGTGGAAGGGTAGGTTCTAAGGTTACATCCTGCCATTGCCACTAACCACCTGTGTTGTTTTATACATGGCACTTTGTCTTCTGATTTCATCTCACATCCTCTTCTGTACAGTGAAGAGGATAATATGTTTCTTATTCACAGGGTTATTTTGAGGACTTCAAGAATTAATGACTGTGAAGTGCTTGCACAGAGTAAGCACAATCAATGTAATGTTACAATTTTGTCTTGTACCTAGGGTTTTACATGAATATTGTGGTGATGTTGGTATGGGATCCTTGGGGTGTCATTTTGCCAGCTGGAAACCTTTGTGGCCAGTGGCACCTTTGCCCAAGTTTTGCTCAGGCCTACTGGGCTCATTCTGCCTACTCAGCCTGGCAGGTTGTGCTCAGCTTGTGCTCTCAGCCTGGTTCCCATGCCTGCCAAGGGCAAGTCCAGGCATGGAGTGGTGAAGGGTGCGTGAGTGAGTGTGGGGTCCAGCTACTGCTCACAGTCAGGCATGCTGGCTGCAGTGGGGTGGGCAACTCCCAATGCTGGCATGGTCGCCAGCTCCCTGCAAGGCTGCAGCTGGACTGGACGTACTGCAAGCAGCTTCCATGACTGGCACTGGGGAATGTGGTAGCACCCGGAAGCTTGGAGACACCAGAAACTGCAGAGCCCCAAAGAGGGTGTGACAGCCGTGGCTCGGGGATCTCCTAGGCATGGGCTTCCCAAAGGGCCACAGTTCTCTCTTCTCTTATCTCCTTTTTGTTGCCTGTAATGTGGTGAGCAAGGGGCATGTTTCAGCCCTGTTTGTGCTACAGCTGTTTTAGCTCTACCATTTGATGGTCCTGAGTGCCTGTCCTGTGTCCAAGAAGAATAAAGTACATGGGAAGGTGGAGGGTGAGCAAGGCAAGGAGGAGCTTTATTGAGTGACAGAACAGCTCAGAGGAGACCCTGGAGTGGGTAACTCCACTCTGCAGGCAGGGTGTCCCAATGAGGGTTCAGCTCTCAGCAGAGAGGAGACCCTGGAGTGGGTAACTCCTCTCTGCAGCTGGCAGGTCATTGTCTTCTCGAGTCTGGCTGAGTCCTGGGCTTTTGTGGGCCTTGTAGGGGAAGAAGTATGTGCAGATTGGTCCATGGGCGGCTATGGGTGGGCCTGGAAAAAAACACTACAGGTTCCCACTCCACTCTGCGGGACTGGCAGTTTGGCCCCCAGGCTTCAGGTCCTCCTCAGTTTGAATCTGGGGCTTCACCCAGGACCCACCTTCTTCTGCCCAGGAGCCTGCCTGCCTCCTGCCGCTGTTCATGGTGCCTAGGCTGTTCATGCCAAGGGGCGCCTGCAGGCTGGTGCTGAGCTGCCTTCAGTCCCACTTCAGCCTCCCTCCCATGCTCATCAGTGCCAAAAGTCTGGAGGGGGCTGAAGCAGCAGCGGCTGCATGTCAGTGCTTCCCCAAGTGTGTGCACACCTGGCCAGGTTGTGACAGTTTGGGGCTCCTGCCTGCTTTGGGCTCCTGTCTGCTCCTGTCTGCTTCTGGCTCCTGCCAGCTCTGTGGAGCATGCAGCCCAGCTGTGCCTCCCCCGCTGCAGCCGGCGTCTTGGCAGTGGTTGCTCCAGGTGGGCCACTGCTATCAGTGTGGAGCAGAATCTTACATAACTCAATAATGAATGGACAAAGTCCACTAGTCACTGAGTTCTAAGTTCTGCTGTGTAGATAGTAAAGTACAGCAGGTATCTGGAGAAAGGAACATCAGTGTAAGCTTATGTTTACAAGCAAGGTGTTTTGGGGGAAGTTGAGCTATTTGAGGTCCAAATAGGCTTAGCTGGTGAAGAGTAGATGCTCTCTTGGGCTCAATTAAAACTCCATGTCTTTCTCTCCATTGGGCTCAATAAAAGCCACAGAACTTTTCTTGGCTAGAGATGAGTAAGGGTATGATCCCCACTCTCAGATAGCTCATGATCTTGTGGGCACGACAGAAACAAAGCCTCACAAGTTCTTTAGTTAATAATGTTGCATTATTATCAGGCCTGACAGCGTGGGGTCAGGAGGCATTGAGTAGAGCTCCTTGGGAGGGCTGGAGAAACACCCTAGAGGACACCAGCACTGAGGGCAGGGCGCCCTGGCAGGATGAGTCAGCCAACAGACAAGGTGGGCACTAGCATTTTAAGCAGAAAGCGTACAGAGGCCCCACGCTCTGGAGTGTGACTGTCAGCTACAAAGTCTGAGGAAATGGCTGAAACTTCAGATGGGTGGTGAGAGTGGAGACCGGAGAGGTGGGAGGCCAAATTGTGGGGTGCCTTGTTAGACCAGCTGTGCTCTTTGGACTTTATTATTGTTTCTTCCTACCCATTCTTCTAAAAATGATTCACCGCTCAGCTGATTCCGTAGGTGATAGGAGCCAGTTTATGAATGGTGTAACACAATGAACTTTGTTTTATTAGAAAGCCAGAGAGGGAGCCTCCCTGTTTGGGAGGCTGATGGTATGAGCCTGAGCTAGTGCTTTGCAGTGAGAGTGGTTCTACTCTCCCACCCGCCCAGCTACCCAGCCAATCATCTGTACACCTGTCCCACCTCTATCCACTCATCCTTCCACCTATCCACCTATGGTGTCCAACTACCCAAACCTCATCACTCAACTACCTGCCAAACCAACTAGCCAGCTATCCATCATTTATTAAGCCCTTCCTCTGTCCCAGGCTTCTAGCCAGGTGCTCAGGGTACCATGGTCAGCAAGGCCAGCTGCATTCCAGCCTTTCTGGAGCTTACAGTCTAGTTGGAGAGACAGACATTGTGAAAATCTCATAAATGTGTGTGCATTTAGAGGCTGAGGGAAATACTCTAGAAAAAAAGGAAGAAGCTTCTGTAAGAGCCTCTAACAGAGAGATTTGATAGGGAGAAGGGGCCAGGAAATCTGCTTGGAGGAAGGGATGTCCAAGTTAAATCCTGAAGGACCTAAGAGATAATTAAGCGGTAGAATTCATAGTGACTGACAAGATGGAGCGGGAAGAGGAATGGGTGACAGCTCGGGGTGACTGGGGGGACGGGCTGGGTAACATGGTCTGTGGTCAGTTTCTAAACAGTGCAGAACGTGGCATTAACTACAGCGAAACATGGTGGAGAGGGCTGTGGGAGAGGATGGTTGGAGTCACTGGTGTGTTCTGAGGGTCTTGGAACACACATGATAGTTCATGTGATGGTTCATGTAATGGCTTCATGTGGTGGTTCCCCAAATCTGTTTCTTTTCCTTCCTAGTCAAGAGGGAATGAACTGACTCCTGAGGACCTCTTCTTTCTGTCTCTTGTCCATAGCAGACCATACCCTAGACCTCAGAGTATTCCTAGAAAGAGGTTCCATCCATCCATCATTGATCATTGATTGATTGATTGATTGAGTGCTGGTGCTCCCAGCCCTGGTGCTGGACTAGCAATGATCAAAGTTTTGGTTTCAAGACCTCTTAAATGCTTAAACATTATTGAGGATTCCAAAGAGCTCTTGTATCATCACAGTAGAAATTAAAATCTTTATTTTAATCTGTATTTACCACATTTGAATTTTTTTTTTAAAGACAAAATCTCATTCTGTTGGCTAGGCTGGAGTGCAGTGGCATGATCATAGCTCACTGCAGGCTTGAACTCCTGGGCTCAAGTGATCTTCCTGAGCAGCTAAGACTATAGTGTGCACCACTGCATCTGGCAAATGTTAAAAAATTCTTTTTAGAGACAGGGTTTTACTCTGTCACCCAGGCTGGAGTGCAGTGGCAGATCATAGCTCGCTGCAGCCTTGAACTCCCGGGCTCAACAGATTCCCCCACCCTGGTTTCCCCAGCATCTAGGACTGTAGGTGTGCACCACCACACCTGATTAATTAAAACAAAATTTTGTAGAGATGTGGTCTCACGGCCTTGCCCAGGCTGGTCTTGAACTCCTGGCCTCAAGCGATCCTCCTACTTTCGCCTCCCAAAGTTCTAGGATTACAGATGTACAGATGTGAGCCACTGCACCCAGCACACATTGGAAATTAAAATAGAGGCCAGGTATGATGGCTCATGCCTGTAATCCCAGCACTTTGGGAGGCCGAGATGGGTGGATCACTTGAGGTCAGGTGTTCGAGACCAGCCTGACCAACACAGTGAAACCCTGTCTCTACTGAAAATACAAAAATTCGCTGGGTGTGGTGGCAGGCACCTGTAATCCCAGCTACTCAGGAGGCTGAGGCAGGAGAATTGCTTGAACCCAGGAGGCAGAGGTTGCAGTGAGCCGAGATCATACCACTGTACTCTGTCTCAAAAAAAAAAAAAAAATTAGAAAGTCAAAACGTAGGAATATATAAGCACACATTTCCTTAGCCATCAGAAATGTGAGTGTGAAAAAGACAAATAATGTCCTGGTGTCATGATCAAAATAGTTTTAACTTGCAGAGTCCCCTAAGACCTTTAAAAACCACTGGGCTGCATGTCGGGATACGGTGGTCTCCAAACTGGGCACAGTTCTTGCCTTTGCTGTACTAGGTGCTGTGGTGCTGTGGAAGCCCATGGTGAGTGTTGGGTCTAACAGACTTGTGGTATCAGGAAAGGTACTTGGAGAGACAGACCTGAAGTGGGGACCAGCCTGGAACAACAGGTGTAGTGCTGGAGGGAGCAGTACGTGGGAGGCCCAGAGGCCTCACTCGAAGACCTCAACGAAGCTCATAATGGCTGCGTGTTAATATTGCATATGCTGGGGTGATGCCAGCAGTTTGAGTCCTCCGTTTGGCTTCAGCGTGATACGATTTTATCCACTTGTTTATTTTCAGAGGCACGTGTAGCTGTTCTCAATTCCCTTCTCTGTATGACTTGTAGGAAGCTAAGGGCCTCCTTGTGTTAGAGAGCTTCCTATTTCAGGTGCTGAGCTGGGTCTGTCAAGCTTTGAAAATGCAAACAGACAGAGCCATGAAACCTAAGGGGGGCTCAGGGGAAGCGTCAGTGTGCAGGAGAGACGAGGCTGAATGAAAAGGCATGATTAATCATAAAAGAGCGGAAGAGTGACACTTGAGAGTTGAGGACGTGAGTAAAACAGAAGTAGAACTGCTCATTTGATGTCATCGCGTTATCTCAAGATGAGCCCTCTTGGCCTCGGACAGTGGGTGGCATTACATTATATGTTAGCTCCGCCCCCCCGCCCTCCTTCTTTGAAATGATGTCTAAATTAGAGGTGTAACTGTCCCACCAGGTGCAACTTGAGCCTTCCTTTGCTCTCCTATAGCTGTCATGGGAGGGGGCCTGCTTTCTTGGGCACAGACTATTTGGTCAGCTGAGCCACAGAAATGAGGCCAGACCTGTTTTGCTCTCTGTCTATGCTTGATTGCAAGGAACACTGATGACATCAGAGGGCTTTCTTACCTCAGGCCCTTCTGGCTTAAGGACAAGGTTATTTCTTTCATTTCTGTCTGCAACCTGTGGTTGTGTATTCAATTTCAAGGATTCTGGGATGAATTCTTCAGTGATAAGAACCTGCTATTATTGTGCCAGCGGTTGGCAGGCTCATTCTTCAAAAGTTGCACACCTTTAGGGCCTTGGGAGGTACAGGCACCAGCAAGGAGTCAGAAGGAATCAAAGCTGGAGAGATGCAGCCCACACTGGAAAGACAGGAGGAAAGGAGAGAGAAAGCCCCTCGGCCGGGCACGGCGGCTCACACCTGTAATCCCAGCACTTTGGGAGGCTGAGGCGGGTGGATCACCTGAGGTCAGGAGTTCGAGACCAGCCTGACCAACATGATG
>NW_012112808.1:3067850-3072479 GCF_000951035.1 Colobus angolensis palliatus | reverse complement strand
CACTACATCCTAAATAAGAAATTAGAAAACCTGGACAGTCACACCTTATGTGCTCCTAGCTGGGTTATATCATGTTTTGTTCAAAGTAAGCTTGATTATTTTCATCATATCAGCCAGCATTTTCATTGCTTCTGTCTCCCTTAGAGGCATCGTGGATGGGAGAAGATACTAAAATCTAATAGAAAGTACATGATGGTCATTTGAGAAGCCACAATCATATTTTTTAGATTGGCTACAATTAGTCATTTAAGGAAGTTTCTTACTGTTAGAGGCATAATTTCTTCCCTTGTAAGTTTCCTGTAGGCTCTGACTGCATGTCTGGGCAGGGAGCAGCTGACTGGAGCTGCTGGGTTGGACCTTGGGGAGCCCAGCGTTCCTCCTGGTGAAGGTGCTGCTCAGCTCCCACCACTGCTCTCCTGTGGAAAGTGGGCACAGGTGGCCATATCCTCCTGTGTTTGGAGAGAAGTGGGAAATCCAGGCTCTCATGTGAAGTATTATTTTAAAGATGTTGGCAACTAATTAAAAATGTTTTAGAGCACCAGTTCTAGCCCTGGGATGCCATTTTAAAACTTCTAGTTTAGAATGAATGTTTCAGGCATGGTGGCTCATACCTATAATCCCAGGACTTTGGGAGGTCATGGTGGATCACTTGAGTCCAGGAGTTCGAGTCCAGCTTGGGCAATGTGGCGAAAACACATCTCTACAAAAAATAGAAAAAATTAGCTGGACACGGTGGCACGTGCCTGTAGTCCTAGCTACTTGGGAGGCTGAGGTGGGAGGATCATCTGAGCTTAGGGAGGGTGAGGCTACAGGAACTGTGATCGCACCACTGCACTCCAGCCTGGGTGACTGAGTGAACCCTGTCTCAAAAAAAAAGAAAAAAGAAAAAAAAGAATGTTTCATGTGTTTTAGCAAGCTCTCTAGGGAAAAAGAAAATAAAATGAATATTTTAAGATTATTCTTTATTTACTTTGTTTAAAACTCCTTATTTACACCATTTTTCTTTACTGCTTTCCTACTGTATTAGTGTTTTTAGTATTTTGGGGAGGTGAGGTGTCTTCCAGTGGCCTTTGTCCCATCGTGCCACAAGCAGCCTTGCATCTCACTTACTGTGTAAACAAGCTGGTCCTGTTCTGGTCACTGAGATCAGGAAAGCGGGTCTGTCTGCTGGGGCGTGGAAATAGCCAGGGATCCGGATCTTCCACAGTAGTGGTCCTGAACCTTCTTGGACCGGTTCTGTGAAGACAGTTTTTCCAAGGGCAGGGCACAGGGGTGGGGATGGTTTTGCGATGAAACTGTTTCACCTCAGGCCGTCAGGCATTAGGCATTAGTTAGATTCTAATAAGGAGGTTACAACCTAGATCCCTTGCACGCGCCATTTACAATGGGGTTTGCTCTCCTATGAGAATGTAATGCCGCAGATAGGACAGGAGGCCAGAGCTCAGGCGGTAATGCTCCCTTGCCTGCCACTCACCTCCTGCTGTGCGGCCTGGTTCCTTTCTGCCCATAGACCAGTATGGCTTCATGACCCAGGGCTTTGGGATGCCTGTTCTACAAGATACAGCTCTGAAAGGAGCTTCTGCAACCTGGGCTGGTAGTGCTGAATGGCGATGTGCGTCTGTGTCAGCTTTATCATTCTGTGTGCACTCTGAATCCATCCTCTGAACCTTGTAGCTCCCTCTGACGTGGTAGAGCAGGCAAGACTGATCCTCATTTTATGGATGAGTAGATAGAGGCTGAGCAGTTGTCAAAGCCTTGGTCAGTTCTTTAGTAGAAGACCCGAAACTAGCTGTTGGGATCAGATCTGTGTCATAGTTTCTTTTCTCCTTTAGGCTTTGGTAGTGACATCTCATTATGGGATAAGCCACTAATTGTGCCTCTGAAACATTTAATGGGGGAGCTAGAGAAACAAGAATTAGGACGCTGATTCTCAGCCTTCTCAGCTGACACTCGCTTCCCTCCTGCAGAGAGTCAGATTTAATTGGTTTGGGGTGCAGCCTGGGCATCAGGGTTTTTAAAGCCCCAGGAGAGTCCTGTGAGCAGCAGAGCTGGAGAACTCCAGGGTTGGGGGTCCCTGCTGGGATTTGGTTTATTGGACGTGCACCAGACGCAGCGTGCCCTGGACCACGGTCAGTGTGCTCGCCTTCAGTTGATGCCCTGGTGTTTCCTGGATGACGGCAAAATGAAAATATGCCTGCGTTTAGAGTGTTGCTGTTTCTTCCTGTTTTGTTTCTTTGTGTTGTGTGCGTTGCAGCGCTCCTCAGAAAGCGCAGGTGGGGAATAGCATTCTCTGTGTCTGAGCAGCATGCTCTGGAAAGGAGTGAGAGCAGAGCAGGTGGGGAGCAGTTCTTTATCAAGCTGAGGTGGTGGAGGCACTGAAGAAGGCGATATGACACAATTTCAAAGAACATTCTGGAAAGGAACTTTCTGGTGACATACTCCTTTTCCCCCAGTATAAAAAATGTGATTGTGCTTCTTTTTTGGACTCACTTTGTTTCACTTACTAAAGTCAGGTATCTCCTTGGTGTGGCCACCCATGCCTGATTGACAGCACTAGCCATTTGCTGTCACCCATGTGGGGTGATTGTGGGCCATTGAAGGGCATGAGCCTTGATATTAATGTTTCTGTATCCCTCACAGCCTTGTAAAGGGGAGGCATGTGTTTGTCCTGCCTCTGACCATGAGTGGGCAGAGTGGGCATGGCCAGATTGCCTCAGGGGAGGTGATGGACGGGGACACTGAGCATGGGACAGGAAGGACACAGCATGCTTATGTGTCTTTAGATGGGACAGTCCATATGTCATCAGAATAACTAGACATAATTCACAATGATTTAAAAATAAGAGAAAGTCGGGCATGGTGGTTCACGCCTATAATCCTAGCAGTTTGGGAGACCGAGGCGGGCAGATCCCTTGAGGTCAGGAGTTCGAGACGAGCCTGGGCAATATGGTGAAACCCCGTCTCTACTAAAAATACAAAAATTAGCCAGGCTGGGTGGTGAGCGTCTGTAATCCCAGCTACTCAGGAGGCTGAGTCAGGAGAATTGCTTGAACCTGGGAGGCAGAAGTTGCAGTGAGTCAAGATTGAACCACTGCACTCCAGCCTGGGCAACAGAGTGAGACTCCATCTCAAATAAATAAATAAAAATAAGTGAAAGAATTTGTGTGTTTCTGTTAGCCTTATCTTTATCAATTGTGCCTCTACATTGGGTTGATGAAGATAAAACATTTCATGAACAAAGCTTTTGAAAAGTTTTATAAAGTGAGCTGTGTGGTGCTTCTGCATTTTCATGGTATCTGGCCAGAAGGCTTGGCAACATTTATTTTCTAGATTCCACTTGCACCTATTTTGGGAAAGGGTCGGAAAGCTTATGTTAAAGTGAACCTCCACACCAGGATGTAAGCTCCCAGCGGTCATTTTGTTGGTTTTGTTCACTGGTGTATCTCCAGGTGCTGCAAATAGTAGCTGACACATAGTAGAGATATGGCAAACATTAATTGAATAAACGGAGGGATCTTGATTTCATGATGAAGATGAACACATAGATTGAGTATTCACTCTGTAGCTGGCCTATTATTGTCTGTTTTCTTCTATCACATCTTTCAGCAAAAAACTACATCAGCGCAGCTCAATAACCACAGTGTTGCTATGTAATTAGCATACCATGGCTTAGCAAAGTTATGTAATGTGCCCAAAGTTGCAAAGCTACTAAGACTCAGGATTTCAACCCAGGTCCCCTAAACCTAGTGCCCCCCTCCCAATTATTAAACCACTGTGCTTGGCAATATACATGTTAGGCACTATGCTTGGTGAAAAAGTGACAAGAAACCAAAATTGCATCTTGTTCCACTATGATTTGAAGTCTTTTTGAAGAAAAAATCCTGCAATTTAGTTTGAATTATACCAGTATCCCTTCCCTAACTGGTATATGGCATTTAGCTGGTAGTGTTATAAAAGGAATCAATCTCCATTTTATAGGCCAACTATTGTATTTTTTTAAATAAGCTGTCACTGAGAACATTTTTCTAAAATAGAGCTAAAACTGGGAAGAGGGTTGTAGTGATGTGAAGAGCAGAGCAAACATACTTCTTCGTGTTTCATAGTGCCGCAGCACTAAACTAGGATGTCTTTGGTCACTGAATAGTCCATTTAATGTCTGAACCCAGGAAAACAAAAATAAGTATGAATGTTCTTATGTTCTGCAATACCCCTTTTACATTTCCACGTGTTTTGTTGAGACGGAGTCTCACTCTGTCGCCCAGGCTGGAGTGCAGTGGTGCGATCTCTGCTCACTACAACCTCTGCCTCCCGGGTTCAAGCAATTCTCCTGCCTCAGCCTCCTGAGTAGTTGGGATTATAGGCACGTGCCACCATACCCGGCTAATTTTTGTATTTTCAGTAGAGACGGGGTTTCACTATGTTGGCCAGGCTGATCTCGAACTCCTGACCTCAAATGATCCACCCACCTTAGCCTCCCAAAGTGCTGGGATTACAGGTGTGAGCCACCTCACCTGGCCTTTCTTTCTTTCTTTCTTTCTTTCTTCCTTTCTTCCTTCCTTCCTTTCTTCCTTCCTTTCTTCCTTCCTCCCTTCCTTTCCTTCCTTTCCTTCCTTTCCTTCCTTTCCTTCC
>NW_012112808.1:3046532-3067147 GCF_000951035.1 Colobus angolensis palliatus | reverse complement strand
AAAAAAAAAAAGAATAGTATCTTATTTTAGCTGTTTCATTTGTTCTTTCATTTGCTTATACATTCATTCATTCATCCATCCATCAAGTATGCTGTATGTGATGACAGTGCTAGATGTTGTGAAATATATGAAGAGCAGATGAAGAGCAGGGCATCATCTTTGACCTCAGGAAGCATCTACACTGGTGGGGAAGACATGTGTAGTAGCCCATCAGTAAGCAGGTCAAATATGGTCACTGCTGTGGTGTGTTACGGAATGTCACCCAGAAGATGCTGGTAGGAGGGGTCTGAGAAGGCTTCCTGGAGGAGGAAGTTTTTTTTTTTTTTTTTGAGACAGCATTCACTCTTGTCACCCAGGCTGGAGTATGCAATGGCATGATCTTGGCTCACTGCAACCTCTGCCTTCCAGGTTCAAGTGGCTCTCCTGTCTCAGCCTCCCAAAGAGCTGGGATTACAGGCACCTGCCACCACACCTGGCTAATTTTTGTATTTTTAGTAGAGTCAGGGTTTCACCATGGTGGCCAGGCTGGTCTCGAACTCGTGACCTCCAGTGATTCACCTGCCTTGGCCTTCCAAAGTGCTGGAATTACAGGTGTGAGCCACTGTGCCCAGCTGAGAAAATGTTTTTATGGGCTTTGAAGGATAGGTCACTTGGATGAGATAGGTACATTCCAGGCAGAAGGACCAGCATGAGCAAGGCCCAGGACTCACAGAGGCAGGTCTTTGTGAGTCCTGCAAGAAGGAACAGTTTGGAATGGGAGTGGGGCGCTTGAATGCCTCTGGGTCGTGTGGTGGGAAATGAGGCTAAGTGTGCTTCTTGTTTCTCCTGTCTAGTGCCTGATGCATTTGATGACTTCCACCCTGTTTGGACAGCAATCGTATGGATTCTCTAAATATACTGGCTGGCTGATTGTGTTCCCCTGGGAGCCCAAGCTTACATACCCTCTCCAGGAAGATGTAGCTGAAATCAGATTAGGAGTGCTAGCTTTGCTCTCAGCAGTTCTCCGTGGCTTTGAAGTATTGATTGCTTACTGAGTTCCTGTAAACTTTTACAATGCTGACTCTATAGTGGGAGCCTAGAGTAAGTCACTTAACCTTTCTGGACCTTCATTTCTTTATGTGTGAGGTGATGTCATGGGCTAAGTCTCCTCTCTTCCAAGTCCATCTCTTATCAAGTGCTCCATTCCTTGAACCTCAACTTGACTCTCAAGCTGCTTACCATCTTGCTTAACCCTAAATCTCCTTTCTGCAGAGTATCCAAAATTCCCTGTGAAAGTGTCAGTATTATCTTTGGTCTTGAGCAAAATTTAGTCCTTTATGGTTTGGGGCATGAATTCTGTAATGCATGAAATTTTTCAGTTGTCTACCAGATTTTCTCAATTGGAGCCAGGGTTCCAAGATGGAATTAAGTCCTAATACCTTGAGTAAGGCGTCTGTTATATGTAATGAATTGACTTCTCTGCTATGCTTCTGGAATAATTCTAGTTATACACTTTCTTTAGGAAAAGTGGGAAAATAGTCCTTAAACAACTTGGGTGTTCTAGGACTCAGAAGAGGAGCACCTCAGTTGGAAGTCAGTGGTGATAACGCTGACGGCATAGTCTGCTGTGGATTTTTGTTCTGGAATTGGGCATAGGTGCGTTGGGCTCCATTCAGAAGAAGGGATGAAACCACCTTCTAGTGAAACAGCATCTCACAAGGACCGGAAAGGCAGTTAAGCTTTCACATTCTTGTAGAATCCCAGTTCCTCAGAGGAAACACGGATAAACTAGTGTGGTGGTCCCAAACCCAGTTGACCATCAGAACCTCCTAGGTGCTTAAAATACAAATTCCTGGGCCCCTGCCCTGGAGATTCTTGTTTGGTAGGTCCGGGTTTGGGCTCTTCAGAGGATAGTGTTTGTCAGCAGGCCTGGGGACTTGCTGATCCACCCCCGTCATCTGGATGCATCTCCACTCTTGCACACTGGCCCAGCATCCTTTGTGTAGCCTTCTGAGTGGTTTCCTTGCTAGACTGCCACCCCTCTAGAGTCTATGCACACCAACCAGAGGGGCCTTTTAAAAATGTAAATACGACTTTGCCACTTCCCTGTACACAAAACCTTTTGGTAGCTGTGGCTTCCTATTACATTTAAGTTTCAAAGTCTTAGCCATTTAGCCAAAGCCTGCAAGAACTGGCATGATTTGGCCTCTACCTCAAGGCTTTTCTGACCTCATCTTCTCTCTTCTGCAGTCACACTGGACTTCTTGTCCTTCCCCCAAAGCCTCTGGCTGGTTCTTACCTCAGGGCCTTTGCACCTGCTGTTTTTTTTCATCTGGGCCGTTGGCCTGGCCCCTTTCAGGTGTTTGTTCATATCTCACCCCCTTAGAGAGGTCTTTTCTGGCTGCTTGCCTTCCTTTGCCTCTGCCTGTTAGTCCTTTTCCATGACATACCTTTATTTCTTTATAGCACTTACCACAATCTGATAGAGTATTATTTTGTTTTTCTTCTAAGCCTCTCTGTGAAATGCAGGCTGGGACTGTATTGTTTACCATTTTATTCCTGCACTGAGACTATTATCTGGTATGTGAAAGCATTAATACTCACTAAATATTTATAGAATGAATGAATGAATGTATAAATCTTCCCATATAGCATCCCAGATAAGGATTTCTCTAGCTTCTAACTAAACCTCTTCAGTAATGGTTCTGCACATCTTAAGGTCATTCATTTTGTATTGAGGCACTTCTGATCGTTAGGCTATTCTCCTTTCAGCTGAAGAAAATAAAGGATCTGCCTTCTGTCTGGCTCGGTAGCCCCAGCTCAGGCCTCTCTGCCTCTGCTGGGGGGTTGATGTAGTGGTGAATGCTGCCACTTGGGTGCGGTGCATCCTATAAAGCATCATTTTAAAGGGGAGGTTGGTACAGTGGGCACCGTGCTTGCCACCCACATCCTCTGTCTTTGAGGGCTTGTTGCCCAGCTGCTGGAGCATGGTTGGCCCAGCCTTCAGCTGTCAGCTCAGCCAACAGTCCCTGATTGCTCAAAGCAGGGGTGTAAAAGCCTGGCTGTCTGTCCCCAACCCGTGGCAACTCTGAAGGGCCACGCTAACCCCAGGACTGCCTGTGGAGTTGGCCAAGGCTGTCCCTGGATCGGTGCTGCAGCTCCACTTCTCCCTCTGCCCAGGCCTGCCTCAGTTTCCTTCTTTTCCCAGGAGTTGATCCCAAGGACACACCTTAATGAACACCCTGCATGCTACACTCCCACAGATGTCTGTTTCTCTGGGATCCTATCCTGTAAACTGTAACAGTTGGTGCTTTGCCTAATTTTTTAGATTTATTACCCTTTCCCTAGGCCATGAAAGACCATGAAAGGCTCAGCTTCATGGCCTCCTGTTGTGGCAGAGGTCAAGTGAGGGTTTCACTTAGCATGGGAGACTCTTAAGGCTGTGGCAGCATCATTGTCCTTGGCTCATCCGTTCTGGCAGCCCTTGGAGAACGGAGTGGAGGCTGTGCCAGTTTCTCACAAGTTGCCACCCGAGGTGGGCATTCAGATGTAGGTCATGGTGCCACTGACCTCTAGCTGACTGCTGTGTGGTGAGCTGTGTTCTCAGAAGCCGAAATGAAGTCAGGGTGATTGCCTGAAAAACCCACTCCATAATTTTTTACTGTCTGTATTCCCTGGGTTTTTCTCAAAAAATTAAGCTGGAGGCTTTCATGATTTCATGGAGAACAACGAGGAATGGTTGGAGTCACAGGCTGTGCACAAATTTCTTTTTCTAATAGGAAAGAATAAGGAACAGCAGGAAGACATGGTTTCAGGGAGGAGACTAGCTCTTCCTGAGTTTGTCTTCAGACCCTGAGATAGGTGAGGTGACACAAACTTATGGAGCCTCTGCCACTTTGCTGGGTATTGAAGGTGCAGGCATTACTGTAGACTCAGGTTGCTTGCTTTCTGGGCTTGGGGGAGGGAGGCAAATACATCTGCATCTAACTGTGGAAGCACTTGATGAGTGCAAACCACTGGGTAAGAAACAGCGTGTCAGACTTAGCAAGCAAAAACAGCATGAGGAAGCCTCATGCAATATTTGGGACACAGTCATAATATAAAATTAAGTATTATCTGAAATTCAGTTTAATTGGGCTTCCTGTATTTTATTTGGAACCTAATACAAGAGTAAAAGAGAAGCTGTCTTGGGTGGAACAGAGGAACTAATTCATGGAGCTAGGGTATTAGGATGCTTTGTGAGAAAGGGGTACTGGGACTAGTTTTGAATGTGGGTATCATTTTGCCAGGTGGAAATGCAGAGGGATGGCAACCAGCAGAGGCAGATGTAGGCAGTGCATGAGGATACTCGGTACCGTGGGAAGGTGTGAAAGTACAAGGGCGCGAGGAGCTGTCTGTTTTGTGGCCATGTCATCAGGAGAGGAGGGTCAGTAGCTTTTGCTTTTATGCCATATAAGGATGTAGACCTTGTTCTAGAGCATGAAGAGCCACCCAGAATTTCAAAACAGGGACTTTTTGTCTTTTAATTAACTAAATTTATTTTAACTGTAGAAGGAGTATCAAATCTTACTAAAATGAATTCCAGCAGTGGAATGTTTAAGTTCATTTTCTCATCCCCTGAAGCCCTGCACTCTCCAGAGGTCACCACTGTGAATAGCTTCCTGTTTATCCTTTCAGCAATGTTCAGAAATGTTTTGTGCGTCTAGAATCATAGATGTGCATATTATATGGCTTTATTAATCTATTTATTGAGCTTCAAACTTGATTGTCGTCTGCACACTGTTTTGCTGCTTGCTTTTCCACTTACAGGGTTCCTTGGACTTCTTTCCATATTAGTATACACGGAGCTCATGTATTGTTTTTTAAAGTATAGTTTTTATTTTCATTTTTGCTATCAAGTGTCTTGCCACCAAAATGAAGGCAGTTAAATATTGGTTCATAGTATGTAACTTTTAAAGTGCAGTTGGGATGCAGGTTTATTTCAGAACTCATGGTGAATAAATCACTCTTTGGAATCTTCCAGGCTAATGGCTCAGTTTGGAGATCCCAACATCACCTTGTCTAGCTGTTTATTATGGAGTGACCAGATATCATCACCTGAGGGAATGGAATCAATTTGAATTGCTGAATAACTTAAAAACATCTTCAAGATATTTGAATTAACATAGGTCTGTTAGGCTGTTCTTCCAATGCAATAAAGAAATACCTGAGACTGGGTAATTTATAAGAAAAGAGGTTTAATTGGCTCATGGTTCTGCAGGCTGTACAGGAAGCATAGCAGCATCTGCTTCTGGGGAGGCCTCAGGCAGCTTTTACTCATGATGGAAGGCGAAGGGGGAGCAGGCATGTCACATGGCAAGAATGGGAGCAAGGGTGGGGGGAGGTGTCACACACTTTTGAACAGCCAGATCTCAGGAGAAGTCATTCACTGCTTAGAAAATTTCCCCACAACATATCCCTAGGTCACGCCCAAGTTTAAACTCCCACAGATCTCTAGGGCATACACACAATGCAGCCAAGTTCTTTGCTAAGGCATAACAAGGATGACCTTTGCTTCAGTTCCTAGTAACTTCCTGATTTCCACCTGAGACTTCGGCAGCCTGGCTCTCACTGTTTGTATCACTATCGGCATTTTGGTCACAACCATTTAACCAGTCTCTTGGAAGTTCCAAACTGTTCCTCATCTTCCTGTCTTCTGAGCTCTCCAGGCTCTTCAAACCTCTTGTTACCCAGTTCCAAAGCTGTGTCCATCTTTTCAGGTATCTCTATAGCAATGCCCTACTGCTTGGTACCAATTTTTCCTGTTGGGCCATGCTTGCATTGCTCTAAAGAAATACCTAAGATTGGGTAATTTATAAGACAAGAAGTTAAATTGGCTGATTTGCATTGGTTCCTATGCAGACTGTACAGGAAGCATCGTGGCATCTGCTTCTCAGGAGGCCTCAGGAAGCTTTTACTCATGGCTGAAGGTAAAGCAGGAGCAGGCACATCGCATAGTGAGAATGGGAGCAAGAGTGAGGTGAGGGGAGGTGTCATGTACTTTTAAACAGTTGGATCTCACAAGAACTCATTCGGTGCAAGGACAACACCAAGGGGATGGTGCTGAACCATTCATGAGAAATCCACCCCTGTGATCCAGTCACCTCCCACCAGGCCATACCACCAGCATTGGGGATTACAGTTCATCATAAGATTTGTGTGGGGACAAATGTAGAAACTATATCAATAGGATTTTTTAAAAAAAGTAAATGTTCTTCTAACTCATGTATCTGAATGCTGACATAATTTATCTCTTTTCCTGGTAGAGTATTTTAAATCTTTTCCTTTCCTTTCTTCTCCACCCCGCCCCCCCATATTGATCTATAACTAAGTATATGTACTCCAGCTGGCTCATTTGTAGCATCTTATCATCTAGTTTCCAGACCTTTCAAATAAATTACTTATTTATATGAAGGGGCTGTAATTGGCTTTTCGGTTGAGAAATCCAATTCACCAAAGTGGCTAGGGAGCAACATAGTTCATTTTTCCCTATTATCAAATTAATGTCAAATAATATCTTAGGATTATTTATTTTCTACAATATAAGAAGAATGTCAAGATTTATTTGCTGTGTTTCTTAAATGTCAGAGGAAATTGACCTGAGAGGCTGGGTAATCTCAGTGTCTGGCATTGTAGTCTTAGCTGAAGAATTACGAGACGAAGCAGTCAGTACTGACTGTGGATGGTGCCCGTGTGCTTGGTGGACTCAGAGTGTGGATGTGAAGGAAGCTGGTCTTCTCTGGGGTTCTCTGGACTCATTGGAGAGATGACATCAGCAGGAATAAAGCTATGCAGGTGAGATGAACTAGGTAGGTGTATGAGGGGGTGTTGTTTCTAATGGTTTATCAGGAAGAGGTTAGTCAAACTCGACCCAAGACAAGCCTTACTTGAAAATGTGGGTATGGCTGGGCATGGTGGCTCATGACTGTAACCCCAGCACTTAGGGAGGCCGAGGTGGGTGGATCGCTTGAGGACAGGGAGGAGTTTGAGACCAGCCCGGCCAACATGGAGAAACCCCATCTCTACTAAAAATACAAAAATTACCCAGGCATGGTGGTGCACATCTGCAGTCCCAGCTACTCGGGAGGCTGAGGCACGAGAATTGCTTGAGCCCAGGAGACAGAGATTGCAGTGAGCTGAGATTCCGCCACTACAATTTAGCCCTGGTGACAGAGCCAGACCCTGTCTCGAAAAAAAGAAAAAGAAAAAAAAAAAAGGAAAAGAACATATGGGTGGGAAGTGGGAAGATACTATAGTATGTGGGAAGGCAAGAACCAAGAATATAGGGGGCAAATAGGGAGACCAGCGTGGGAAGAGGATGAGTGTGGTAAAGAGTACACTGGGGTAAGAGCCATTTGTTCAGTATTTCAGAAAGTTCATCACATTTAACAGCCATTTTAGGAGCACCTCAAGGTTGCAGGCAATGTGCCAGAGGCTGGGGATATAAACCCAGACAGGCAGAGTCCTTACTCTTAAAAAGTGAACAGTCTGGTGGGTGAGACAAGCAGGAGTGCCATGTAACTAGGGGATGGGATAGAGGGCTTGGTGAAGGCCCTACAGAGGATGTGAAGTCTGAGCCGAATTTAGAGGGATGGTTGGGAGTTGACCATGGGAAGAGGATGCGGCAGGATATAGTGCTGGAATAGAAGGGTCAGATCATGAAGGACTTTGTATAGTAGCACTAAGAGTTGGACTTTATTCTGTTGTCTTTGGGAAGTCACTATTTTTTTTTTTTTTGAGACTGAGTCTCGCTGTCGCCCAGGCTGGAGTGCAGTGGCCAGATCTCAGCTCACTGCAAGCTCCGCCTCCCGGGTTTACGCCATTCTCCTCTACAGGCGCAAGCCACCTCGCCCGGCTAGCTTTTTTGTATTTTTTTTAGTAGAGACGGGGTTTCATCGTGTTAGCCAGGATGGTCTCGAACTCCTGACCTCGTGATCCGCCCGTCTCGGCCTCCCAAAGTGCTGGGATTACCGGTTTGAGCCACCGCGCCCGGCCTAAAGGAGTTTAAAGCAGGGAAGCCTCGTAGTGAGATGTGTATTATGAAGGCTCTCTCTGGCAGCAGAGAATGGAGTGTGTGTGTGAGAGAGGATGAGGCTGGAGGCAAAGAGACTAGAGGTGGGGGGTAGCCTGACCTGGGACAGGGCCTACAAAGTGGGGAAATCTGGTCCAGTTCAACAGGTGGTAGATTGGAAGGGACTAGGTAATTGAATGTTGGGTAGGGGGGTTGGGAGTAAGGTTATATGATGGAGTGTCACATGGACTCTGAAGTCACCTATGACAGTTAAAGCCCCTAGGGGTGAAGAGAAGGCCAAGAGCAGAAGCCAGAGTCTCCAGTGGATAAAGGGGGCTGAGCAGGGTTGGTTCAAACAGGGTGTGGATGGGGAGGAAGTACTGGAGCCTGCCTTCTTCCTTTCTTTCATCTTTGAAGTATTTGGAAGTTCAACAGTTCTCCCGGAATCTACAAAGGAAGATGTGTAACAAATAATTAGTTTCAACACTTAATAGCTCCAACCATCATAGATGTCACACTGGTTTTGGTTTTGCTTCTAAACATTTTTTTGACAAACTTTATATTTGTGTACATATTTATGGGGTATGTGTATTAGAATATGTAATAATCAAAGTGTTTGGGATATCTATCACTGGAGTATTATTTCTATGTGTTGGGTACATTTCAAGTCCTCTTTTCTAGCTATTCTGAAGACTACAATACGTTGTTGTTCACTATAGTCAGCCTGCTTTGCTTACAAGCATTAGAACTTATTTCTATCTAACTTTATGTTTGTACCCATTAACTAACTTCTGTTCACTACTCCTACCCTCATACATGCATTCCAGCCTCTAATATCTAGCATTCTACTCTCTACCTCCATATGATCAACTTTTTAATCTCCCACATATGAGTGAGAGCTTGTGATATTTGTCTTTCTGTGCCTGGCTTATTTTACTAAACATAATGACCCCTAGTTCTGTCCACGTTGCTACAAATGACATAATTTCATTCATTTTTATGGCTCAGTAGTATTCCATTGTGTGTATATATACTGCATTTTCTTGATCCGTTCATTCATTGTTGGACACTTAGGTTGGTTCCACATCTTTGCTGTTGTGAATAGTGCTTCAATAAACATGGGAGTGCAGTTATCCCTTTAATATATTGATTTCTTTTCCTTTGGATGAATACCTGGTAGTCAGATTTCTGGATTTGCATTGTAGTTTTATTTTTAATTTTTAAAGAAATCTGCATTCTGTTTTCCATAGTACTAATTCAGATTCCCACCAATAGTGTATATGAGTTCTCTTTTCTCAACATGCTTACCAGCATCTGTTATTTCTTGTCTTTTTAGTAATAGCCATTCTAACTGGGGTGAAATGATATCTCTTTGTGGTTTTGATTTGCATTTCCCTGATAATTGGTGACACTGAGCTTTTTTTTTCATATTATCTGTTGGTCATTTGTGTGTCTGCTTTTGAAGAATGTCTCTTCATGTCTTTTGCCCATTTTTAATGGGATTAGTTATCAAAATAATAGAGACTATATATGACAAACACGCAGCTAACATTGTAGTGAATGGGGAAAAGATGAAATTTGTTTCTCTTAGAACTGGAAGAAGACAAGGATGCCCACTTTCACCACTCGTATTGAAGATAATACGGTAAGCTCTAGTCAGAGCAGTGAGGCAAGAGAAAGAAATACAAGGCATCCAAATTGGAAAAGAGGAAGTCAAATTGTCCTTCCTTGCAGATGACATGATATTATATTTAGAAAAACCAAAGACCTCACCTAAAAACTCTTGGAACTGATGAATGAATTTAATAAAGTTGCAGGATAAAAAATCAACCTACAAAAGTCAGTAGCATTTGTATATACCAATAATGAAATAGCTGAGAAAGAAATGAAGAAGGCAATCCTATTTACCATAGCTACCAAAGAAAAATACTCAGGAATAAATTTAACCAAGAAGGTGAAAGATCTCTTCAAGGAAAACTGCAAAATACTGATGAAAGAAACTGAGGCGGACACAAACAGATGGAAAGACATCTCATGCTCATGGATCAGAAGAATTAATATTGTTAAAATGACCATACTGCTCGAAGCAATCTACAATTTCAGTGCAATCCCTATCAAAATACCAACATTGTTTTTCAGAGAAATAGAAAAAAATATTCTAAAATTTGTGTGGAACCAAAAAAGAGCCTGAATAGCCTCAGCAACCCTAAGCAAAAACAAAGCTGAAGGCATCATACTACCTGACTTCAAAATATATTAAAAGTCTATAGTAACCAAAAGAGCATGGTATTGGTATTATATAAAAATAGACACATGGACCAATGGAGCAGAACAGAGAACCCAGAAATAAATCCACGTATTTTCAACTGATCTTTGACAAAGCTGCCAAGAACATACATTGGGGCTCTCTTCATGATGCTGGGAAAACTGGATAAGAACATGCAGAAGAAAGAAACACGACCTCCCTCTCTCACTGACCTCACAGTGACCTCACAAAGAGATACCATTTTACCCCAGTATACAAGAGTCAACTCCAGGTGGATTAAAGACTAATGTAAGAACTGAAATTACAAAGCTACTAGAAGAGAACATAGGGAAAGCTCTTCAGGACATTGTTCTAGACAAAGACTTTATGGGTGAGACTTCAGAAGCACAGACAGCAAAACCAAAAATAGACAGGGGCTATGTTAAACGAAGAAACATTTACACAGCGAAAGAAACAGAGTGAAGAGACAACCTGTTGAATAGGGAAAAATTTTTGTAAGCTACTCATTTCATAGGGGACTCATGTCCAGAATGTACAAGGAACTCAACAGTAAAAAATATATTGGCTTTTCTATAAGTGTTTTCGGGAACTAGGAAGAGATTTGCTCTTTATGGCTAAAACTCTAGCCAGTATCTTTGTTATAAATACTAAGAATAAGATTAAAGATCCTTTTTTTTTTTTTTTTGAAACGAAACTTTGCTCTTTCATCCAGGCTGGAGTGCAGTGGCACTCCACTCACTGCATGATCTCAGCTCACTGCAACCTCCGTCCCCCGGGCTCAAGTGATTCTCCTCCTTCAGCCTCCCGAGTAGCTGGAATTACAGGAGCCTGCCACCATGCCCGGCTAATTTTTGTATTTTTAGTAGAGATGGGGTTTCGCCATGTTGGCCAGGCTGGTCTCGAACTCCTGACCTGTGATCCACCTGCCTCAGCCTCCCAAAGTGCTGGGATTACAGGCGGGAGCCATTGGGCCCAGCCACTTTTTTTTTTTTTTCTTTTAAACTTTCAGTTTTTATGCTTAAAGAAGGAATCAAGCTAGGAAATTATTTGTGAAATTCCTTTTCTGAAACAGATGGCCTCCATCTTAATTTTGATGACCTGTAATTATTTTTTGATATGACTTTAAATTACTGGTTATAGCCTTAGATTGACATTGGGAAACACAGTCTGGGAATAGAAAGGGCTAGAAACTCACTCATGGTTTGGTAGGGTGAGAATGAGGAGTGTCATGACATTCACATGACATCTTTCATCAGATTATGTCAGCAGTTACTGCTCTTGGTCAGAAGCCACTTACAACTTAAGAGCAGAGAACAGAGACAGTATTAGCTGACTTATGGTATATCCATCCATATTCTGTCACGTGATTTTAAAAATAAAACTTAAAAGTCAAAGAATAAAGGCTAGTGAGGTTCCCAGTATAAGAAGTAGATAATATTGTAGAGTTTATTTCATAAGGGTAAACCTAATACCCATCTATTATTATGTCATATTAAGTACAACGTCAGAGCAGTGCTTTTTAAATTTTAATGTTCATCAGAATCATTTACAGTTTTTGTTAAAATGTAGGTTCCCATTCAGTAGGTTTTAGGTGGGGCCTGAGAACCCTCATTTCTGTCAAGCTTCCCTGGAGCCACTGATGTTGCTGGTTCCTGGAGCATATTTTGAGCATTAAGGGTCAGAGCAGGGATTCCTATCTTTTAGGGTGATGGAACTCTTTGAGAAACTGAGGAAAGCTGTGGACCCTTAGAATAGTGAACCTGCCTCCTGCTCCTCATCCCCCTTCCCACCCACTCATCCCAGTGCATAGGATTTCAGGGAGGTTGTGAAACCTTTGAAACCTACCTGCATCTTCAGTTTTCATTTTAGAAGTGGCTAACAAAAAGACAGTCATATTGCCTAACAGTCTTTCAGTCAGTATCTCTCCTAGTGCTTTTGTAGAATGGATGTTAATTTAAAACTAGGAACATACTGCCCTGGTTACCTGCAGGTTAGAATACATGATCATGTGGGAGGGCCCTTTAAATTGAGCTGCTCCAAAGGTGTGAGGTTCTGAGATGGTGAATTATGGAGTCTCTGGCGTCCAGCAGGAGTAGTGGGCATGATATGAGCCACATTACTTCATTTTATAGGCAAGAATTGACGAGTCAATATGAGCAATACCATGATCACTTCTAATATTTCTATGTAGCTGGATAATTTTGTGTTCGTGAGAGGTATTTGTTGATAATAGTGGTTGTAAGATGAAAGCTCTAGACACATTAGGTTAGTGATTGACTGAGAAATGACCTGCTGTGGGAATGGGAGGAATCTAGAGGTGGCTGTCTGTGATATAAGTAAACCCAGTTGGTTTGTTCTCTTGTTGAGCAGGACATGCTTTGGTAGTTGAATGCTGTAGGAATGGTTTAATTTTATGAAGTATTTGTTTTGCAGCCACATGAACATGGGGTGTCCTTGAAGCAGTTCTTACTTTTGGGTCCACAATGGAATTGTCCAACTCCTGGTGGGTTGGAGTGGAAGCACTTTCCAGGCTTGGAAATGTTAAACTTGGCCCTGGGAATCCGCTGTAGTTCCTGAATGGTGTTTACTGCAAATGCTTTTTGGGTTTAATTGTTCACAACTGATATTTATTTTGTCTGTCTTCATCTGAGCTGGCCAAGATGTTACCCCTTAGCTGGTTTCCCCATACCTGGATTATTTTAAAGTAAATCCCAGGCAACATATCATTTGATTTGTAAATATTTCAATATGTATCTCTAAAAGGTTTTTTTTTTTAAAGTCATAATACTGTTATCATACCTACAATATTAGTAATAATTCCTTAATATCATCAAATATCTAGTCAGTGTTAACATTTCCCTACGTAAGTTATAATTTTTTTTTTTTTTTTTCCTTTTTGAGACAGAGTTTCACTCTTATCGTCCAGTCTGGAGTGCAATGGCATGATCTCGGCTTACTGCAACCTCTCCCTCTTGGATTCAACCGATTCTCCTGCCTCAGCCTCCCAAGTAACTGGGATTACAGGCACCCACCACCACGCCTGGCTGTTTTTTGTCTTTTTAGTAGAGGTGGGATTTCGCCATGTTGGCCAGGCTGGTCTCGAACCCTGACTTCAGGTGATCCACCTGCCTCGGCCTCCCAAATGGTTACAGTTTTTAAAGTGCTTTTTCTGTTTGAATTGGGATCCAGTTGGTTGGTATGTTTTTAATGCCTTTTTTAGCTTTAGATTTCCCTTCTATCTTTATATTCTTTGCAATTTGTCATAATTTGGAATATGCTGGGTCATTTAACCTGCCGCCTTTCCCACAGGCTGGATTTTGCTGATTCCCTTGCCTGAGGATATTGACATGTTCCCACTTACACTTGTCTTTGCTGCTGGTTCCCTGTAGGGCAGCTCTAGGTCAGAGCCAGGCCATCCCTGCGAGGGAAGGACAGGAACCCTGGGGCAGTGGTGTTGGTACTTCACAGTGGCTGGCCTGGTAACCATTGGTGGTCCCTCCCTAGAGCTATTAATTCACCGGCGGTGACGAAATGATATTTTAATTTTGTTATTCCTTCTTTTTTTTTTCTTTTAAGCAGGAATATCTCTAAAGGAGAAACTTTCTTTCACAGTTATTGGGTTACTTGAAGTACAGATAGTTTTGGAAATGCAAGATAAATGCTTGATTCTTTCTTTTAACAGTTTTCAAAATAATGAGACAGATCCTTTGATCCTTCAGAGGGGACCGTTGAGTTTTTATTTTTAAGTTATGAGTTTATGTGCTTAAATATCTACGTATTTCAGTTGGTTTTTAGTTTTTTTGCTGCCTGGATTTCTCAACTTTGGGCAGCAGGAACTTATGCAGGTTGGTTCCTGAGTCCTTTTGACAGGGTCGTTGTATTAGTTTTCTTCTAGTGTATAACAAATTACCCCAAAACTTAGAGGCTTAAAACAGTGTGTATTGACCAGGCATAGTGGCTCACGCTTGTAATCCCAGCACTTTGGGAGGCCGAGGCAGGTGGATTGCTTGAGCTCAGGAGTTTGAGACCAGCCTGAACAATACAGCAAAACTCCATCTACAAAAAATACAAAAATAGGCAGGTGCAGTGGTGCGTACCTGTAGTCAAAGCTACCTGGGAGGCTGAGGCAGGAGAATCGCTTGAGCCTAGGAGGCAGAGGTTGCAGTGAGCTGAGATCATGCCACTGCACTCCAGCTTGGGCGGCAGGAGTGAAACTCTGTCTCAAAAAAACCAAACAACAACAACAACAAAACGCAGCCTGTATTATCTCAGAGTTTCTATGGGTTAGGAATCTGGGTGGGGTTTAGCAGGGTCTTCTGACTCTGGCTCTCCCCTAGCGCTGCAGTCAGGGTGCCAGGCGGCTGCCCAGTCATGTTTCATCGTCATGTCCCTGTGTGGGCTTGGGGAGCGTGCCCTGCCAGGCTGTCTGGCATGCTGCTGCTAGGCCCCTGTTTCCTGCTGGCTGGGTCTGTCCACAGGGGTCCTCACTCTGTCATCCCTGGCTTTTCTCACTGCCAGGGCTCTAAGAGAGAACGGAGAAGAGAGAGCCAGCAAGACAGAAGTCATAGTCTTGAAAGCCCGCCTGGGAGGTGACAGACCATCACTTGGGTGTGTTTGGGTTGTAGTCATTAGAGGTGACTCACTAGGTCCAGCCCACACTCGAGGGCAGGGATCATACACACCAGGGTGTGAGTACCGGGCGATCATTGGGAGCCATGTTACAAGGTGCCCGCCACAGCCCTAGTGACCTGTGTTAGTGTTCCTGCTTTATTGTGTGAGGAAATGGTTCAGTATTTGGACTGAGTCACTTCTCCAAGGAACCCTGACTTATTTTAGTGGGAAATGGTATTTATAGGCCGTAATTTGAGCATAAGATTCTAGGCCTTTTCAATGGACAAAGCAAGGGAGTTGTTTGTTTTTTTAATTTCGGATGAAAGATGAAGTTTCTGCTACTCCTTCCAATTAGATTCAGGACTACAGTTTTTCCTGGGACAGAGTTGGCCCAGGCTGGAGTGGAATGGCGCGATCTCGGCTCACTGCAACCTCCGCCTCCTGGGTTCAAGCTATTCTCCTGCCCCAGCCTCCAGAGTAGCTGGGATTACAGGCATGCACCACCACGCCCAGCTAATTTTGTATTTTTAGTAGAGATGGGGTTTCTCCATGTTGGTCAGGCTGGTCTTGAACTCCCGACCTCAGGTGATCCGCCCGCCTCAGCCTCCTAAAGTGCAGAGATTACAGGCGTGAGCCAACTGTAGCTCGGCCAGGACTACAGTTTTTACTTAACCTCATCAAACTTATGTTTGTATCTCATTCAGCCACTTCAAAAACCTTGGTTCTCTAGGGCACCAACATAATTACTCTTGTAATGTCCCACAGTACACAGACAGAAATCTCAGAATAATGACACTTACATTACCACCAAAAATATGATTACTAAAAATGGTTTAAGATTTCTTTGTAGTTCTTTTTTTTTTTTAAGGATATATCTCATTACAGTATAGTCACATTCCTCTATAGAGTCATAATTGAAATAATTTCTCACTTTGTGGTATACAACTAGATTCATTTGCTTCAACTTACTTCTGAATTTTAGCTTGTTTTTTAAAATTTTTGTTTCATTTTTGCATAAATTATTTTTATCATTCTAAAGATGACCTCCAGATCAAAGTATATTTGCAGAAATCTAGCTTCTATCCTTGTCCACTTCCCTTGTCCGCCCCAAATCCTTATCCTCAATTTCCCTTTTTTTCCTAGGTAGCCTTTTGAAAAATACATAGATTTTAAAAAAGTTTTAAAATATAATTTGTATTTTTCTACATAGATTTTCTCCATCTTTTGTCTCCACTGAACAGTATATCCCAGTGGCCACGCCATAACAGGATATGGAGATCTTCCTCATTCCTTATTCAGTGGCGTCACACTCCGTTGGGTAAATGTATGGTCATTTATTCTAGGGAACTGTACTCTTAAGGAGTCCTCCTGTTCTGCTGTTTTCTGAGAAATGCAGTTTCTGAACAGATGTAGAAAGACGGTAGGAGGAGGGAACAGTGCCCTGGCTGCTTCTGGAAGCAGCACCTGCTTGTAACCACTCCAGCTTTCTTTTTGGTTTGCATCTTGTGTAGGGGGCTAAGGTATCTTTCTCTTTGTAACAAGGTGAGTGGGGCTGCTTTTTTTTGGTGAGTCTTGGCCCATTGTGGTGTCTGTGATTTCATTTACTCTTCCTTTGGCTTACAATTGGAAATTCTTTCAGGGTTTAACAACACACTGTATCAGTCATAATTGTTGATGGTGGCGTCATTTTGTGTATCTTCATGTTATATTAGTAAGGTTTAGGAAGGAGTGGTGTCCGGGATTGCTCCTCAGATGCCATTGAAAAATAAACTCCTAATGTAAAAAGTAAATTAAACAAATGGGTTTAGTTTAGTTTTGTTTTTAATAATCTTTTCTCTTCTAACCACTACTGAATTATTTGTGTTGCAGGGAAAAGGACTTGGAGGCCAAGTTCATTATTCAGATGGAGAAAAGCAAAACAACAATCACAAACTTAAAGGCAAGTAGTGACCTGGACTTGCTTAAGTTCCAAGAGCCCCATGATTGCTTTACTGTGGGGATGACTTACGGGTAAATAAAGCCTGTCTGCTGTTTCCACACCCTCCTTTCCAGTGCAGTTAACCACGTCAGCTTGCACCTGGCTTGGGCTCAATCTTGAAGCAGAAGAATTGATCCTGTTTCCTTTCCCATCCCTGGCTTTATTTGATCTGGAAGCCAAATCCAAGCCGTTGCTCTGGTCCAGGAGCTCCTGAGTCTATCCCAGATTCGGGCATTTTCATCCTGTGTCCTCGTGGTAGAGACTTAGCCTGGCAGTTGACTGTGTTCTGTGAACATTAAATAAGCTTTGCCCCTAGATTTTTTTCTATTTTTTAATGAAAATAATCATGTTTGGCAATCCTTGAAGAAGAACTGGTATTATTATTCAAAACTCAGGATAGCAAAGATTAAAAAAAAAATCACCAAATTTCTTTTCTGGAAAAAAAAGTTAAAAAATATTTTCAAGATGGCAGGTTTCTCCTTTGGCACTTAAAATATCCTGTTTGTTTATTTAGTTGGGAAATTTTTAAAGGACACTGAATGCTTTTCACTGAGGAGGGTAACAGGGGTATAAAATTAATATTGAAGAAATCAGAGCCGGACTCGGTGGTGCACACCTGTGGTCCTAGCTACTCGAGAGGCTGAGGTAGGAGGATTACTTGAGCCCAGGAGATCAAGGCTGCAGTCAGCCCTGTTTATGCCATTGCACTCCACGCTGGGCAACAGAGCAAGATCCCATCTTAAATTAAAAAAAAAAAAAAAGAAAGAAATGAAGTACTTTGTGGGTTCATTGCCTTTCTCCTTCGATATTTGTCATCAACTTTTAGGTCTGGATTTCTGAGACATGATGCTCCATGGCCAAGTCAGATCCATCTCCTGTTCACATCTGAGGAGCAGATTTCTATTAATATGTGGCTCAAAGGACTGGGTACTTTGAAATCCAATTTCAAAGTAGTGCGAATTGATCTCCAATTATAGAAGCTGGGAAGTGCTCCCATCTTCCAACTGAGCAGCCTCTGGATCATTTGATTTCCTCCATTGAGGCACTGGTGTCCTTTACCTGAGGCATTCTCCACTGGATGCCTTTCTTTCTCTGCTTAGCACAACCCTTGTGCATTCCAGCTCTGTCTGGCCTGCACGGTGCTTCTTTCCCTTCCTTTGGCCTCTCGCATCTTCTCATGTTTCTACCCAGTTGTCACTTGTCCATTCTCTGCTGGTAATTACCTTGTCTTTCCTTCATGTGTCTTTCTACGCTCACAGTACTTTGGTAAAAGACCGCTGACCCTGGATGAGTCTCCTTTCTTTGTGCATTAATCTGTTTTCTTCGATTACTCTGTTGCTTTTTGAGTTTTATAAACATTTTATCATCTGATGTTTCAGTAACCAGAACAGATGCCCAGACTTTTAGTGTTTTCATAAGAACCATAATTTTTTTAATAATATGTGAATTGTGGAAAATATGGTGCTCATTGATGTTATTCAGCATATGTCCAATAAACAGACTTTGGGAGCATATGAAGATTTTAAAACATGGTTTTGGGGTGCACTTTAAGCATATAGCAAGGGGGACAAGATACATGCAAACACCTGCAATAAACTCACAATATGGTGTGTCCTGGAAGAGTCTAGGCTGTCGGAGGTAGGAGAAATTACTTCTCCATGCAGTGTCCAAGGGAAGTGTCATGAAAGAGGAGATGTCTGACCTGAAATTTTCTTTTTTCTTTTTTATTTTTTATTATTGTACTTTAAGTTCTAGGGTACATGTGCATAACGTGCAGGTTTGTTACATATGTATACTTGTGCCATGTTGGTGTGCTGCACCCATCAACTTGTCAGCACCCATCAATTCATCATTTATATCAGGTATAACTCCCCAATGCAATCCCTCCCCCCTCCCCCCTCCCTGAAATTTTCAATGAGACCACCAAATCATACAGCTCTAGAAGGTGCCAATCTTACCATGATCTATGTGAATACCACCCTCGTAGTTGTGCAAAGCCCAACTCTGGTGGATTTAGGTGGAGGGAACAGTAAATAAAAATCACGGAAGCTGGAAAAACAGAGTCTGGCTGGAGTGTTGGGTTCTTATGAGTTAATCGTGGGGAAAAAAAGGTCAGAATAGTATTCTTGGGTCGTATGGCAGACAACTTGGATTCCTGCAAGGAGTTCAGTTCATATTTCAATTTTATTTATTTATTGTTTTAGAGAAGCCAGCAGGAATGAAATGCTTTTTAGTCAGGGTAGAAACATGGACGTTTGGGTCAAATGACAGTGCTCTTTACATTATTATTATTATTATCCTAATCATTTCTTTCTAGATACCAGAAGGAGGCACTGGGGACTCAGGAAGAGAACGGACCAAGACCTTCACCTATGACTTTTCTTTTTATTCTGCTGATACGAAAAGCCCAGATTATGTTTCACAAGAAATGGTATATGATATTTTCAGAATATTTATGTTGATTTATTTTCACATTGAGAAAAACATGCCTACCCTAAAATTCTTTAAAATATCTTGCCAATTTCCTTCTAAATGTAATTTTTATGTAAAATTAGCCTTTGCTAACTTAACTTTCTGAGTGTTATTTAGGAGTATTTATTTAAGCCTGAGAAGAATTCAGTTCTCAAAAGGTTGATTTTTTTTTTCACTTTTAAGCATAATGATGATAATTTTTAATTTGTTTCAAAACCTGGATATGGTTCCTGTTTAGAAGGAGCTCTACATAGAAAGCATTTCTGTGGGGAAATGTGTATGCTGCTAAGCCCAGTAAAAAAGCCACTTAACCTTGAGTGCTATTCAGTGTGGGGATTTAAGAGGAAACCTCAAACCCAAGTCATGTGTTCCCAGGTTGTGTGGATCATTACAGGTTTTAGAGTGGATTCTAGAAAGAATGAATGTTTCATTCGGAATCTTTCTAGAATCTAGAATGATGCTGGAATTTGTCCAAGAAATCTGGCCTGTAGGCTTTTAAGGGCTAAAATGTAGATGTGAAGTGGACAGGTAAGAACAGACACAAAGGTACCCCCAGAAGCCTATCAAGACACTGATGTAGACATTTCAGGTGAGCAGAGGGACAAGTATATTTCTCTGGGTGGGGAAAAGCCGGGTATTTGAGCAGAGTGGGGTTAAAAATGGGGAGCACCAGTATAGAAGGAAAAACGCAGGCTTCATCACTGGGCCTCTTCCTGGCTTGTTGACAACTTCTTTAGATACATTGCTTTAGGTCTCCATATGTTAAAATGGAGATAAGAATTTCTGTCCTGTCTGGCCTGGATTGTAATCCATGCAATGGCATCTCGAAAAGTAGGGCATGAAAAAGTACTTGTTTCTTTCTTTTTTTTTTTTTTAAATTATACTTTAAGTTCTGGGATACATGTGCAGAACGTCCAGGTTTGTTACATGGGTATACACGTGCCATGGTGGTTTGCTGCACCCATCAACCTGACATCTACATTTTAATGCTATACCTCCACTAACCCCCTACCCCCTGACAGGCCCTGGTGTGTGACGTTCCCTTCACTGTGTCCATGTGTTCTCATAGTTCAGCTCCCACTTTTGAGTGAGAACATCTGGTGTTTGGTTTTCTGTTCCTGTGTTAGTTTGCTGAGAATGATGGTTTCCAGCTTCATCCATGTCCCTGCAAAGAACATGAACTCATCCTTTTTTATGGCTGCATAGTATTCCATGGTGTATATGTGCCACATTTTCTTTATCCAGTCTATCATTGATGG
>NW_012112808.1:3009207-3046042 GCF_000951035.1 Colobus angolensis palliatus | reverse complement strand
CCCTTTGTCAGATGGATAGATTGCAAAAATTTTCTCCTATTCTGTAGGTTGCCTGTTCACTCTGATGATAGTTTCTTTTGCTGTGTGGAAGCTCTTTAGTTTAATTAGATCCCATTTGTCAATTTTGGCTTTTGTTGCCATTGCTTTAGGTGTTTTAGTCATGAAGTCTTTGCCCATGCCTATGTCCTGACTGGTATTGCTTAGGTTTTCTTCTAGGGTTTTTATGGTCTTAGGTCTTACGTTTACGTCTTTAATCCATCTTGAATTAATTTTTGTATAAGGCGTAAAGTATGGGTCCAGTTTCCGTTTTCTGCATATGGCTAGCCAGTTTTCCCGACACCATTTATTAAATAGGGAATCCTTCCCCCATTGCTTGTTTTTGTCAGGTTGTCAAAGATCAGATGGGTGGTGTTATTTCTGTGGCCTCTGTTCTATTCCATTTGTCTGTATCTCTGTTTTGATACCAGTACCATGCTGTTTAGTTACTGTAGCCTTGTAGTATAATTTGAAGTCAGGTAGCGTGATGCCTCCAGCTTTGTTCTTTTTGCTTAGGATTGTTTTGGCTATACGGTCTGTTTTTTGGTTCCATATGAAATTTAAAATAGTTTTTTCTAATTCTGTCAAGAAAGTCAGTGGGAGCTTGATGGGGATAGCATTGAATCTATAAATTACTTTGGGCAGTGTGACCATTTTCACAATATTGATTCTTCTATCCATGAGCATGGAATGTTTTTCCATTTGTTTGTGCCCTGTCTTGTTTCCTTGAGCAGTGGTTTGTACTTCTCCTTGAAGAGGTCCTTCATATCCCTTGTAAGTTGGATTCCTAGGTATTGTATTCTCTTTGTAGCAATTGTGAATGGGAGTTCACTCATGATTTGGCTCTCTGTTTGTCTGTTATTTGTGTATAGGAATGCTTGTGATTTTTGCACATTGATTTTGTATCCTGAGAGTTTGCTGAAGTTGCTTATCAGCTTTAGGAGATTTTGGGCGGAGATGATGGGGTTTTCTAAATATACAGTCATTGTCATCTACAAACAGGGACAATTTGACTTCCTGTTTTCCTAATTGAATACCCTTTCTTTCTTTCTTTCTTTCTCCTGCCTGATTGCCCAGGCCAGAACTTCTAACACTATGTTGAATAGGAGTGGTGAGAGAGGCCATCCTTGTCTTGTGCCAGTTTTCAAAGGGAATGCTTCCAGCTTTTGCCCATTCAGTATGATATTGGCTGTGGGTTTGTCATAAACAGCTCTTATTATTTTGAGATCCCGTCCATCAAGACCTAGTTTATTGAAAGTTTTTAGTATGAAGGGGTGTTGAATTTTGTCGAAGGCCTTTTCTGCATCTATTGAGATAATCATGCGGTTTTTGTCATTGGTTCTGTTTATGTGATGGATTGTTCAGTTTCCATGTAGTGAAGTTTTGAGTGAGTTTCTCAATCCTGAGTTCTAATTTGATTGCAGTGTGATCTGAGAGACTGTCTGTTATGATTTCCATTCTTTTGCATTTGCTGAGGAGTGTTTTACTTCCAATTATGTGGTCAATTTTAGAGTACATGTGATGTGGTGCAAAGAAGAATGTATGTTCTGTTGATTTGGGGTGGAGAGTTCTGTAGATGTCTATTAGTCCCGTTTGGTCCAGAGATGAGTTCAAGTCCTGAATATCCTTGTTAATTTTCTGTCTTGTTGGTCTGTCTAATATTGACAGTGGGGTGTTAAAGTCTCCCACTATTATTGTGTGGGAGTCTAATTCTCTTTGTAGGTCTCTAAGAACTTGCTTTATGAATCTGGGTGCTCCTGTATGGGGTGCATATCTATTTAGGATAGTTAGCTCTTCTTGTTGCATTAATCCGTTTACCATTGTGTAACGCCCTTCTTTTTAATTTTTGATCTTTGTTGGCTTAAAGTCTATTTTATCAGAGACTAATATTGCAACCCCTGCTTTTTTTTGCTTTCCATTTGCTTGGTAAATATTCTTCTCTTCCTTTATTTTGAGCCTTTGTGTGTCTTTGCACGTGAGATGGGTCTCCTGAATACAGCACACAAATGGGTCTTGACTCTTTATCTAATTAAAAATGCCAGTCTGTGTCTTTTAATTGGGGCATTTAGCCCTTTTATATATAAGGTTAATATTGTTATGTGTGTATTTGATCCTGTCATTATGATGGTAGCTGGTTATTTTGCCCGTTAGTTGATGCAGTTTCTTCACAGTATCGATGGTCTTTACAATTTTGTATGTTTTTGCAGTGGCTGGTACCAGTTTTTCCTTTCCATATTTAGTGCTTCCTTCAGGAGCTCTTGTAAGGCAGGCCTAGTGGTGGCAAAATCTCTCAGCATTTGCTTGTCTGTAAAGGATTTTATTTCTCCTTTGCTTAGGAAGGTTAGTTTGGCTGGATATGAAATTCTGGGTTGAAAATTCTTTTCTTTAAGGATGTTGAATATTGGCCCCCACTCTCTTCTGGCTTGTAGGATTTCTGCTGAGAGATTCACTGTTAGTCTGATGGGCTTCCCTTTGTGGGTAACCCGACATTTCTCTCTGGCTGCCATTAACATTTTTTCCTTCATTTCTACCTTGGTGAATCTGCCGATTATGTGTCTTGAGTTTTGCTGTACTCGAGGAGTATCTTTGTGGTGTTCTCTGTGTTTCCTGAATTTGGATGTTGGCCTGTCTTGCTAGGTTGGGGAAGTTCTCCTGGATAATAGCCTGACGAATGTTTTTCAACTTGGTTCCATTCTCCCCATCACTTTGAGGTACACCAATCAAACGTAGGTTTGGTCTTTTCACATAGTCCCATATTTCTTGGAGGCTCCATTCATTCCTTTTCATTCTTTTTTCTCTAATCTTGTCTTCATGCTTTATTTCATTAAGTTGATCTTCAATCTCTGATATCCTTTCTTCTGCTTGATCTGTTTGGCTATTAATACCCGTTTATGAAGTTCTTGTGTTTTTGAGCTCCATCAGGTCTTTTGTGTTCTTCTCAAAACTGGTTATTCCAGTTAGCAATTCGTCTAACCCTTTTTCAAGGTTCTTAGCTTCCTTGCATTGGGTTAGAACACACTTCCTTAGCTCAGAGGAGTTTGTTTTCCCACCTTCTGAAGCCTGCTTCTGTCAATTCATCAAACTCATTCTCCATCCAGTTTTGTTTCCTTGCTGGCAAGGAGTTGTAATTCTTTGGAGGAGAAGCAGCATTCTGGTTTTTTGAATTTTCAGCCTTTTTGCACTGGTTTTTCCTCATCTTTGTGGATTTATCTACCTTTGGTCTTTGATGTTGGTGACCTTTGTGTGGATGTCCTTTTTTTGATGTTGATGCTATTTCTTTCTGTTTGTTTTCCTTCTAACAGTCAGGCCCCTCTGCTACAGGTCTCCTGGAGTTTCCTGGAGGTTCACTCCAGACCCTGTTTGCCTGGGTATCACCAGTGGAGGCTGCAGAACAGCAAAGGTTGCTGCCTGTTCCTTCCTCTGGAAGCTTTGTCCCAGAGGGGCACCCACCAGATGCCAAATGGAGCTCTCCTGTATGAGGCGTCTGTCAGCCCCTGCTGGGAGGTGTCAGGAGGCATGGGGGTCAGGGACCCACCCGAGGAGGCAGTCTGTCCCTTAGCAGAGCGCGAGCGCTGTGCTGGGAGAACCGCTGGTCTCTTCAGACCTGGCAGGTAGGAACGTTTAAGTCTGCTGAAGCTGTGCCCACAGCCACCCTTTCCCCCAGGTGCTCTGTCCCAGGAAAATGGGAGTTTTATCTATAAGCCCCTGACTGGGCTGCTGCCTTTCTTTCAGAGATGCCCTGCCCAGTGAGGAGAAATCTAGAGAGGCAGTCTGGCTACAGGGGCTTTGCCAAGCTGTGGTGGGCTCCGCTTAGCTCGAACTTCCTGGCAACTTTGTTTACACTGTGAGGGACAAACCGCCTACTCAGGCCTCAGTAATGGTGGGTGCCCTACCACCCACTAAGCTCAAACATCCCAGGTCCACTTCGGACTGCGGTGCTGGCAGCGAGAATTTCAAGCCAGTGGATCTTTGTTTTCTGGGCTCTGTGGGGATGGGATCCACTGAGCTAGACCACTTGGCTCCCTGGCTTCAGGTTCCTTTCCACAGGAGTGAGTAGTTCTGTCTCTCTGGTGTTCCAGGCACCACTGGGGTATGAAAAAAATAAATAAATAAACCCCTGCAGCTAGCTTGGTGTCTGCCCAAACAGCTGCCCACTTTTGTGCTTGAAACACAGGACCCTGGTGGTGTAGGCACTTGAAGGAATCTCCTGGTCTGCGCGTTGTGAAGACCGTGGGAAAAGCATAATATTTGGGCCGGAATGCACAGTTCTTCATGGCGAGGGGAGGGAGTTCTCCTACCACTTGCACTTTCCGGGTGTGGCTGTTTTCAACCCTGCATCTGTTCACCCTCCGTGGGCTGCACCCACTGTCTAACCAGTCCCAGTGAGATGAGCCAGCCAGTACCTCAATTGAAAATCCAGACATCACCTGCCTTCTGCATTGATCTCACCGGGAGCTACAGACCAAAGCTGTTCCTATTTGGCCATCTTGCCAGCCACCAAAAGTACTTGTTTCTTGCAGCTTGAAATGTGTCCATGCACCAGAATCATCAGTACCGCCTGGGAACTTGTTAGAAATGTGAAATCTCAGGACCTATTCCAAGACCTACTGAATTAGACCTGAATTGTTTTTAGCAAGATCCCCAGTTCTCTGTGTGCACCTTAACATTTGAGAAATGTAGTCCGTTTGTAAATGGTTTGTGGAGGAAGTTGGCTTTCTGAGACAATGTAAATGTTAAAGTTGGAGGACTGGAGCGACTGTATCCAGAAGATACTGAATCAAACATCTGGGAAAAACAGGAGCTGGGTGCAGCGTTGCGCCCTTGTAGTCCCAGCTACTTGGGGAGCTGAGGTGGGAGGATTGCTTGAGGCCAGGACAAGTCCAGCCTGGGCAACATAGCGAGACCCTGTCTCTTAAAAAATTAGGAAAAAGTAGGAAGGAACAGCAGTGATGAGAATGGGAGCCTCACAGAGAGAGGTGGTGCCTGGTCTGAAAGAAGGCCTGGGAGAGGAAAGAAACTGATGTTGGTTGAACTTCTATTGGTGTCAGAAACTCTGCTTGTGTTCATATGTGCTATCTTGTTTAATCCTCACAGGACTCAAATGTGTTAAATTTTAACTCTCCTTTTCTTTGTTGAAGAGATTCAGTAAGCTTAAGGAACTTGCTCAGGTTTGTAGACCTAATTGACTTAATAGTAGCAGAGTTGGACCGTGGGGCTGTTGTACAGGGTGCTGGAGATGCCACTGGAAGGTCTTAAGGATGTGGATGAGAAGAAATGGTGTGTTCTCGATGACAGATGGATCAGGCACAGGAAATGGCTGGCAGGTCGCATCCCTGCTATAAATAGGGGAAGATGCAAGTGTAGCATGATGTGTGTGGTGTGTGTGTGTGTGTGTGTGTGTGTGTGTGTGTGTGTTTGTGATTTGAATATAAAGGCATATTGAGAAAATATATCATGTCTACTACTATAGTTCAAGTTTCCCTTAACCTTGAACAAATACCAAGTAAGATGACCATTAATATTTTTTCTCCCAAATTAATTTTAGAATTAGAAAAAAATCAATGAGCAACTTAAATCTACCATCATATGAATTAAAGACCATTAAACAAGGTCTGCTTTTCTTAATGGTTCTTCAAAACTCCAAAGGGAGGCTTTGTTCTCACACAACCTGTTCCTTAATTCAACCCAGGAGAAACTTGAAACCTAACGTTTCCCAGTTGACATGCCCGATGAGTGCGTCTTTGTTTTAACAGTGCCCTCTTGTGGGCAGTTCCCCTCAAGTGAGGCCCCAGTGATGCCTTGGATTACTCAGGAAATCAGCTTTCAAGTCTGTGCTCTGACAGGCAGCGAGGTGGGTTTCAGGTAACCAGGCCAGCCAGGTTCTGATGCCAGCAGGGAAGAGCGGTTGTCAGTCTCATAAAGCAGGCCCTCTTTCCTACCTTGGTTGTGGGGGCGGTGCTTGGTGCATCCTCTGTGGGAGCTGTGATGGGGGTATCTCGATTTCCTTGCCAAGACCCCTGGAGAGATGCAGGCAGTGCCGGCTGCTTTTCCAGATCATGGCACCAAGTTTGGGTGGGTTTTTTGAGACCCACTGAGAGTGAGGCTGAGACTGAGCCAGCCCAGGGTCTCTGCGCCTCCAGACCTGGATTTTCTAGACCTGTTTGCAGTCACGTCTCCCCCAAACCAAACCCTGCTGATCCACTGAATTGGAAAACCGCCTGCGTTAACTTTCTGGGCAATGAAGTAATAGCAAAGTGGTAGGCATAGATTTTAACCCTAGGGAATAATTTTATTCTGAAAACCTTTGGGTTTGGTTTAAATGTGATATTTTCCATGACTTTGGTTTAGTCCCAGGCCAAACTATGCGAAAAGATCCTTCTTTATTGAGAAGTGTTTAGACGACTTTTTTCCTTACTAGTGAATTCATAAAAAAAAAAGATATTTGCCTTCTGTGTTTTGTTTAATCTGAGAGAATTGGGGAAATATTTAGTTTTTACTCATATTCCATATACATTGGCGAAAATAAGACTCCAACTGGTGGTCTGGAGTCCTGAGTGTCCCTGGGGTTCCTGACTTTTGCTTCTTAAGAGAAGATCGGGGAGGGGCCCCTCAAGGTAGGATTGGGGCCTGGTTGTTGCTTTTGAGGGTGTGGGAGGAGGACACATCACAGTGGTCAGAAAGTCCTGGATGCAGCCCCAGCTCTGGCACTCCCTGGTGTGTGTCCAGTTACCTGGCCTCTCCCCCTTCAGCTTCCTCATCTGAAAAATGGGTCTTGTAACGCTACTCACCCTGTAGTGTTTTGATGAGAATTATACATGAACACACGAAAGGGTTTAGAAAGGCCGGAGTAAGTGTGAGCTGCCATTATGGTTGAGACTTGAGTAAGTCATCAGAATTTGAGAGCAAGATCGAAAACTGTCAGCTCTTAAAGCTAAAATGGTTAAGAATTAACTCAGAATGAGTGAGACTGGCAATTTGTGGAAATGACTCAATTGAAATGACAGTTCGTTGAAATCTTTTACTGATGAGGCTGAGGAAACAAAGTCTGTAGAAGTCAGTGGGAAGATGGATCTAAAGACAGCTGAGGTCCAGTTGGCTGTATTTTCATCTTGTCCTTGGATGACAGGCTGTGCTATCAGCAGGGATGGTTGAGGTGGAGCTGAGATGCAGATGGACAGGTTTATCGGCCCTGTCTAGGGTGTGGGTGTTGTGGCCAGAGGGGTGTTGTCTCCATATGTCCGCACTGATGTGGGCCATGTGCACATCCTAATGGGAATCTGGCTTCCACGCAGGGTCCCTGTACTGCCTGCACTGACTGGCAGATGTGAGTGCTCCATCACTCCTCAAATGTTGCCATGCTTTGAAATCACATAGGGAGTTTAGAAGAATGGATTCCTAGGTTCACACTCCCTTAGATTCATACTTAATTGTGCTGGGTTACCGGCCTGGCCATTGGACTTTTCCAGGCTTCCCAAGCAGTTGTAATGTGCTGCAAAGTTTGGGACCTGCTGCTCTTGGTTTGGCAGTAGCTGGTGATGACTCTTTGGTTGATCTGTCTGGGTCCCATGAGTTGGCTGATGTGGTGTCAGTCGTAGACTGAATGCTCTTGTAGGGATGCTGAGGCCCCACCTTGGACGATGGTGACACCACAGAGGAGCCCTTCACCTGAAGCTGAGCGAGCTTCCCTGTTTGGCATCTCCTCAGCGGCTGTTGTGCCTACCTTTTGAAGCAGGGAGATGCTTTATCTGCCCTTAGTGTGCTGGGCTGAGAGGACAGGAGACTACATGAAAACTTTGGTTGTCTCTTTCCAGCTGGCTATAACTAAGAAGATTTTGAACCTTGATTTCCTTCATTTACCATCAGTTATCTGGGTGAAGCATTTGTACTTCACTTCCTTTCACTATCCAAATTGTAATTATGTGGAATGTTGGACGTGGACTCAGGCCATTGTAGGTGAGACCCCCACCCTGGCCCCACACAGCTTGTCTCCCTGCCTTTTCCATCCTGGGCAAATGTCCAAATAGGAAAAAGCACCTGGACACTGACGTGGGGGAGCCCAGCCACCCCAGCCTCATCTGCACCCACCTGTCACTCAGCTCCATGAGCACCTGCAGAGATTGATTTTGAAGAGTAGCTGAGCCCTTAAAATGAAGGCATTGATTTGGCTTAGCTTGGGCAGGAATTTCTGTCTGCTGTGACCTTCAGGTTTTGAATATTTTGTTTCTGGAAGCTCTGATAGAATGAATAGCTTTATATATTTATATAATTGTGAATGGCTAATCATGATGCTTTAAAATAGTCTTTGCTTCTAAACATGATTGTCACTTTGCCTTGTTTACATTTTTATACTTCAGGATATTTTTTGGTAAACTTAAGTAGGAAAGAGGATGGGGCTGCTTTTTGTTTGCTAAAAAAGTTTGTCTTTGATTGAAAACTGTGGTATATACATATGTTGTTGTAAATGGTTCTGCAGTGATTTATTTATATGGTCTAATCCTTAATAACTGAAAGTATCATTCAAGAACATTGTCAGCACTGAAGGGGCTTTTATTAAAATCTATGCTAATTGTGTCTTTTGTATGTTCTTTTTGGCTTTCAGGTTTTCAAAACCCTTGGCACAGACGTCGTGAAGTCTGCATTTGAAGGTTATAATGCTTGTGTCTTTGCATATGGGCAAACTGGATCTGGAAAGTCATACACTATGATGGGAAATTCTGTACGTTGTTTATACTGTGTGGGAAGGAAATTTCTCATTATCTTTCTCTGCACTGGTAGAATGATCTCTTTTATCTGTTTGGTCTGTACTAACTTTTCATGTTCTGATTATTCTTTAGTAATAAGATAAAACTCAGTAATAAGTTGGACTAAATTTCCTTTGAGAGAGTTTAAATTAGAAATAATTTTAAGTATATAAGCATGAATAATGGATGCAAGTCCCTGTTCATTTTCTGTTTTAAAGGCCTTATAATCTTATCAAAAAAGTGTGTTGGGCCCATGAGTAATTTATTCTTCTTTTCTGCCAACACAACCGTTTGAATAAAATTACTGAAGTCTGTTCTTTTTAAAATTATTCAAAACATTTTTCCCCAAGTAAAATGTAAAAAAAATTCTAACTCTTTGATAGAAAGGTACTACATAAATCCTGAAAATACATTAAAAAGTTAGAATTATATAGTTTATATAGAGTTTACATATTTATAAACATACCGTATGCAGTTTTATAAGCTATGTAAGTTAACTGATATTAATGTTATACTTGCCCCAAAATACAGAGGAGAAAAAACTAGGAATTATTGCAAGAACTTTCTTGTTCTGTGTTTTCTCCAGATTTAGATCATTCTTCTGTTTTCTTTTTTTTTTTTTTTTTTGAGATGGAGTCTCACTCTGTCGCCCAGGCTGGAGTGCAGTGGTGCGATCTCGACTCATTGCAAGCTCTGCCTCCTGGTTTCAAGTGATTCTCCTGCCTCAGCCTCCCAAATAGATGACGGGTGCGCATCATCACGCCTGGCTAATTTTGTATTTTTAGTGGAGATGGGGTTTCACCATGTTGGCCAGGCTGGTCTCAAGCTCCTGACTTTAGATGATCCACCCGCGTCGGCCTCCCAAAGTGCTGGGATTACAGGCGTGAGCCACTGTGCCTGGCCTGTTTTTTTTCTTTTCTTATTTCTTAATGAAAGCTCTGTTCATTGCCTGCCAAACCTGTGGCATGGTCAAGATGTAGAGACACTAGTGGAAGATGATTGAAGGTTTCCTGCTGGCAGACATGTGGTGTCTTTAATGCTGAAGATTTGGAGGTTCATGGAAGTCATGTGTTAGAAAACAGAACTTTCCAGAATAAATTATTTCAGGACATGTAACCTCACTGCTTACATCCAGGCTTTTCCTTTACACAAGAAGTCAGTCAGTGTTGTTCGGCAAGTCCTCAATCTGAAAAGGGAAGAACAAACGAGAGGACCAAACAGCTAATTTCGAGAGTTTCACATTTCCTTTTATCATTACTTCACAGTTCCTCCTTTCCTACTGTGTCTTTGGGAAAAAAAAATAAACTTCTAAAAGTGAAATTTGTATGTTGATTCCCTAGTAACTATTTTATGTAAGTCAAACATTTATAAAGCACTCACCGATTACAAGTGTTTTTCTCTGATCTTATAGTTGAGTGCTGCTTGGGTATCCTTTCTTTATTTTAAAGTAAGAACCAAAAATATGATGTAAGACTCATTTTTCCTTGTTAAGAATTAGTACTGATTTAATGGTACAAAGAAAAAACAATCTCTGAATACAGTCATGCCGTCTTCTACTTTTTGGGCATGGGGGTTGAGTGAAGGTAGGGAGGGAGCATGACAAGAAAGCATTGATGCTCTGCCTTAGTTTCCTAGCAAGATCATTTTGCCTGATTTTTACTGTATTCTGAGGTTCATCAGCTTTTTAAGGCTGACTGAAACATAAATATTATTGAATGTTATACCCACATTGTATAAATAATATGGTAAATTAAAATTTTCCATCGAGGAAGGCTATGGTAGGGGTTAGCTATCAAAGTAGGGACATAGCATGTGGTTTTTTTTTTTTTTTTAAATGGATTTTTGCTCTTGTTGCCTAGGCTGGAATGCAATGGCGCAACCTCCGCCTCCCAGGTTCAAGCGATTCTCCTGCCTCAGCCTACCCAGTAGCTGGGATTACAGGCATGTGCCACTACACCTGGCTAATATTTGTATTTTTAGTAGAGACACGGTTTCACCATGTTGGCCAGGCTGGTCTCGAACTCCTGATCTCAGGTGATCTACCCACCTCGGCCTCCCAAAGTGCTGGGATTAAAGGCTGAGCCACTGCACCTGGCAAGCATGGATTTTAATGTGGTCTTGTTATGTAAGTTTTTAAGATAATTATTAACTGCCATGGGGATTACTAAGTTTTTCTTGGTGTTTCTTTTTTTGCCTGGTGTGTATTTCACCTACCTTGGTCATTTGAGCATATATTTTTAACATTTATTGTACAGTTATAGACTGTCTTATTTAAACGTTAGAGATTAAGTTTCCTTGTTCGTAAGCCATGATTTAACTAACAACTGATGACCATATATTATCAGAGTCCCAGCATGTATAAATCAGAAGCCTCAATCATCTCATTTCATAAAGTAGAAAGCAGCCCTGGAAGGGGTATATGGCGTGGGCCGTGGTAGGCCAGGAGTTGGCATATAGGCCACTTGAGTCTAAGTTCGCACCAGCAAATTGCAGATTCAATCATCAGTTGCTTTTATTTTGAGTGACAGCTGTGACATTAGTCCTTCCCATTGCAGGGAGATTCTGGCTTAATACCTCGGATCTGTGAAGGGCTCTTCAGTCGGATAAATGAAACCACCAGATGGGATGAAGCTTCTTTTCGAACTGAAGTCAGGTAGGGCCTGTGGCCTGAGTAACCGAGTATGAGCTTGATTAGAGTCAATGCTGGTTGGCTTGCATTTAGTTGCTGGAAATGGATAAGGTCTTTAGATTCCTAAAGAAAAAGTCTTCCCTTTTCCCCTCCTGTGATCATGGTTTGGGGATAAAGCTTAAAACACGTAAGTTTTTAGTGATTTTCTTGGGTACAGTTTGGATAAGGATTTGGGAGCTGGTAGAAATAACAGCTTGGTCAGAAACTAATGTGGGATGTTCATCTCAAATGGAGTGAGCTGCTGACTTTTAAGTGTATGCCCCATTACTTGCCTCATTCTTTTAGCTTAGTAAGGTTTATATTATTCTTTATCTTGGCTGGATCACTATAAATCTAACCTACGAGAAAATCTGAGTGGTTGAGATGCTTTTTCCTCCTTGAAATTAAACCTATGAGGGGAGCCAGTCTCTTTGGTAGTTTCAAGGGCAGACCCAGATATGGCAATATAGGGTTTTTACACCTACTTGACTGCTGTGTGGTCTTGGACAAGTTATTTGAATCACACTAAACCTCCCTTGCCTAACCTATAAAATGAGGTTAGTAGTGGTACTTATCTCTGTGTATTGTAGGAATTCAATGAAATAATCCATGTCTAGTGCTTAGCATGGTACAGTAAGTCCTTACTTTTTTTTTTTGAGATGGAGTCTCATTCTGTCGCCCAGGCTGGAGTACAGTGGCATACTCTTGGCTCATTGCAACCTCCACCTCCCAGGTTCAAGTGATTCTCCTGCCTCAGCCTCCCAAGTAGCTTGGATTACAGGCATCCATTACTATGCCCGGCTAATTTTTGTATTTTTAGTAGGAATGGGGTTTCACCATGTTGGTCAGGCTGGTCTCGAACTTCTGACCTCAAGTGATCCATCTGCCTCGGCCTCCCAAACTGTTAGGATTACAGGCTTGAGCCACCACCCCTGGCCTCATGTCATTTCTTGATACATTCTTAGAAATCGTGACTTTAAGTGAAACAACATTTCTTATCAACATTATAGCAACACGATGTTGAAGGAAGCAGTGTTATTTGAGGACCCACTGTATGTCCTTTCCCTTAAAGTTGCACTTTCCAAGAACCTGTCAGTGACCTTAAGTGAGGACTCATCGTACCTGATACATAGTCACCACTCGTAAATGGTAACTTCTGCTGTTGCTATTTATGTTAGCAGGTTGCTGCTGTTATGTGTTGTTACTGATATTAATGTCTGAAATCATTTTTCTGAGTTCAATTTTATTTAAAATTTTTAGCTACTTAGAAATTTATAATGAACGTGTGAGAGATCTACTTCGGCGGAAGTCATCTAAAACCTTCAATTTGAGAGTCCGTGAGCATCCCAAAGAAGGCCCTTATGTTGAGGGTAAGAGGAGATATTTCACAGCCATATTCGTTTTGCAGTCTATGTAAAAACACTTTCAAAGAAAAAATACAGCATAATGGTGAGCTTTTAAAAATTTATTTAATTTTAATTTTGGAATTTTGTTAGAGTAAGAATGACATGAACTGTCACTACATGATGTTCAGTTAGTGAATTTCTACTTCACTGGCCATTGGCTGATTTTATGAGGCTTACCAATAGATTTCCTCTGTTTTTAAGAAATCTCTGGAATTTTCTTTTCCAAATGTAAGGTAAGGTAAGCAAACCTGCAATCTGTCTCTCTAAATGGCACTGCATTTTTGCAGTGTATCTTTACTGACCCTAATGGTGATATATGACAATAAAGATATTCTGAACCTCTTGCCTCTTAGGAAGTGTGTTTGGAGGATTTCCTCTGTGGGTTTCAGCATCTGTGTTGTGATATGCTAGTTGTGGCACAGTCAGTTGTGAGGAATAACACAAGCAATGATGAGTACAGAATTGGCCTTTGCTAATTATTTAAGAATCGGCTGGATTTAAAACTGTCCTCTTAATGAAGCTGATCGTACCTCCTCTGTATAAGGCAACTTAGAATGGCTGGCCTGCAGGAATCACACATAGAGACATGCTTTCATGTTCTTCATTTGTGTCTCTGTGGATGCAGGACAGAACTGGTCACAGGTTTAAAGTTCTTCCTGGTTTTGGTTGTCTTCTTTTACTGGGGGATACAACAGGACCCCATCTGTATTTTTTTTTTATTTTTTATTTTGGGACGGAGTCTCACTCTGTCCCCCAGGCTGGAGTGCAGTGGTGTGATCTTGGCTCACTACAAGCTCCGCCTCCTGAGTTCAAGCACTTCTCTGCCTCAGCCTCCTGAGTAGCTGGGATTACAGGCGTCTGCCACCGTACCCGGCTGATTTTTGTATTTTTGGTAGAGACGGTGTTTCACCATCTTGGCCAGGCTGGTCTTGAACTCCTGACCTCGTGATCCACCCGCCTCGGCCTCCCAAAGTACTGGGATTACAGGCATGAGCCACCATGCCCGGCCCATCTGTACTTTAATAAATTTCCACTTAAACTTTTGCCTTGTATGCCCAAAGCAAAGTGTGCCAGTATGTAGTTGTTCTATGGCATGTGGTATAGCTATCAGTGTTAAGAGTTTTTAGCCTAACTCATGCCTTCATGTTTTCTGACAAGTGTCTTATCACATGTTAAAACATATAAAACTGATGTATGAAGAGACAAAATAACAAAACAGGGCAAACATCTAGAATCTGACCTCGATACTTAGGAGAATTTAGTTTATAATCAATGTGCTATTCAAACCTTAGGGAAATTATTGGAGGGATTATTAAGCTGTCTAGGAGGAGAAAAAAAGTAAATTGGTACCACAACTCAGTTTTACACCAGGATAAATGGTAACTAGACTGAAGATTTAAGTGTAAAAATATTACATAATAAAATAACTATAAAAATCCGTGAGTTAATTTTTTTCCCAGAAACCTGGAGGAAAGAAGGCTTTTAAAAACCTAACTTAAAACTCAGAAACCGTAAAATAAACAATGTTAAATTAGAAATGGTTAAACAAAGAATAGCAAAATAAAACATCGTGCTTGACAGAAACACTGTAAGCGAAGTAAAAAGCTTAATTACAAAATAGGAAAAATATTTTCAATTCAAGTTTTAGACAAAGGACTTATTTTCCTACTATATAAAGAACTCCTGTAAATCGGTAAGGACAGATTCAACAACCAAGTAGAAAAATGAACAAAGAATATGTGTGACTAGGCTCTTCATAGACATGGAAATACAGATGATTTTTACGTGCAGGAAGGAATGCTTAGCCTCACTCATACTAAGAGAAAAACAAAATAAAAATACTTGGAGGTAACATTTGTCATCCATCTTTGGCAGACGTAAATAATCCTGATAAGACAGTATTGTGGAGGGTGCTGGGAGACAAGCACTCTTATACCTTGCTACTGCTGGGTGTAAATTGCCCTATATGGAGAACAGTTTTGCAATAGTTATCAAAATTTCTGTCTAGAAATTCCACCTCTAAGAATTTATTCTGTATAAACATTCACAGACATTTGAAAAGACTTATGTGCAAGACTGTTTGTAGCAGCATTACTCATAATTGGAAACAAAATATGAACAACTTCTGTAGTCTCCATGGTTAAATTGGTCATGGTACATGCATATGATCCAATCCCCTGCAGCCTTAAAAATGAATGAGGAAACACCTTAACTGATATAGAATGTTCTTTAATGTATTATTCCATTTAAAAGCAGGGTGCAAACTAATGCTTATGGTATGCTACCATTTGTATGTAAGAGGGAAAAGACAGTTCTAGATAAATATGATTGCTTGTATATGTATAGGTTATTTCTAGAAGGGTATGTAACATTTGGTTCCCTGACAGAAGGGGAAGTGGGGAGCTATAGCATAGGGACAGGGACCCTTTACACAGTGTAACTGTGCAGCCTTTGACTTTAGAACCATATGAATGTTCCAGAAAAGTCAATGAAACAATGTTTTTAAACGATTTAAAAAATGCCATTGGGTTTTGCATGCAGGCAGTGCTTTTACATTTTTCTTCTATGTGCTATGACTAATGTTAATGAGGTTGATGATAATATAATAGCTAACCTTTATCTTAAATACCTTATGTCAGAGGCCCCTAACTCCTGGGCTGCAGACTGGTACTGATCCATATCCTCTTAGGAAGTGGGCCGCACAGTAGGAGGTGAACAGCCAGGGAGCGAGCATTACTACCTGAGTTGTGCCTCCTGTCAGATCAGTGGCAGCATTAGATTCTCATAGGAGCACGAACTCTATTCTGAACTGCACATATGATGGATCTGGGTGGCATGCTCCTAATGAGAATATGTCTAATGCCTTATGATCTGAGGTATGGAACAAGTTCATCCTGGATCTGTTCCCCTTACCCCTCATCCATGGAAAAATGACCTTCCATGAAACTGATCTCTGGTGCCAAAAAAGTTGGGGACCGTGGCCTTATGTGGTAGGTACACATGATCACGTGAGGTAACTGAGGCACAGTGAGGTGAAGCAGCTTGTCCATAACTATGTAAAGCCACAGCTAGTAAGCAGCAGAGCTGGGATTCAACCCCAGCCACCCAGCCACCCAGCTCCCAGGTCTGTGTTACATACCACCGCCCTAGAGAGACAAGTGAGGTCTTCAGACAGGTCAGCAGATTTTGGAGTTGTGTATTATTTCATAGAGGGCAATTTTGTATTCCATTTTCTATATATTAGGGGGATTTCTTCACCCCTTCCATTTTTTTTTTCAGATTTATCCAAACATTTAGTACAGAATTATGCTGACGTAGAAGAACTTATGGATGCGGGTAATATCAACCGGACCACCGCAGCGACTGGGATGAACGACGTCAGCAGCAGGTCTCATGCCATCTTCACCATCAAGTTCACTCAGGTAAGGGCAGCTGCGGGCCTGGCTGGCTCCATCCCTGAGGTCTTTACTTGCTGATTAGCACCAGCTGAGGACCGATCATTGTTGAACCAGGAGCAGCAGCAGGTAAAGGTGACTGACTGTCATTTTCTTGTTAATTAGAGTTGAACATGTGCTGTGTGCTGAGTTTCTCTGTGGTTACAATCACAGTAATTTGAAATATCCTGATGTGTACCCTTAAGAAATACTTAGCAGGCTTCCACCCTGTTCTAGACATAAAACAACTTGCTCTGTGCTTAATTAAGCAAAAGTTTTCATTGTTGCAAACTCTGTGGGATATAATGGATTGTGAGTCAGACCAGCTGGAAGCCAAGGTGAGTAGCTCAGTGCAGTGCATTACCCATTACCGCTCCATGGCACTCACCTTGCTGTGTTGATTATGATTATTAGAGTGATATTAAAGGGCAGCGAATATTTATAAGTACTAATGTAGGAATTCATTATGATCAAGAGGTTGAGAGCATCTTGAACATCTGTGGAAATTATTGAGGGTAAATATTTTAACACTGAGGCCAGTAGAGTAGATGAATGCAAAAATGAAGTGTCCTGTCAGGGTCTAAGTATATGCTGGGAACTTAGGGATGTCCTCATCTGTGTTAGCAGTTGGACACATCAGATACAAAGAGGCAGTATTTTATTAATGAGGAGATCAAAGAGCAAGAAAATGAATTCTTTAAGGCCAGTCAGAACAGCTTGCCTTAAATTCTCCATATCGTAATCTTCTGTTAGACCTTTCCTTTTGATTTGCTCAAGTTGATTGGTTTTTCTCCTGCTTTCTGGTTAGTGCCTGATTAGCATATGGCCATCGCTCATTTTTTTTTTTTTTTTTTTTTGACACATGATTTCACTCTGTTGTCCAGGCTAGAGTGCAGTGTTGTGATCACGGCTCACTGCAGTCTCAACCTTCTGGGCTCAAGCGATCTCCCACCTCAGCTTTCCAGGGAGCTGGGACTACAGGTGCACAACACCACGCCCAGCTAATTTTTTTTTTTTTTAAATTTTTTCTAGAGATGATGTCTCACTATGTTGCCGAGGCTGGTCTTGAACTCCTAGGCTCAAGCGATGCTCCCACTTTGGCCTCCCAAAGTGCTGGGATCACAGGCATAAGCTGCTGGGCCTGGCCACCATCTCTTATTTCTAGGAGGTTTATATTTCTATAAAAATATGGTAATTTGGGGGGCATTTTGGTTCAAAATGTAACACATAGATCAGAAGTCTTTATGAACATAAACTTTTGGTAGAATTCAGAAGCAAGGAATATAGTATTTAAGATTTTACATTAAAAAAATAATTTGTGCAACAAGATGTTTTAACATCCGATAATGGTTGAATGCTCTTTTCTGTAGTTGTCTACATCGATCATATTTTGGAAAGCTTTTGTTCTTAGAAGGCTGGGACTCTAGATGAGAATAAAAGTTACTGTTTGTTTACTTACATTTCTCTGCTGAGTGCCACTCAGTGCCTAATTTTCTGTTCTTTCCACAGCCTGATTCAGCAGGGCTTTGTTGAGAATGGAAAGATTCTTCAGAAAGTTTAAGAATCATATACAGTAACTTCTGTTGCACTGGATTAAATGTGAGAAGTTTCTATAATCAGTATGAAGGCCAATAAAACAAAACTGAAAAATATCTGCCCTGAGAGATCTCAGTGAGGAGTGAAAAATAATTAGAATTTATATCATCAGCAACATCAGGGCCCTTTGCATCTCTTCAATTTTACTTTTTTATTTTACCACAGGCTAAATTTGATTCCGAAATGCCATGTGAAACCGTCAGTAAGATCCACTTGGTTGATCTTGCCGGAAGTGAGCGTGCAGATGCCACTGGAGCCACCGGGGTTAGGCTAAAGGAAGGGGGAAATATTAACAAGTCCCTCGTGACTCTGGGGAACGTCATTTCTGCCTTAGGTATGCTTACGCCTGGCTCCTGCCTCCTCTTTTTCCTCCTCTTTTTCCTCATGTGTAACATTTGTGTTGCAAACTGAGGTAATATCTTCAAGGTTTTTTGAAGCAAAAGTAGAGGAAAAAAATTTTACTAATTGTCCTTTTTCCCCTTTTTTTCTTCCTTTTCATAGCCGATTTATCTCAGGATGCTGCAAACACTCTTGCAAAGAAGAAGCCAGTTTTTGTGCCTTACAGGGATTCTGTGTTGACTTGGTTGTTAAAAGATAGCCTTGGAGGAAACTCTAAAACTATCATGATTGCCAGTAAGCGTTTTAAGTTACTTTTCTGAGCATACAATATTTTCTGTGAATTAACTGTAAATATTTAACTTTAAAGTGTCTTATTAGGAAATAGCACCTTTTACATCTTAAAAAAGTAATAGTTTTTCTATCTTGAAGAAAATCACCTCCTATGATCCTGCTGTGACTCAGTCTGTAGTATCAGCATTAGCTGTTATGTCACCTTGCCGTATTTGGGAAGCTGTGATAACATGCAGGAAGACTTTTCAGCTTTTCTTTGCTTAAAGTATAAGGTAGAAACTCACCTCATAGGAGAAAAATCATAGGAACACAAAGTAAAAATAACCCAACTTTGTTTTTTTATTTAAGGCAGTAAATGGGGAATTTAAAAGTAAGAATTGGGAGGGGAAAAAAAACCCAATGCATAAAACAAATAGTGATAACAGTAATATGCTTTATGTCTATATTTCAGCCAATAACTGACAGAAGCAGAATAGAGAACAAATATAGAAAGGGGAGATAATTGCTTGGGAGAAGTCAGGACTTGTTTCCCTTCTGACTCTACTTTCCCTTCCCTCTTCCTCTCTTTCCTCTTCCCTTCCCCTATCTTCATGCCCTTCCCATGCCTCATGCCATGTGCTAACTATGGAGCCACGGGATTTACCCTGGGTTGTACACCCACATGCATTTGTATAGTCACCTCAGCCTTAATTAAAGTTGAGTGGGCCGGGTGCAGTGCTCAAGCCTGTAATCCCAGCACTTTGGGAGGCCGAGACGGGCGGATCATGAGGTCAGGAGATCGAGACCATCCTGGCTAACATGGTGAAACCCCGTCTCTACCAAAAAATACAAAAAACTAGCTGGGCGAGGTGGCGGGCGCCTGTAGTCCCAGCTACTCGGGAGGCTGAGGCAGGAGAATGGCGTAAACCCAGGAGGCGGAGGTTGCAGTGAGCTGAGATCCGGCCACTGCACTCCAGCCTGGGCGACAGAGCGAGACTCTGTCTCAAAAAAAAAAAAAAAAAAAAAAAGTTGAGTGGTAGTGGTGGAGGTGGGTAAGATTAACCAAACTTTAAGAAGAGAATGGATTGATTTGTGACCCTTTTCAAAACTTATCATATTGTTTTTTTTTTTTTCCAGATGGTAGACTTTGCCAGAACTTTTAAAAGTATTTGAATTCCTACTTAATGTTGAGATGACAAATAGTCTTTAAACCACCTTCTTACATTTTCAGCAGGGAAAACTACCTAACTATAGGGGAATATCTCATATCTCATTTTAGACTTGGTTAGGTGGTTGATTCTAGATTTGAGAAGAGCAAAATGATACTTTATTTTGTATTGTGAACACTCTTTCCTAGAAATGTTAGATAATTTTTCATATTCATTACTGTGGCAATGAATATTTAGTCTATCCAATGACCTGGGGTTAATCTGACTTTTAAATTACAAACCAACTTTGTGCTAAATGAAATATGGAGTGCTGGGTAAATTATTTTTTGAATACATTCTTCACAGCCATTTCACCTGCTGATGTCAATTATGGAGAAACCCTAAGTACTCTTCGCTATGCAAATAGAGCCAAAAACATCATCAACAAGCCTACCATTAATGAGGATGCCAACGTCAAACTTATCCGTGAGCTGCGAGCTGAAATAGCCAGACTGAAAACGCTGCTTGCTCAAGGGAATCAGGTTGGGTTTTTCTGAGATTTATGGATAATTTTCTTTGAGTAATGGCATCTATTTCTAGATCTTAATGAGACAATTTTCTCACTCATGCTATTGATTTGAGTAAATAAGTGCTAAATAAAGCTTTGAATGAGTTAGCCAGTCCCTCGTTTACATCAACCTCTTGTTGGCCTTTGCATTCATTATGGGCCCAGTGTGTAAGATTTTATCTACTAAATATGAAATGATTAACAATCTAATAGTTGTCAATTATGGATGGAAATGTAGTATGCAATAGGATTAATGGCATAATCTCTTGAAGTGGAAAGAAATTGATATGCTTAGAGTAGTATTTAAAATTTCACCCATGCATTTTATGACTTTAAAATGTGTTTTAACAGAGTAAAAGACTTGTTTGAACATCCTTCCGAATGTCTGTGTCGCATCACCTATTAGGGAGGTGATTCTGGTGGCCCAGCGACACATGTGTATTGTACCTGTGACCTGGCCGAAATGCTGTCCCTGGGCCCTCGCTTGATTGTTGAAATAGTCTCATTTTAAGGATCTGTTGGGATTCTAGTGAAGATTCCTTGTCTTGTGATTTTCTCAGTCAGCGTCCTGATAGTCCGCATGGTGTATGTACAGAGTTACATTCTGTGATGAATGGTGGACGTACAGTTCTGATAGGCTTAGATATTGCCGTGAAGAAAGGCAACCCGTGAAAGAAAATGAAGGATAGCTTTTTTAAATGTTGAAATGTTGATGTTAGACTGGAGTTATCCTGCTTTCTTAACTCATGAATGGATGTCTTAAGTATATCGTGAAAAGAAATGCTTTTCTTTAGTGCAAAGTGGTCCCTCTTGGAGCAGTGCTTTCCACATGGGATTATGTGGCACTTGAAGCTCTTGGCATCCCATAAATGTTTTGAAAATATTGACGGGATGAAAACCTCACTGAATTTCCCATGTCCTGAAATGTACCTGGCAGTTCTTTCCCACAAGATGGTGGACAGCAGTTGAATAGGAATTGTTCATTGTGCTTAAAAATATCTCCATATGCATTTTACTCTGTGGTGTGGAGCCTCCCTTGTGTGAAAGAAGTAGTCAGAATGAGGAGTCCAGCTTCATGTGATGAGGCCCTTATAACATGAACCACAATAGTCATTTTTGTTTATACACCTTGTTATTAGAATCTTTTTCTTTTCTTTTCCTTTCGAGTTGGAGTCTCACTCTGTTGCCCAGGCTAGAGTACAGTGATGCAATCATGGCTCACTGCAACCTCCACCTCCCAGGTTCAAGTAATTCCCATGCCTCAGCCTCCCGAGTAACTGGGAGGTGCCTGCCACCATGCCTGGCTAATTTTTTTGTATTTTTAGTAGAGATGGGGTTTCACCATGTGGGCCAGTCTGGTCTGGAACTCCTGACCTCAAGTGATCTGCCCGCCTTGGCCTCCCAAAGTGCTGGGATTACAGGTGTGAGCCGCCACGTCCGGCCTGGAATCTTTTTCAATGTTTTTAAAACATTGCTTATATAAAGTAAGAATTTAATGATGATTTGATTGGATCTCTCAAATTACTATATGTGAAGGAAAGTATTTGGAAAATTCTAGGTGCAGTTCCTTGTGCTTAACCTTTTGTTAGGTTAAAAGAATGAAGGGAAAAAATATTATCTTTTTTAAACTAAACTGAGGAAATCATTGGAAGAAACCTTATATAGATCAAAAACCTTTAATTTATTAAAACTTTATATTTTCTCTGTAAAAAATGCCTTCAGAGATACTGGTATGTCATATAGTTACCTTATATTTTGTAGTCTTTTTTGCATTTCCTTTTATGACCTATTACCACTGCTGTATTTAAGGGAGTATTTTTGTTGCTGTAATTTTGGGGGTGAGGATATAAAAGGCAGTTAAGTCTATTTCAGAACACATTGCAGATAAAAATTTTAATATACAATATATTACAAGAAAAATGTGAATCCAATTTAAAATAATTTATCATGCTATGAAGCTATAAATTGTTTTGAGACAATGTAGGCTTATCCTAAATTAATTAAATTTATGAAGCTTAATAAAAACAGCAGGTGTTCTTAAATGTCCATTAAACATCTCTGTATACATTTTTCTGGGAGTATTGCTCTATTACTAGACTATTCTATCCCAGGTACTGCTGTGGTTCATTGAGAATGTTATTCAAATCTCAGTTCTATTTCTAGGCTTATTTTTTTAAGCACAGCTAAATAAAAATCAGCTTCTACTTTTAATAATTTTCTGTCTTTGCCATTGCAAAAAGTCACGTGCATCAGAGTTTTTAAAGCACCATTTTAGTAAAGCAAAAGGTTTTGACATGTATTTGATTCTTCTACTATGTAGATCTACATATGTAGATATATATATCTACATATATCTTTTATTGAAGTATTATCCCCAAAAATTGCACATTATATGTGTATAGTTCACTGAGTTTTCATAAGCTAAATTCACCCATCTAACCTGCTTCTACCTTAAGAGACAGTACAGTACCAGTATCCTTGAAGCCCCCCCTTAATCCTTCTTTTCAGGAACTACTCCCCTTTCTCTCAAGGGTAGCCACTCTCCTGACCTCTACAGGCTTTGTTAGTTTTTATTTTTGCCTGTTTTTGTTCTTTATATAAATGAAATCATGAAAAATATTCACTCTTTTGATCTCACTTCTTTCAGTCAACATTATGTTTGTGAGAGTCACCCATGTTGTTGCATGTAGTAGTGGATCCATTTATTCTCACTGCTAAGTTGTCTTCCATCATGCAAATATATTCCAGCTCATTTGTCCGTTGTACTTTAGATGGGCATTTGGGGGATTTCTTATTTCGGGCTGTTAGTGCTTTGTAGACTTTCCTCTAGGTGTTTTTAGTGAACATATAAATACATTTCTGTGAGATTTATGTCTACAAGTGGAATCGATGAGTCAGAAGATGTATATACATTCAGTTTTAGTAGATACTGCCAAGCAATTTTCTAAAAGTAGATGTGCCAGTTAATAGATCACCATCAGTGTATAAAAGTGCTGGTTCAATTCTTAGTATTGCAACATTTGATATTGTCCAGTTTTCATTGTAACTATCCTAATGGATATATACCAGAATCGTAGAATAATTTTACTTTGTACTTCTCGGCTATTGATAAAGTTGAGTATTTGAATATCTTTTTTTTAAAAGTGTTCTCTTTTATTATATTTCAACATATTTTCAGATATTTCTACATTTAATTTGGCAGAGAGAAAATGTCTCTTGACTCCCTCATCTCTCTTGAATGTATCTGGAGACAACAAGTAAATCAAACCGTATAGAAATGAAAAACACAACCAAAGGTGGGAAGCAAAGAGGATGATGGGAAAGGGGAGATGAAAGTAGAATGAATCACTCACTTTTGTAGCTGAGGTTAAAGATAAATTTTAAATAATAAAAGTATCATTATGTGTAAACTTTAAAGAAGACACATCTCAGATACCGTCACAAGTAAAAATTATATGGTGTTTATAAGAATGGACAAAGGGCTACCAGTGAATTCAAGAGGAAAGAAAGTAGTGCACTTTCTTTCATGCACTACTTGCTGCAGAAACAGCATTGTGTGAGGTTAAAAAAGAGCACTTTATCATGACAAAGGGTGAACTCACAACTAAAACCAGACATGATGCCAACTTTCATAAGTGAAAAAAACAACACAACTGTTGGAAATAGCAGGAGACAGAGCCACGCACATTTGTCACAGAAAACTTTAACTCTTCCTTCTCATTCTGTGAAAGCTCACATAGACAAAAGTAAGAACATAGCATATTTACGTAACATAAAGAAAATTTGCTCTAATCAATACAGACCAGGGAAAAGATTGCTGTTCATGCAATAGAAGACTACCTTCTTTGTTAGGAAAAGAAGTTCTGTGAAAACGTAAGACAACATCACAACACAGCAGGAAAGGGAGCAAAGGATGTAAACACAATCCATAGAAATAAAGTTTCAAATATTTTCTGTACATATGAAAGTATGTTCAGCGTCATTGAAATACAATAAATACAGATTTTAAGAATAGTGAAATGAGTATACATATACATGTTCGTGGGTACATCAACCAGTGGATCTTAGATTTATGTATTTGGCTGTGTGTAAATGATACCTCAAAGTTCTTTAAAAGCAGGATGTCCTTTTCACCTGTTGGGCAAAGAACAAAATTGACTATACAGTGTATTGACGAGGATGTGAGGCAAGGGGTGCCTGTATACGTTGTTGGTAGAAATGCTATTACTCCCCTTGTGTAATAGTCTGTTTGAGGTAGTGTTGCTTTTGATTTAATAGCATATGAACTTAATCTGAGTATTATTTGATTAGAAACATTTTTCTTCTAAAGATACACCTTGTAAATAATAATTTCATTGAAAATGGTACTTTTACCAATGATTTCTTTTAAAAGGCTTTAGAAAGGTCATTCTTTACATGTGCTTAAAAATAATGTTTCTTAAGGGGTGCTGGTCATGAGTCTTTGTGCTTCTGTTCAGTCACTGATTACTGACTTGATGATGTGGCAGAAATGTTTCAGCTTTGATTATCAATAAAAGTCTCAACAATGGGTTCTGTAAAATTACCCACATTATAAAGGACTTTCTAATTGTTTTGAAAATTGTCAACCATATATAAACAATGCAGTAATACTAACATCTGCCGCTTTCATGTCTTCAATGAAAAATATTTATTAAGTACCATCTGTGTGTAAGACAACATGTTAGATGCAATGATGCATTGTAGTAATGTGCTAACAAAGCTCCCTTTTCTTCACTGAGGATGGATTTGACCTTAGGTTAACTTTCTGGCTTCATTCTGTGCAAACCAGATAAAAGTGGGATGACACCTGTCCAATTAGGCAACATCCCTAATGACGAAAATGATGCCTAATTGGTGAAGTACATCTGGATTAGGATGAACTACATATATACTGTTAATATCAGCTGAGAAGCCACAGCTCTTGGTTTCCTGGAGGGCAGCAACTCTTGTAACAGGGTGTGTCCCTTGTGGGGCCCCTGGAGGATGTGCTTGTGGTATTGTTGAAAGAGGTCCTGGGTTCTGTGGGCATGGGCTTCTAACCAGGGTGGGTCCTGCCAATGCCCATATGAATCTCAACCCCTCACATGTGAATGGTTACTCAGGAAGGCCAAAGACAATAGCTCTGGGATATCTCTGAGGACTACTGCATAGACTGTCATGAGGACCTTGCTCAGCAAGATGAACGCCTGTGCTCCCTTCTGGCCAGCTCTGCTTTCATTCAGTACACACATGCCAGGTGTGGCCCATGGTAGTCTTCATAGTTTGAACATTTAACTGTGCCAAAGAAGACCGCCTTGTGGGTATTTTTGTTTTAGGAGAAATTGAAAAGTAAATAGTCATTTAAAAAAATGCTACAGTCTCTGGGGAGGACAACTTGGCAATTATAAAAAATAAAAACCACACATATAGATGACTCACAAATTCTTCTTCTAGGAATTTATTCTGTTGATAGAGTCATACATACTGTAGTCAGTGGGCATAAGGATAGTTCTCTGAAAGATTAAGAAAGCCACATTTATGTTAATGGGAGAGCACTAACATGAATCATAGAAATCTATACAATGAAATATTGTATAATGAAATTGGAATTGTTAAGAAGAGTGAAGTAGTTTTTTATTTTTACTGAATTTTCTCTAAGATATATTGGTGAGTTAAAAAGGCAATATCCAGAATAGTGTTTTTATGCCACTTATATTTAAAAACACAACAAAACACGCTAGCATATGACTAGAGTAACTGTAAGTTTACACAACCAAATTGGGAAAAAGTGATTGCCTGCAGGTAGGGTAGGAGGGATACTCTCTTTTTTCTTCCAAGGGATATCTTAGACCATGAGAAAAGGAGGCAGAATAGGAAGCACAGTGTCCTTGCCACTCAGGTCAGGGGACTTACATGTTACAAGTGCAGTTTGAGCCCCAGCCTGATTCTGTTTCCCTCTCATGTCTCTGTCTGCTTGTCCTGCTCAGTTTTAAACTGATTTTGGTATTTATCATTCTCACATCAATCTTTACACTTCTTCGACAGGGATAAGGAAATGGATACAGAGATTGTCGTGTAGCCATGCCATATGGGGTATACCATCAGCAGTGAAAATAAATGCGTCTCATTTTCATATATCAGCAAGGACAAATCTCAGAAGCCTGTGGTTGAGCAAGACCTAGGCATCGTCCCTTTTGAATGTTGTACTCTGTACATATTAAAAAAGGCGAATCCTTAAGATCTAGGGATTTAGATTGTGTTTGATTTTGGTAAAATGTCAACATGTTACATCTTTCGCTTTGCTGATTTGTATTGCAAATGTAGGTTTACTGGGATGTCATGGTTTTGAATATTATGAGAGATGTATCCCATGGAGTAAAGACTTGGTGATGTTCAACACTTTTTGGCAGGGTGTTGGACATTACTTGTTACTCTTAATAGTTCCTGTGAAATTTTGGATAATTTTCTATATTCAGGGAAAAACCTAGATTATTGCTGTTTATTAATTGCTGATTTCTTTTTGGTTTATATTGTAGATTGCCCTCTTAGACTCCCCCACAGCTTTAAGTATGGAGGAAAAACTTCAGCAGAATGAAGCAAGAGTAAGTGATACTTTGACTTATATTTTTAAATCATAACTTTTACTATTATTTTAAGTGCATGCTTTTTTAGGACTTGCCGTTTGAGATGCCTTCTTTTTCTTTATTGCACTTAGCCTCCCTCCCTCGTTGGTGATCATTTTTAAAGAAGCACGATAGCTGACATTGTATGTATTGCAGCACATTCTCTGCGGTTTAATAAATGGGATTTGTCTGGCACATGATGTTTAGTTAAATGGACATGCAGATCCTTCAAAGCAGTGAGGCTGCTTGGGTCATCAGAGTTGACTGGAGTCCCTGTTTGAGGGAGTCTGTGTTCAACATTTATGAAACAGTAGTCTTCCCCATGGGCTCAACAATGACCATCCTTTAGCTTTTTGTTGTTTCCAGTGGGAAGAGTGGTGCTTGAGGAATCTCTGATTACTCTAGTTAGGTGCTTAGTTTCTGTGAAGCTAGATGAGGTTTGAGATGGGAGAGACTGGCAGTGAGTAACCAAAGAGAGAAGAGATCTGGAGCTGTTATGGGCTAAAGCCAGTGTGTGTGCCCATGCCTTTGAAAAGCCAGTTTTATGGCTGACCTGGTTCTATGGTTTTTTTTGTTTGTTTTTTTTTAAACTTCTGTGAAAAGAGAAATAGACATTAGAACAATTTTTGGAGTCGATTTTCTTCATGGTGCTGAATGGCTAAAACAGATTGAAAAAGAAAATTGGATTCTGTTGGTAAAAGCTTTTTCAAGAATACACAATATGGAAGATAAAAATTGGGGTGTAGTTAGGAACTTATTGACATGTCTAGGATAATTATGCTGATTAATATCCTGATAATAACATCAGTAAAACATTAATTTTACAATCCCTATTTTTAAATGAAATTTTATGTATTGATGCTTCAAATTCTAATTTTGAGTGCTATGATTTAAACTATATCTGGATATAGTCTTAAATTGTTTCTTAACAACAGTTTTCATGAATACCAAATAAGTTAATGAAAACCAATAAACATATTAATTTGGATGTATTATACATGCTGTGACAGAAATGACTGCCTATCTTGTTCCTAACATTTTCTAAATTATCATCTAGTTTTTTGCTGACCCATTTTAATTGTTTGCAGTTTGCTTGGTTATAAATCTCATCACCTGATCACACTGTTAGAAGTAGTAGCACGTTTGCATTTTTAAATTAATGTTTTAAATGGATATTATTTCATTTAAATACAACAGTAAAATAAATCCAAGGCATACTTACTTTTTCTAAGCTAGAATTGTTTGAATTCAAACAGGATTGATTTGCTCACATTTCTTCAATGAGAAACCTCTCTGTTGGTGAAATGCAGAATCATTTACTGTTGGGTGCTTTGTGTTCTCACATAAATTGCCAGTGGCAGTCTGTTAACTGATGAGTATATAAATTAGTAAATTCAATACACCAGTCTTTTCCCCTTCCGTAGGGAGAGAAGGCATAAGAATATTCCTTCTCTGAAAGCTGCTTCAAAACAAAAAGCCAGGAGAGCCGCATGACTTTTATTGCTATCAGGAGTCTGTAGTGTTGGTATCACTCAAGTAATGAAATGAAGGACTGGAGTGTAGAACTGGTTTAAGATAAATCAGGACAGTCTTACCAAACCAGTAAAAACAAGCAGGCCAGGTGCAGTGGCTCACGTCTGTAATCTCAGCACCTTGGGAGGTTGAGGCAGGAAGATCGCCTGAGCCCAAGAGCTCAAGACCAGCCTGGGCGACATGATGAGACCTCCTCTTTACAAAAAATACAAAAATTAGTTGGGCATGGTGGTGTGCACCTGTAGTCCCAGCTACTCAGGAGTCTGAGGTGGAAGGATCACTCTAACCCTGGTAGGTAGAGGCTGTGGTGAGCCGTGATTACGCCACTTCACTCCAACCCAGGCGACAGTGGGAGACCCCATCTCCAAAAAAACCCCAAAGACAACAACAACAACAACAACAACAACAAAACAAGCAAAGCACAGAGTTAGAGAGGCTCTTCCAGTCCTATTTCCTTTGTTTTTCATCAAGAAGGTGATAGATTTTGGCACTAATAACTAGTAAAAGAAGCGACATTTTTTTTTTTTAAGTTAACTTAGAATTCCCACAGTCTTATTTGAGGTAAATTGAGGACCCCTGAATGATTGACTATAGGCGAATGAGATATATTTTGGTTTCCCTTTTGGATAAACCATCACTGCAGATACTTGTCAATAACTGATGTTTTCTTTCATTAAGTTTGCTGACTTGAATATCCTTTCCAGTTACTATACTTAATGGCATATAGAAAATCACTTTGTCTTAGCAGTGAGAGTACAAGCAGATGTATTCTGTGCATTTGTTTTGGCCTGATTAAATAGAGAAACTTACTGGGGAGACCAGGTAGCTTTAGTGGGAGGGTGTCTGCTGCTGGGAATGAGGAGGTGGCAGGAATGATAAAGGTGCTGAAAGGAAAAGGCTTTCTGAAGCTACTCTCTTATAGACCTTGGTCTCTTCCTTTCTACAGAACACATTTTTCATTCATATTTTTCCTACCTCTCAAGTATCATTTTTTTTTTTTGAGACAGAGTCTCGCTCTGTCGCCCAGGCTGGAGTGCAGTGGCCGGATCTCAGCTCACTGCAAGCTCCGCCCCCCGGGTTTACGCCATTCTCCTGCCTCAGCCTCCTGAGTAGCTGGGACTACAGGCGCCCACCACCTCGCCCGGCTAGTCTTTTGTAATTTTTAGTAGAGACGGGGTTTCACCGTATTAGCCAGGATGGTCTCGATCTCCTGACCTCATGATCCGCCCGTCTCGGCCTCCCAAAGTGCTGGGATTACAGGCTTGAGCCACCGCGCCCGGCCACAAGTATCACTTTTTGTTTCCTAATGAATTAATCTCTAGGATCATTTAAAAAGTTTTAGGGAACTAACAAAACATTTCCATTAACTTTGAGAAGCAGTTTCCAGCTGTGCTGTGTTCAACAGTTGAGCATGTTTTCTTCCCTAAGTTAGAGCTGACTGGAAAGAAGTGATTTTTATCAAAAGATTTTTGCTTTTACTAAGAGTCAATTAAAGAACCACCTTTTTAAAACAACAACAACGAAAAAGATAGAATGAGATTTATAAGCCCTATTAATTAGCTACAAAAGCAAATTATCTCCTAAAGGAAAACTACAGCATCCAAGGTGATTGAATCACATCTAATTAGAAATAAAAATAAATCACTATTTTTTAGTATCTAAAGTATAATCATGAAATATTAACAAATTTAGTGGACGCTGTCATCCTTAAACCTGGAATTTTGGTTAATAATCCAAGGAAGCTGCTTTTATTGAGTACACCATGAAAAAGGCTGTTGTGAAATTCTAGGCAAATTGACAAATTTCTGTCTGTTCTTTCCTTTGCCATAATGTAGGCTGTAGGATGAAATCAGCTGTTCGATTTATCTTTGGTGATGGTTCCTTCAGGGATAAAAGTCGCTATTTAAAAGTCGCTATCTCATTTAAAAAATTATAGTACATCTTTCCACGAGATATTGGAATTCGGAAACTAGAAGAAAATTATAAACTTTCCTTATGAACCAGTCACGTATATATTTTTCTTTTCAGGTTCAAGAATTGACCAAGGAATGGACAAATAAGTGGAATGAAACCCAAAATATTTTGAAAGTAAGGACTAAAAAAAGTCTTTAGTCTTACTATGGTGGATTAAACTGGTAAAACTTTTTTTTTTTTAAATCTCCAAACATGGCAGTTATATACTTTGTTAAGGTAAGATCACTGGAGCCAATTAGTGACTTTCATGGGATGGGAGTTCTGGTTTGATTTTGAAGAAGTGAGAAAGAAGGCTGTTAGACATTATAGCTGTGTGTTTTCATATGTACAGGTTATATTGATATTTAAGATGTTTGCCTTTACTTGTTGGGGCTTTTCCATTTTTGACTCCGCACATATTAGAACTCTATTTAATATTCAAATATATCCACTTTGCTTTTCTGCTTTTGTTAAAGCCAATATCAAAGCAACATATTAAATGAAAAAAAAATTCCCGTGGCAATATAGAATATGCTTGCAAAGCATGGCTAGATTTCAGAAATTTCAAAGCTAGTTATTTCCTATCAAAATATTTTTCTGCATGTCTCAAGGACTAGACTGGGATGGCCTGTGTTTCTGGCAAGACTCACTGTGAAAATATGTCAGCGGTAGCCTCCATTTATCATAATGCTTCAAAATACAAGTTTCTTTTTGTTCTCATTTTTTGCTGAGTTGGTAGAAAACCTCTGTCATCTATTGAGAGTCAGCCATACCAGGTTTGAGACACAAATTCGAGTTTTGTGCTTTGGTGGTATCTGGCCGACTTTGTGCACAAGAAAAAAGAATTCAGAGGCTATTGAATGTGAGATTTGTTTTTGACATCTGTTGAAGTAAAACTTTCCCAAAGAACAAAAATCTCCATCTGATATTGATGAGACCAGATAGATGAGTCTTGGCCAAATGTCTTGGCAAAATCCTAACGTGGCTCACCTTCATGTGAGAATGGCACACTTAGTTACTGTTACACCGGGTAAATCCAGCCTTGGATTTGCAGGTGAGTTCTGCATCTGACAGCTGTTTCAGAGTGCAGGCTCAGCATTATGTAATGTTCTCCTTGCACCATTTAGGCAACTTGGCTTGCTCAGATGTGAGAAAGATTGTATGTATCTCATGACATCAGAGATTGTGCTTAAGTTTTAGATGGTGGTAGGTTGTGATGGTCCTAGAGATGGCCTTTCCAGCTTCTTCTGTACTGCAACAAGTGAGGGTTTCTGCATTCAGACTTTTCAAAATCTCCTCCTGATGACAATGATAATGTCATATTATTTTGATGTACCTCTGCAATGTTTCCTTTGTTGAGAGATTTTTGTGCAGGAAACTGAGCAAAGACTTCATTCACATTTCAGAATAGTCAGATGTGGAGTAAGTTCACCAAATATGTGACTTTGTTGTTGTTTAAGTTGCATTCCCTGTAAGAAGTGTTGCTGCCTCAGCCCCTGAAGCCCAAGTCATTTGACTTTTCATGGCACCATGTAACGTTGCTCCAGAAATTTGTCAAAGAGGGAGGACTAAAATCTGCTCTACTTAAGGAACAAAAAGAAATCAAACTGTTGGCTATTGAAAAGTCATTAGTATACATAGTGCACATTAGCACAGGAGGCAGTGCTGCAGGAGATGAAAAGACGGAAGCTCTGTCTTCTCTGCTGCTGCTGCAGCGTCCCTCCATGTCAGTGTACTACGGCTTTTATAAGCTTTCTGGAAAGAGCATCCACGCGGAGAGCTATGACAGCCTGAACTTTTTCTTACGCTCTTTCTCAGAAGGTGATTTTGGGTCCTGAAGTTAAATCCTCCTCCAATTCCAATCCTTTAGAATAAGTCTAATTATTTTCTTTTTTACCACTTTTCATAGGAGAAGGGAAAAAATGTGATGCTTGCTAGGTGTTAAACGTTATGAGAAAGGAGAATGCTATTTCAATGTTTTTCCCTTTCTCGACCTTATAAACCCATGTTTTAGACTTTTCTGCTGGTATTTGTGCTGTAAACCTGTAGTCCTTTTCTGCTCATGTTTGATATTTTAAGGGCTGCCTTAAACTCGTATTGGAAGACAGTGCCTGAAGACTAAGGTGAAGAGGAGAGCTACTCAAATGTTTTTTATGAAGACATTCTTTAGAAATTGATTGTTAGTTGATGGGTTTGTATCTGTGTGGTTTGTGTGATCCTTTCCTGTATTTCTGCTGTTAGAGTTTTATATCAGTCAGTCATTGTTCCAGTAATGCTGCATAAAACCCACCCCAACTCAGTGGCAGTTTCCTGAGCTGTGTGCTCATATTCCCTGTTTGAGTTATGAGCCATGAGTTTGGTTTTTTGGCATACATCATGAGGAGTGACTGTAGAAACTCCCTCTCATGCTGGGGCAGGAGGCTGAAGTCAGTAGGTAGGGCGAAGGTCCAGTGAAGTCAGAATTACTTTTGAAAGTTCCTTAAATTTCCCTGGAAATCACCAGATCCTAAGCTCTTGGATACTCAAAAGCGAGGAGTGACTTTGTTCCCTTCTTTCTACACCTAGTCGGTGGCTTCCCTTGCCCTGGGTGAGTGGAATCCATGGTCCTGTGGAATGAAGGTGGAGGGGGAACGAAAGACTGCTGGGTGGGTGTGAGCTCTGACAGCAGGCACTGACTGCAGCAGAGCTGGTGGCAACATGGTCATCGTGGCTGGAGACTTGGGCTTTGATCTGCAGAACTCAGAACGTGGATCTTAGTCTTCAGTTCTCTTTCTGACTCACTGGGTCATGGCACTCATCCATAACTGCCACGTACCCTACTTCCCAGCTTGGAAATCACAGCGGATGGCAACCTCTTCCTTATATCCAAGTTAACAGAGGAAGACATCATAAAGTTCTAAGTTATTTTGAAAGTAGTTGACAGTAGAACATGTGTTAATTTTAATAAGGCAGGTCTTAGACAATTAGGTAATGAGAGAGAGTTCTATTATCCTCTGTACTGTACTCTATGTCCCCACTCTCTTGCCTCTTAGTCTACCATCCTCATTTTTATTACTTTTCATTTTCTAAAGTCCAGACTTTGCCTGGCCCCTACAGGCACTAATTTCCTTGTTGGTGTAATCTGTCCTAGCACAGTTCTTTCTGTGCCTACCACCCCTGGAGTCCCCGCCCTGCCAGAGGGCCTGCTGCTGGTTGGTGTGCACACCAGGGCTTTGGGTTTCCTGGTGTCTTGTGGTCTTTGCCTGTGTTACTCCATCATTCAGGATGTGTCCCCTTTCTGTACCTCTAGCAAAATCCACCTCGAAGGCCCCCTCCCCCGATCACTCCTCTTCTCCCCTACTTCCCAGTTACTATGAATTTTCTTTTCCTTTATGCTTCTGCAGTATTTGGTTTTGCTTCTGCCACAAGATTCTTTGTCCTCTGAGCTAGGTGGTATTTGTTTCTTCCTCTTTCTGCCAACTCTTACACACAGAGAGAAAGGAGCAGGATCTGGCCAAGGACTGTCTCATTATCATTCCGCGAGCCAGCTCCTAGCACTCTGCTTCTCATAGAGCAGGCATGCGGTGAGAACGTACGGGATTAGGTTAGTATCAAGAAACAAAAATAAAAACCTTTGTATTAATCTGCTATGGCTGCCAAAACAAAATACCACAGACTGGGTGGCGTAAACAACAGACTTTTATTTGCTCACAGTTCTGGAGTCTGGAAGTCCAAGATCAAGGTGCTGGCAGATTTGGCTTCTCCTGAGGCCCCCCCGCTTGCCCTCCTTGGCTTGCAGATGGTCCTCTCTTGTCTGTATCTCCATATGGCCTTTTCTTACTTGGTCTCCCTGTGTGTTTCCTAGGCTTCTCTTCTTTTTTGTGTATTTTTTAAAAACTTTATTTTTGAGATGGAGTTGCGCTTTTGTTGCCCAGGCTGGAGTGCAATGGCATGAACTCGGCTCACTGCAACCTCTGCCTCCCAGGTTCAAGCGATTCTCATACCTCAGCCTCCTAAGTAGCTTGGATTACAGGTGTCCACCACCATGCCTGGCTATTATTTGTCTTTTTAGTAGAGACGGAATTTCACCATGTTGACCAGGCTGTTCTCAAACTCCTGATCTCAGGTGATCCAATCGCCTCAGCCTCCAAAGTGTTGCAGGCGTGAGCCACCATGCCTGGCCTAAGCTCCTCTTCTTATAAGGACACCAGTCAGATTGGATTAGGGCCCATCCTAATAACCTCATTTTAATCCCCTTAATTAATTTTAACAGTGAAAGGCCCTATCTCCAAGTACGGTAACATTCTGAGGTACTAGTGGTTAAGGCTTCAACAGGAATTTTAGGGTGACATAATCCAGCCCATAGCAACAGCCCTGAGCCATACACAGCTGATGACCTAGTGGGCAGAGTGACAGGGAGTGTGTGGTGCAGGCAGCAGTCCTGCCCCAGTTGTGCTCTTCGCTATGTTTTTCATCTTACTTTCTCATTCCTACTAGAAGGACTCTTGTATGACTGTGCATTTTTATTCTCGGCGGGAATATGGCTGAAGTACAGCTCAGTCCTTCATTTGGATCAGTTAGATCTTTGCTGTTCAGAGCATAGCATGGACAGCAGCATCAGCATCACCAGGGAGCTGCTCAGAAATGCGGGCCCTCAAGCCCAGCTCCAGACCTCCTGGATCAGAATCCTCATTTTAATAAATCCCCGGGGATCTTCCAGTTGATCTCCAGTCTATACCTTCCAGTTTGAGTGCTGATTTTTTTTTTTTTTTTTTATAGACAGGGTTTTACTCTGTCACCCAGGCTGGAGTGCAGTGGTGTGATCTTGGCTCATTGCAGTCTCAACCTCCTGGGCTAAAGTGATCCTCCCACCTCAGCCTCCCAGGTAGCTGGGACTACAGGCATGTATCACCATGCCTGACTAAGTTTTGTATTTTTTATAGAGATGGGGTTTCACCACATTGGCCAGGCTGGTCTGGAATTCCTGGGCTCAAGCATTTCTCCTGCCTTGGCCTCCCAAAGTGCTGGGGTGACAGTGCTGATTTAGACACACTGAGGAAATGCTGAGTGGTCTTAGGCTTCCTTGTCCTCGTACCTGTTCTCCTTCTCCTGCTCTACCCTGTCTGGTGGGCTAACCCCTGTGGGCCACCCTTTTCTGGGCTCCTGGATCCCTGTGGAGATGGGAGAGAGAAACTAGGCCCTCCCTGTTCAGCCTCGCCCAGCATCCCCAGCAGCAGATACCTCTTCTCCAAGGCCCCAGCTCCCGCAGTGAGGACCAGCCCATTGTGGTTGCAGTTCTGCCAGGTGACATAGCCTTGTCCTCGGGAAATACCCCCTCGTGCCTTTGCCCCTCTTGCCTAGGGTGATGCTGGTCTCTGCTGTTGCCAGTTTGTGGGTGACCGTACTGTTCCCAATGGCTTTCCAGCTGTTCCTTCAGCTAAGTAACCAATTCTTGGTGTTAAAGTCCCTTGGATTTAAATACTGAAGCAGTTTCTGTTTTGTGGTTAGGCTTTGTCTGATACATTTGATGCCCAAGTGTGTTCCACATGCAGGCTCTGGACTGCACTGCCAGCACCTCAGAATCTGCTCTGTTCACATACGAAGCTCTCTTCTTGGGTCTTTCTGGTCTCTTTGTTAGGATGCTGCCTCAGTGTGATTTTCATCCTGGCTAAATTTATCTCAAACTGCAGTGATTCTCTTGGAACTGGGAAGTTAGTGTTGTGATAAATCTACCCTTGACATCAATGGATTCTTGAGATCCTTCATATCGGTTTCCCTTTTGTGTGGCTACTATATTGTGCTGACTGCCTGGTGTTTGAAATAGTTTACAAAGTGACTACTCAATCCCCCTGCCCTGTGTACCTTTAGGCTTGGCTTTTACAAGTTCCCTATGTTTTATTGCTAATGATTGTTCTGAAGTGATCCTTTAAGAGGAGGAATCCTCAGTTTTTTTCTCCATTCCTGTGTTCTCCTTCCTTACCCCAGTCTTTATGCCCTTTTGGGTTTATCTGTCCTGCATACATTTTGGTTTCTCTGTTCTAGCATTTTATGAACAGTTAAAGAAAAATGCTCAAGCTATGTCATCTGGCTTCCAAATAACTCCTTGAGCTCTGTGCTTCAAAATAACTCACAGACAGTTTGGACTGCAGCGCCAAGCTGGCAGCCCTTTGACAGATGGTGCAGCAGAAGGTAGAGCTGCCTCTGTGAGTGTCTGTCCAGAGCAGAGCTGCAAAGTGGTCCTCACAGCCCTCAGAGTACTTTCTGTTTGAATCCTTCTGGCATTGGTTATTCTTCTCATTTTTTAATCAATAAGGTCCTTTTTTTTTTTTTTTTTTTTTTTTTTTGCTGAAAACGTATCCTTTGATGGCTCCAATGTCTGGCTGGCTTTGGTGTTTTCATTGCCTGCACAGGACTTTTGACTGTGACGTGGCAGCGGGTGGGGAGAGGAGAAGCAGGCGCTCACGTGCAGATGCTTAGCTGGAGAGGCTTTTCCTTGGAAAGTGAGCAATTTGTATAAGTTGGATTGAAGTTGTTTTCTTTT
>NW_012112808.1:2985131-3003019 GCF_000951035.1 Colobus angolensis palliatus | reverse complement strand
ATTAATTATGTGGAATTATTAGGTATCTTACACACTTAGCAATTAGTGTTTGTCGAAAACTGAATTTGGAGGATGGAGCATATTTGAATCCATGTGATGATGGGATCCTAATGTAAGTGACTGAAGTTTAAATCGCGCTGGTGTCTTGATATTCCTTCTCTGGAGGAGTAGGAGAGGCAGGGTACTACAGGGCCATGGCAGGGGTGGATAGCACACTGACGAAAGAGAACTTTTTACTCTTTCAAAATGTTTTGACTAACAAGAGATATAGTAAAATGAGATTGGGATCCTTTTCTGGCTTAAGATTTTCTGAGTTTAAATTTCATGGGGAGGTGTGCTTTCAACCAGCTTATATCTGTTTTATAATAGAATCAATCCACTGAACTTTTTGTCTCCAGAAGATAATGGCAACCTATAAAAGATTTTTCTTCTCTGGCTGCCTGCAGTTTTCCATTTCATGGAGATGTGTATTGGGAGTGTAATGGATTCGGAAGCAGCTCTCCTAACTGGGGCTGTTGCTCAGCAGGCTCGTGGCAGGTCAGGTTTGTGGAACAAGTTTCCTGTGGTCATCTGGACTCCTGTCGTCCAGGGCATTGAATCCTCTGGTTTCTGGAAAACCTACAGACAAAGCATGGGGGAGACAACATTTTTTGTGACCTCTCTCGTTTAAATGCAGTTAATCTTGACCTCTTCTTGGTACAAACATTGAACCTGGGAGTAGATCTGGGGGATACTTTTATTTATGGTCATCAATTTCCCCTAGATTTTAGATGAAGGAGACATTTCTTTCAGCCATGGGTTACCAGCTTCCTTACCTACAACTCTTTGGGCATTTGATGCTTCAACATTCTGACCTCAGATAATCACACATATTGTTTATGGTTAGTTATCGCCGTTCTAAAAATAGAAAGTATTGACTCCAGGGCTCATTCGGCTACGTGACGATAATATATTGAGTTTCCAAGTGTTTATCCAAGCAGAAATTGGCTGCAGTGGTAATTTGAGAAGTCAGTGCTCTTTCCCCCTTCGGGTTTCATTGTAAAAATCGAGTCAGTATGGTTCAGCGCCTGTGGATTAGTGCAGTCCATGTGTAGGTCATGCCTGTAGGATCTCAGTAAATTTCCTGTGAGATGCATTTTTGTAATTTTAAAAAACTATTTTCAAACTTCTGAAAACTTCTGGGCGAAGAAGAGATGAGAGGTGGTGGGCATCCTTTGACATGCTGACATTCTGATGAACTAGGATTGCTACCTATGCTGAGAAGGAAATTCCAAGCATTACTATGAGTTTGAAAATATTCTCCCCGTAATAGAATTTCTTTCCCAGCTTCCCTTCCTTTCTCCCTCCTTTCCTTTCTCCCTCCCTCATTAAGCACATGTTTATTGAGAGTATCTTATGTGGTAGGCATAGTTCTGGGCACCGGGTGTACCTAGTGAGCAAAACAAAGAATCCCTGCCCTCATGGAGATTACATTCTAGAAGTGCTAGAAGACTTTTCCCCACAATTGGGTATTGTTCTGCAAAGCTCCCATCATCTCATCTAGTCTTGTCCTCTGATTTCTAACCAAAACAGGCCTAAAATACATTTGTGATACAACAATATCAGAGTTCGGCTCGCAGAATCTCTGATATTTGAAGCCTGAGATTATGTAAAATAAATAAGACTTTTTCAATTCTAGTATTTTATTAGTTAAATTTACTTAAAAAGATAACTTATGCTAAGTGAATTTATATACGCGTGTGTATACATAAGCATGTCTGCACAAATACACGTAAAGCACTTTGAAAAGCCCTTGCAGTATAGAAAGTATTCTATAAATTGACATCCATTAGGATATAAAGTCCATGAGGACACAGTTTCTGTCTGTTTTGTTTATTGCTCAGTAGGTCTGAACACTGAATGGTTGATTTGAAAGGCCCAGTGTGGCTGTATGTTACTGCAGAAGTTATTTGGAGGAACGAGTTCCTGCATGGAATGACAGCTGTTTCTGGAGATGGGAGGGGATGATATTTGATCCTTCATGTTGTTGTAACTATCCATATGTTTGTCATTCCCTCAGTTAAATTATAAATTCCTTTAGGTCAGGGAAAACGTTTTGCTCATCTTTGAATCCCTTAAAAATTCTAGTGTCTTGTGCAGTAGCTCTTTATAAATAGGAAGTGTTCCATGAATAATTATTGAACTCAGCTTGTTCTTCCATTTTTGAGAAGTTTCAGGAGAAGTTTGAGGTTTTTTCTATAGAACAAACTGCCTTAAAACCTAGTGGCTTAAACAGACTGTGATTATTTCCCATAATTTTGTGGACCAGCCTTGTTTGGTGGATTTCTTCTGCCTTCACTCATGCCCTGGAGTTGAATGGTCTAAGATGGACTCACGTGGCTGGTGGCTGGCTCGATGTCAGCTGGGAATGATTTGGTCTTGTGTCTCTCGTCCCCATCAGTTTAGGTCTTTACATGGTGGTCTCTGGATCCTAAGAATGGCAAGAAAGGATAACCCCAGTGTCCAAGCATTTTTCAGGCTTTCGTTTGCTAATGCCTCATTGGCTAAAGGTTGTCATGGGTACAACCAGAGTGTAGGAGTGAGGGGAATACCCAAAGGAATGAGTACAGGGAGATCAATAATTCTTGTCATTTTTTGTAAAAAATCTGCCATGGGCATCTTTTTTCCCCTATTTTCTTTGCTCCTTTGCCTTCTGCTGGCCCCAGTGGTTTACCACTGTGTATGTATGAGTGTGTGTTCCTGTCTTCCTATAGAAGAGAGTGTTGGAAGGAGGAAGGATTTGGGATCAGGGGTTGCAATGAAGATGACTTGAGAGTGGATTATGAGATATTATTTGTCTCTCTGCTTTAATTTGCAGACTAGCATGGATGATTTTGAGTCTGTCTGAACAAAAGCCGCCACCAGTACCATCTCGTGCAAAGCCTTTTATCTTTTTTTAATGCATTTACATATACTATCTCATTGGCTCTTCCTTGATCTTAAAACAAGAGAAAAAAGATGTTACTGTATTTTATATAGTATGCAGTTGTTAATTTGTCAACCTCTCATTAAAGTTAGACTCTGGCTGCTATTTTCTATCAAATCGTGTTCTTCCTTTTCTAAATTTTTGCTCTTGCAACTGTATTTTAAGATGAAAGGCAAAGTAATAAACAAAGTTCATTGTTCTCTGCAACTGGGACTTGATAATTAACAGGGGAGATGACTGTCAGTGCTGTCGCACTTGGCAGGGTCAGAGGCTGAGCTGAGCTATTTGCAGAACCAGCTCTGATGTTGTTATTAATGCCAAGCCTACTGTATTTTCCATTGCAGTTCTCATCTTGAAGGAGCTGCTCATAAATAAAGGTATTCCAAGTATATGCTGGTTCTTACTTTTGAATAACATTTCTGGAGCAAAAAGGCTCAGAAATAATTCATGTGCACCATGTTAAATGTTGGTGCCATGCAGTAAATTATTTTGAATGCATAAGGGATTTTCCTTCTGATCTTTTGCAGTGAGGCATGTGCACTGATGGGCTCTGACTGCATATTTATTGCTACGGTCGGAGAGGAAAAGATTGACTGGTCATATGGAAGTGTGCTTTATGTACACTTGTACTCAGTGGATGCTGCATCTTAGGAACTTGGTTTAGTTGGCTAAGAAGCTTAAAAAAACGCAAGTTCATGACACAGATAAGTTGATTGTTTATGTCTCCCAGGAACACATTTAACTCACCTTGGAGGATATCTAAGTCTTGTGAGCTTGGAGAGGAGCCGGTGGTTGGTGGAGCAATAGTGAGCCAGGGAGCAAGGAGATGGTTTTCTGCCTGCCTAGACTAGTGACTTTTGTCTGTGTGTTATTCTGGATCAATAATTTATGATTTTTCTGACCTCGGTCACCAGTCACTTTCTGTTTCTCAGAACCTCAGTGCAAGGTGCCAGCAATAGTAGTTCCTATCATATAAGGGGAGAAAGGAACATACACAGAGGCTGAGGACAGTGTCCAGCACATGGTCAGCACTGTGAGCGTTAGAGCATGTGATCCTTTTTCTCTTATTAATTTTGTTTACTCTGAATCTATCCGTTCTGATGTAAAATTGGGTTACCAGTAATACCTATCTTCTCAGCTGGGCAGAAAAGAAATGAAATTATGTATATGGAAACTTTTTAAAGTATGTAGTTTTGTACAGACACAAGCTGGTGTTACTTAGACATATTTTATCAGGTAGCATTTTATGTTTGCCTATTTACATTGAATAACAGAAAGCCCAATTCCAAACTGGATTATATGGTACAGGGGTTTACTAGCTCACAGAAGAGTAATGGTGGAATGGAGTTTAGGCATCGTTTGATCAGGGCTCTGGCTCACCAGTGTTCTTCTTGGTTCTACTTTTTGGTGTATCGACCTAACTCCTCAGGCTGTCGTACCCTCAGAACGGCAAAGGGAGAGCAGCAATTAACAGCTTCATATCTCCCTAACGCCTACCCAAATTCAAGGAGTGTGCATTCCTGAGTTCCCAACAACATTTTGAACTCTGCACTGAATGGTGCATTTCTGAACCAGTCTCTGGGGCCAGGGAGACACTGTATGCTGACTGGCTTAGGTCTAGGTTATCTAAACCAACCTGTGTGATAAGGGATAGTTTACCCTGATTGATTGAGATGAATCAGGGATCGCCTCTGGAGCCCTTTGGGGTGAGGTCAAGCTCATTCACCGCAGCTTCTGTGAGCTGGGGTTGGGGGAGCTGGTGACTCTGGGTGACACCATTCACATTTCCTACCATAGATATAGAACTTGGGCACTTACTATAGTGTCATATATATTCAAGGCAAACAGGAGATGCGCATGAGTTGAAGCATTCTTTTACTACTTAAGAGAAAATATTTATGACTCAGGAATCCTGTACTGAGCTGAAAAATTACATAAAAGAGCAGCTGAATATCTGTACTGTGGTGTGAACATTCCCTAACAGGAGAGCCCTCTGTTTTCTGGTGTTAGAACTGAAAAATGGCGCACAACAAATTCTGCGTATTTAAAGTCATTTTCCTTTTCTCCTTTAGATTGATTACATGATTTAAAATGAGCTCCAAATGTGGGTGTGTTCTTTTCTCCAGCCTTTCACAGGTAGTTTTGAATTTGGCTCAATTTCCCATTGATCTCTTTAGCTTGATGTTTTCCATCCCAGCCTACCTCTCAACAGTTACTAGGAGTGGCAGGTTGGACTTGCCTTCCATTTGTATCACAACAGCCTCTTTTCAGAGATTACTTTTCCTTAGCATCCTGGTTGATTTTGCCTTTCAATTATTTAAGGATGATGGCAGTTTCTCTTAACTCCAGGCAGTAGAGCTCCATGCTGAAGTGTTGGTATTAAGAAGTATGTATCTGTAAGTATCAGATTATGCTGATCAGCATAATTAGCTAATGGGCACCTACTGACAAAAGAATAAGGGCCTAAGTCGCACATGGATGTCTATCACCAGAATATTCTGATATTTCCAAGGAGGGAGATGGCTGTGCACTTCTCACATCTTATCTAGTACTTCACAGTGTCACCTTTGTTATTCTGGATCCAGCATTGTCATCTCTCTGACCGTGGTCACAGGTCACTTTAAGATACAGACAGTAATTGTACCTGTCATACAAGGTGAGAAAGGAGTAGTGCAAAGTGCTGAGAGTGGTGTCTAGCACACAGTCAGCATTACAGTAACGTCATCCATTTTTCCTTATTGATTTTGTTTACTCTGAACCTCTTTGATGTGAAACTTTTCCAATGAAAACCAACCTTCCTAAGTTGTCTTTGTCAAATGGATGAGAGGAGTTGGTTCCAAATAGCTCTGAATTCTCCCTGAAAGAATCTAGCAACACAGACATCATGGAAGATGGTCATTTTCCTCTAGGTCCAGTACATTAAGTATTTAAGCCCTTTTTGTTCTCGTAGTTAGAGTGAAAGCGAACTGGCATTCCCAGCAGAGTTGATGGAAGTCAAGCAACAGAGTTTGATGTGACACTTCTTTAGGTTGCTAAGTCCTGTTTCTCATCCAAAACCACATATAGCAGTTATTCTCCACCTCAGAAGTTGATTTTTGGACAGGTGTGGTAGCTCATGCCTTTAATCCCAGCACTTTGGGAGGCTGAAGTGGGAGGATTGCTTGAGGCCAGGAGTTTGAGACCAGCCTGGGCAACACAGAGAGACCCTGTCTCTACAGAAAAAAAGTTAGCTAGACAGGTGGCATACACTTGTAGTCCCAGCTAATTGGGAGGCTGAGGCAGGAGGACTGCTTGAGCCTGGAAGGTTGAGACCGCAGTGAGCTGTGATTGCACTACTGCACTCCAGCTAGGGTGACAGTGTGAGACCCTGTCTTTAAACCACTTCCATACAGAAGTGGTTTCCACTCAGAATCTCTGGGGATCTTTTTAACAGTTTTCTCAGCCTACTGCAGACACATGGAAGGAGAATGATTAGGGTGTGATATCCCCAAATCTCTGTTGTTGACAAAAGTGTCCTGAACCTCTCAAGAGTTGGGAACCACAGCCCTAAAGCATGTGGAAGATCATCCCTTCAGACACATCTCTCCATGTTTATTGCATGGTAATAGGTTCATAGAATCAAATGGTTTATTTAACTCGGCATGTTTTGCAATCCCCAAATTGTACACTCATGCAAGCATTTGGAGACACTGGGTGATGCCATTCGAAAAGAAATTTTAACTGAATAGATTCATTGTGTTAAATGCAGTTATTTGTTCATAGAACATTAAAAAAAAAACCATTTGAGTTGGCTTTTGAGATTTAACGTACACAAAGTGTGAAGAGATGGTATATGCAGCTCATGAATTTTTACCTCTCTGTACCCCCATGTAACCCACATCCAGATTAAGATGTGTAGACATTGCCAGCTTCCTAGCTCTTTCCTCCTCTCTGGATGTTCGTGCATTGTGTCACCTCTTCACTGCTTATCTCATTTGAATGAAATACACAAAAGCCTTGTCCTTTTTTGAGTTCCTAGTCGTTCTGAGTTTTCACATAATTTATTCTTTTGACCTCTTGAGTATTTTATAATTATTTAAATCTTATTAACTGAGGTGACCTGGATTTTGCCCTTGGGCCTGTCACGTACTAGTTTTGTGACTTTGACTAAGTTATATTCTCTCTGTTGGTCTCAGCTTTTTCAATCACAAGTGGGTAGGCTGATCTAGGAGAACTCTGAGGATTCCTTCTGTCTAAGAAAGACTTGGATTCTTCCTTAGAAGGCTGTACAGAGGGCCCATGTCTTGGGTGCAAGGACTTTGCTATGTTTCTCTGTCATGAAAGGTCTTCAGTGAGGGCTTTCTTTTTGTCCCTTGTTTCTGGGTTTTTGTTTTGAAATACTCTTCCTTTTTGAATATGCCCTTGGAGCCCAGCCTCTATCTGGGCATTTATATATTACATCTATACCAAATATTATGCAAATCATGAGTACTGCTTGGCGGGTTTTCAGGAACTAAGCACACCTGTACATCCAGCACCCAGGTGAAGAAAAACACAGTGTTAGCCCCGAAGGAGTCCCTGCCGTGTCCCCTTCTAGCAGTACTCCTCCTCCCTCCAAGGGAGATGTCTAGCCTGAGGTCTGAAAGCTTAGTGTTGTTAGTCTGCTTTGAACTTTGTACACATGGAATGTACAGAGCACAGTCACATGTCACTTGATGTCAACGATGTGTTCTGAGAAATGTGTCATTAGGCAACTTTGTCACTGTGCAGACATCATAGAGTGACTTACACAGACCTAGATGGTATAGCCTGCTGTACACCTAGGCTATGTGGTATGGCTCGTTGCTCCTAGGCTACAGACCTGTAGAGCATGTTACTCTGTTGAACACTGTAGGCGGTTGGCACACAATGCTAAGTATTTACATATCTAAACATAGGAAAGATACAGTAAAAATATGGGGTTTTTATAATCTTATGGTACCACCATTGTATATGCGGTCCATCGCTGACTGAAACGTTATGTAGTGCACAACTGTATATTTTTTTGTTTGACTGGCCTTATTTATTCAATATTAATTTTTTTTAAAGTTCTGAGGTACGTGTGCAGGACATGCAGGTTTGTTACAGAGGTAAATGTGTGCCGTGGTGATTTGCTGCACCTGTCAACCCGTCACCTAGGTGTTAAGCCCCGCATTCAGTGGCTATTTTTCCTGATGCTCTCCCTCCCCCTGCCCCAGCCGTCTCCAGGCCCCAGCATGTGTTGTTCCCCTCCCTGTGTCTTCTTTATGTTCACATTGTTCAACTCCCACTTATAAGTGAGAACATGCAGTATTTGGTTTTCTGTTCCTGCATTAGTTTGTTGAGGATAATAGCTTCCAGCTCCATCCATGTCCCTGCAAAGGACCTGATCTTGCTTCTTTTTATGGCTGCATAGTATTCTATGGTGTATGTTTACCATATTTATTCCATATTATGTTTATGAGATCTACTTATGTCTTTGTACATAGTTGTATAACGCAATGTGGCTCTACCATAGTTTATTCATTGTACTCTTTGAATTTCAGTTGTTTTCTGTTTTGGGCTGTTAGAAATTGTGCTGCCATGAATCTTCTTCAGCATGTCTTTGGTGAGTGAGTGTATGCACATATTTCTGTTAGGTGTATACATGGAAGTAGAATTGCTGGGTTATTGAGCAGGTATACAGTAGTCCCCCCTTATCGGCAGGGGATAGATTTCAGGACCCCTAGTGAATGCCTGAATCCTCGGATAGTACTGAACCCTATGTATACTATGCATATACATATGATAATGTTTCATTTATAAATTAAGCACAGTAAGATTAACAGCAAAAGCTAATAATCAAATAAATCAAATAATTGTAACAATATACCTGCATCATTACTCTTGTGCTTTGGGGCCATGAACAATTAAAATAAGAGTGACTTGAATACAAACGGTACACCTGTTGATCTAATAACTGTCTACTAATAGTCTGGGGGAGATACAGCATGAATATGCTGGAAAAAGGGTGATTTGTGTCCTGGGCGAGAAGGTGAGAGATTTCATCATGCAACTAAGAACAGTGTGTAATTTTAAACTTTTGAGTTGTTTCTTTCTAGAATGTTTCATTTAATATTTTTGGACCACAGTTAACTGTGGGTAACTGAAACCTTGGAAAGTGAAACCGCGGATAAAGGGGGACTATTGCATGTTTAGCTTTAGTAGATACTGAAAGTAGTTTTCCAACGTGGTCGTACCATTTGCATTCCCACCTGCTCTGAAGCCCAGTTACTCCACATCCTTATGACAGTCACTGTTTTTTGTCCTTTTCACTTTAGCCACTCTAGTGGGTATCTAGTTGTATCACATTATGGTTCTATTTTGAATTTCCTGAAGGTATGAAAAAAACTTTTGGTTGGTTTTAATTTGCATCATTTTCAAATGATTTGCCCTCTGAACCTTGTCATCAAGTGATTTGTCCCAGCATTTAACATCCTCAGTCTCTGGGCACTCCTCCAACTGTCTCCTGTTCACTCCACTTCAGTTTTGCATAAACTTGCCATCCCAGTTATCTTGAAGAGCTGTCACTCATACAGTCACCACTCATCCCAGATGCCCATCCGTACCTTCTGAGGTCCTCGGGGTATTCCAGTGCAGTGGTCTGGAGCCATCCCAACTGTGGTGAGTCTTTTGGGTTCTGCTTGCTTCATTTCCTTTCTCTTTTCCCTGTTTAGTTTGCTTACTCATTCTGCTGGTCTGCTTCCTCCCCCTTTTATCTTTTGTAGCTATTACCTCTAAGCCTTAGCTGTTTCTTTTCAGCCAGGTCAAAGTTGTTTCTGCCAAGTAAGAGAGTAATAACCATAATTGTAGTAGAAAATGCCAGGCATATTTTGAATTATTTAGAATTCTTTCTTCATCTTAGAAAACCTTTTCAGCAAACATTCCCTGTAACCCAAACAAAGACCTAAAACGTACTCTGTTAGCAAATCCTCACTTACCCAGCATGTGCATGACTATCCTGGCTTAGCAATAAAGCCCCCTTAAAGGACACGATTTCTGAACGTCTTTGTTAAGAGACTTTAGATGATACTTGCTGGTTTTGGAAGTGCAGAGTCATAGTGGATGGGATTTAGTACATCTTTGACTTAGGTCAGGAGTCATCATCTAAACATCTTAAAGAGGTCTTTTATTCCATACCGATTTCAGTGCAAACTTTGTTTGTTGCTTGAGTCTTGATGTGTCTTAACACTCTTCTCCTCAAAGTGCTGTGGTACTGTCTATGACTTAAATAACTAAAGTGAGGTTTAAAGAGATCTTAGAGATCATCTTGTTCATAGAACAGAGAGTGTTACAGCAAAGAGTCCAAGAAAGAATCTAGGCTAAACTCTTCCCTGTCTTCCCCACCATCTTTTTTCTTTTTCTTTATTTATTTTTTTTTTTGTAAGAAAAAAAAAATAACAACAACAAAAAAAAAACAAACACAAGGAAATTGAAGGCAAGAGAAATTACGTAACTTGGTCTCAGAATTGTTTAGGTAGACCCAGGACTAGATTATATTGTCTCATTTCTAATCCAGTGGTCTTTAATTATGCCTTATTTACCTTTAAAAATGGTATCCAGGCCCAGCTAACTTTTTTTTTTTTTTTTTTTTTTTTGTAAGAAAAAAAAAATAACAACAACAACAAAAAAACAAACACAAGGAAATTGAAGGCAAGAGAAATTACGTAACTTGGTCTCAGAATTGTTTAGGTAGACCCAGGGCTAGATTATATTGTCTCATTTCTAATCCAGTGGTCTTTAATTATGCCTTATTTACCTTTAAAAATGGTATCCAGGCCAGGTGCAGTGGCTCACGCCTGTAATCCCAGGACTTTGGGAGGCTGAGACGGGTGGATCATGAGGTCAGGAGTTCAAAACCAGCCTGACCAACATGGTGAAACCCCATCTCTACTAAAAATACAAAAATTAGCCAGATGTGGTGGTGCGTGCCTGTAGTCCCAGCTACTTGGGAGTCTGAGGCAGGAGAATCGCTTGAATCCGGCAGGCAGAGTTTGCAGCGAGCCAAGATCACACCACTGCATTTCAGCCTGGTGACAGAGCGAGACTCGGTCTCTAAATAAATAAATCAATAAAATAAAAAAGGTATCCAAACACCTTTGTTGTCAGAACCGAAATGATACTTCACTTTGATGAGGAGAATGTGGCTAGCCTGCATCTTTTAGAATCTAATTTTAAGATGTAAAATTTGGAGACAAGATTTAGCCCATGATATACCTAAATCAGAAACCATGCTATAATGGGCTCATTTGCATTTAAATTATTCTCCTTCAGAGATTTTACAAGTTGATTTTGAATAAAGGGCTTGTATTTATTATTATATTAAAGCAGATTGCTTTTTGTTAAATTTAACAAGGTATCTTTTAATGTCTGCAAAATCCCCTGACATTCCAGTCTGCTGTTAGTAAGTAAAGATATGTTTGCATTTAAAACAAAACTGTTGGAGAACAAAATGATTTCTTCACTTTAAGAAAGCAACTGTGTCTTCTCAATGGGTTAATCGTATGAGATATTTTAAAGATTGGAGTATAATACAATTGACAATTGGCAATCCCAATTATGGGAAAAACTATTTACCTTAAGAGTTATATATATTCCTGTTTTATAATATGCATTTAAATACAATAGTAATTGGAATAAATGTTCTACAGAGCGCGTTTTAGTTTCTTAACACTAGATGTCACTGTAGATGGGAGAACACTCTGCCTGTTTGTGTTTGTTGCAGGGCTCTTGGTAGTGGAGTTGCCTGAAGACATGACAGATACCACTGTCAATACCATGGAATTGGGCCTGGTTGCTGATAATTACTGGCTGCAGAATCTGTGTGAGAGATAAATTGTGCAGAATTTAGTATAAGTAATCATTCAGCTGGAATGTCTTCCTGTGGCTACTTTGAGAATTGCTGCAGAAAGATGAAAATGCATCTTCACATTCCTGGAGTTCTTTTAAATAATTTTTCTAATGTTGCTTCAAGAGTACCTGGATAATATCTTACAGCTAAAAGGTTTTTTAAAATTGGATCTTAGGTAGTCATTTTGATTAGCTTGCCATTAGAAAGCTTTTTGTGTCATTTACTTGTATTTGCCACTTAAAAGACTTCTTGTAATATCATTTCTTCTTTTGCCTTTCATTTTCCTCATCTTCAACTGTGGAAGTTCTTAAGAGAATTAAAATGTACAATTCCTTGCACAATTATTTCTGTCATCCTTCGTTGTACATTTGATAATGTCCACTCTAGCCAAGTAACCTCTGCATTGGCTCCCAGCTGGTCTGTGGAGCCAAGAATCTTCATAGATATTCAGATAGAATTTCTCCCATCTCCTTCCTTGTTTACACAGAAACAGAAAGAATGTACCGTCACAGTTAGTGGTTGAGAAGTAGTGGAGAATATCAGTTAAGGACATGAACTCTGGAACCAAATTGTATGTAATCCAGTGCTGGCTCTGCTGGTTGCTGACTTTATGACCTTGGGTGACTTATTTAACCTCTCTGCACTTCAGCTTCCTGATGTGTAAAAATGGGGATAATAGTGCCTAACTCATTTGGTTGTTATGAGAATAAAAGGAGTTGTTTGTGAAAGCATTGAAAGCAGTGCCTGGCACACAATACTCTTATGTCAGTGCTTGTTAAAGAAATAACTTTAGGTTCAGGCACTTTATGGGAACTTTTACAAATGCTAAATTCTTTGAAGAATATTCAGTTGGGGGGAAGAAAAATATTTCTGAAATTTAAGAGTAATGTTTTTCTCTTATAAAAGAACTGGAGACAAACTCTGATGGCCATTATTGTCACTTCATTCATTCATTTAACTTTTATTGAACACTTGCTTGGTGAGAGGTGTTGTATGAACATGAATAAGACACTTTTTGTCTGGTAGAGAAACCAAACGTAAACAGATAATGAAATAAATTGTTGCAGGTGCTAATTTAATAATAATAAGAGTTAACTGGATCAGGGAGTGCTTTTGGCTGCAAGTAAGAGCAACCTGAGAAAACATACCCTAAGGCAGTTAGAAGTTGTCTCTGTTTTTCCCTCACCAAAAACTATAAAACTAGACTGACTGCTGGTGGCCTGGGTTTAGTGGTGCATGGTTGCAGAGCTGAGGCCTTTGTAATTCTCTTGGTCTTCCCCTTATGGTTTTGAGACCTTTTTGTGACCACATCATCACATCTAAAATTTGTCAGGAAAAATGGGAAAGGGCAAAGGAGTATATGTTGGCTGAGTTTACTCCTCTTTTCAGCCCCACTCAGCAACTCTGATTTGTATTTCATAGCAAACCTGTGCCACATGATGCATCTTGCTTGCAAGGGAGGTTAGAAACTTGTTTCTTCAGCTGAGTATATTGCGCTCCTCAATAAAACTAACTTTCTGTTCATAAGGAAGGAAGGGAAAGCAGGAGGCTATCCTGAGCATAAGCGCTTGCTATGTGCCAAGCACTGCCCTAAGCACTTCACATGTTTATACACATTGGAATTGCATAAAATTCCTGCAATGTACAAATTCGTTATTCTATATTAGGAAACAGAGGCTGGAGTGGGTAAGAAACTTGACACAGCTAGTAAGTGACATGACCTGCTAAAAGCCAGTGTTAGGATTGGTGAGTCACAAAGCAGGGCTTGGTCAACAGGTTAGGTATTTTGGAAGATGGTAGCGTGGATGTCAGGAGGGGTTCAGAGAGAGTTGACCTTGAGGGTAGCCATAGAACCACGTAGATGTTAAGGGTCCTGCACTGGGCAAGAAGGACTTTCTGGTGGCCTGAGTTCAGAAAATTCTATTACCCAAGAAGTTGGAGCTTTTGGGAACACTGGGTGAGCTTGGAGCAGCAGGGAGGGAGGATGGAGATGCCAGGGCTGGAGAAGGAGTGTGGATTAGATCGTGTCAGACCTTAATTTCCCCATTAAAGTTCTTACTGCTTCATTATTGCTTCAGGAAAAATACTCAGAGCTCATTTACATTCTGGACATTTATTCTGAAGACATTTTTCCAGTTTAGTTTCATTATCTGAGCCATCAGTATTTCTTTTGAAGTGTCTAAGTAGTGTATTGAAATTTCTTATTCGTTTCTCTCATTTCACATTGAATTAATGACACAGAATGAATTCAAAATGGATGGAGTCAGAGCTGATCTTATCCTACCTTGTCATGTCATAGTTGGGAGAATCTGAGGTCTGTACATACTGCATTCCTTACGTAGTGATCTTTGGGATTACATAGGGAGTTAGGATCCAAGTTGAGGTGGGAATATAATTTTCTGGCTCCTAGTCCAGTGTCCTTCCTATAGTAGCATTTCTCAAAGTGTCTACTCTAGTCCCTGCAGTCTCTTCCATGGGGCACTAATAACATTTAATAACTTGCAATTTTATATTTAATATGTATCCTCCCCAGATTCTAGTTCCAGTCCGTTAGTTCAGTGCCTGTCACACAGCAGACCCTTGGGAAATGTTTGTTGAGGGACTGTTTTAGTATTAATATGGTTCTGTAAAGGGAGAGAAAAATCTTTGCTTAAGTAAGTCTGGGGAAACATCAGATTAAGCAAAATTTAGCTGGCCTGTTCATAAAAAGTTGGAAAAGCCTTGAGGATTCTCTTGTGCTCTGTGGCTCTAAGTCTGGTGAATGGAGGGGTCTGCTTGCTCCAGACTTCCTTGTGTTCTGAGGACTTCTGTCGGGCTCTAAGCTAAATGGTTTTTTGTGGTTTTGGTGTCCAGGACTTAAGAAGACTTGTAGCCTGAATGGATTCCTTATAACAGAACTGCTTTTTATTCTTTGTAGGTTATCATTTGGTCTTTTCCTATTAAAATGGTGAAAATTTTTCTGCTAAAAAAACCTGTTGTCTTAGAAAATAGTGGCATTCTGAAAAATGATTGATGTTCTTAGTTTCTCGGAACCTAGATCTGGTTTTTATCCTCTGAATATTGATATTCCTCGTGGATAGGTTCTAAGGTTGGTCTATCAAACTCTGTTTAACTCAAAACAAATGATATGCCCTTAGGTAATGACTTTCTCTTGGCATGGTAGTGGCACATAGAATAGGTTGGCAAGGGCAGAATGCAAAGTCAGTAGGCAGGCCGTCAGTCAGTCGAGAGGTTTGTTCTCTCAACACAGCGTAGTGGGGGCGTGGGGCATGATGTTATCATGGGAAAGTTGGTAATGCCGTGGTATCAGTGATAATGACGCCATTCAGGAAGTGTTTCCACAGGATGTATGGGAGTCTCTCTGCTCCTGAGATGGGCTTAGTCCTTTTACTTTGTTTTCGTTTTGTTTTTTTTTTTAAATTTCAGATGCTTTGGAAGGCCTTGACCTTTATACCAGTGCAGTTCCGTGAAGTTAGGGTTATGTTATCCTCTCTGATCCTACCCAGTGGAGCTTGGCAGTTTTGGGGGTCGAAGCCTGGCTTGGCTGTTTGTGACCCAATCTTGATAAACCTGTTTCCTCCTCCTTAAAATGGGGATAATAATCAGTTCCACCTCACTGGAATAATCTATGTAAAGAGATAATCTATATAAAGTACTTAGCACTGTGCCTACTAGAGGGACTGGCAGACTTTGTGTGAAGAACCAGATAGTAAATATTTTAGGCCCTGCAGGCTGTATGATCCTTCGCAATGACTCATCTCTGTGGAGGTGAAACAAAAGCAGATGCAGATAAGACCTCAAATGGGACATGTCTGTGTCCAATTAACCTTTATTTTCAAAAACAGCAGAGTGCTACCCTCAGACCATTAGTTTGCTGACCCCGGCTTAGCACATCAAATGTGCTCAATAGACACATTTGTAGCTATGGTTGTAATTTTTGTTGTTCATACCTCGTTTCTTGTTAACATTGGGCCAGGCATGGAGTTCTTGAATTTTGGACTCATATTTGTTTAAATGTTTGGAGCTATATGTAAGAAATAAGGTAAATCATGTCATTATCTTTGGTGTTTGTGTAATCACAGAATTTCAGAAGATATGATTAACAAAAAACCTTAATGAAAAAAATAAGAGTAAACATGGAAAGTTCTTAAGTACCAAAGGTAGTAAATTAGCCATACTTTCTGTCTCACAGTGAATTTAGTATGTGTAATAATTGCTTTAGGTAGTTTGGCCTCAGTGTGTGGGTCAGAAGAGCCCTCAGCTTGCTTGTGCACCGTTCTGTGATGGATTTTTTAAAATCATATTTTTATTAAGGCTTTTATGACTAAATATTAAGGCATATCCTTATTTTAAAATGAACTCTGTCTGTAAGAGAGATGTCCACGCTGTTTGTGGTTAAATATATGAAGTGAGTTTGTTTGAGATTTGCAAGGAAGATTCAAGATTGTGTCATTGTGAGGCAGAGATTCAAATTGTGATGATAAAAAATTATACCATTTACCACGTATGGCATTATTACCATCATGTCGTTGGGGCATACCTGTGTCAGCACTTATAATATGCTGGTCAAGGGGCAGAGCCCCTTTTGTAGCTAGAAGGGACCACTTTCCATCAGAGAGAAAGCTACTGGTCCTGGAGGCTCAGTCTTCACAGAGCGACAGTGAAGATGTATTTTAGGACTCATATTTTATGCTTCCCAAATCAAAGAATTTTTTCAGTTTTACCCTTTCATGTCAGTTATTCATACTGCTTTTCAATGCAAGATTGGCTTTTTTTGGGTCAATTTTTTAAATTTTGTAAACTCATGAAGAGGGAAAGTTTCCAGAGGGCCTCGTAGTGGAGTTTGAGAGGTACCAAGATTTCATGATGGTTAGCTCTCTCTGTTCAAAGCCTCGTTCAGTAGAGATTACTTGAGAATGTGTTTTTGCCCAATGTCTATTCCCTCTCAGTTTTCCACTTTCCATTTGATCCTTGTCTTCGTATCTCCTATGTTTTCTGTCTCACTTACTAGTGGATCTGAGAAGTGAGGGAGGAATAAGGGAAGATGAGGTGAGAACGGAGTGAAGGTGCTGTGCTCACATACCCTGGGGTAGAAATGGAAACCATCTCAGTGTGATTTTATTGTTTAACTTTTGCTTAAAAAGAAATCAATCTTATTTTTAGAGCAGTTTTAGGTTCAAACAAAATTGAGCTGAGGCCATGCGCAGTGGCTCACGCCTGTAATCCCAGCACTTTGAGAGGCTGAGTAGGGCAGATTGCTTGAGCCCAGGAGTTCAAGACCAGCCTGGGCAGCATGGTGAAGCCCTGTCGCTACAAAAAAAAAAAAAAAAAATTGCTGGGCATGATGGTGCATGCCTGTAGTTCCAGTTGCTTAGGAGGCTGAGGTAGGAGGATTGCTTGAGCCTGGGGGGTTGGAGGCTGCAGTGAGCTGTGATTGTACCACTGCACTCCAACCTGGGTGACGGAGTGAGACCCTGTCTCAAAACAAAACAAAACAAAACAAAAAGAACAAAATGGAGCTTTAAGTGTGGAGAGTTCCCATGTACTTCCTGGCCCATATGCACACAACCTCCCCCATTGTTGCTATCCCTCACCACAGTGACACATTTATTACAATCAGTGAACCATATGGACACATCACTGTCACTCAAAATTTAAAATGTACCTCAGGCTTCACTCTTGCTGTTGTACAGTCTATGGATTTTGACAAATGTATAAAGATGTAGTCCACCATTATAACATCATAAAGAATAGTTTCACTGCCCTAAAAACTTCCTGTGCTCTGATTGTTCAGCCCTCCTCTCTGCCTGCTAATTCCTGGCAATCACTGATCCTTTTACTTTTTCCATAGTTTTGCCTTTTCCGAAATGTCATATAGGTGGACTCATACCATATGTGCCTTTTTAGATTGGCTTCTTTTACTTAGTAATCACATTAAATATTCCTCCATATCTTTTCATGGCTTGATAACTCATTTCTTTTTAGAGCTGATTAATATTCCATTGTTTGGATGTGCCACCTTTTGTGTGTGTGTGT
>NW_012112808.1:2976109-2979025 GCF_000951035.1 Colobus angolensis palliatus | reverse complement strand
CCCCTGTTTTGTTTTTAATCCGTTCACCTGCCTTTGGATTGCTTCCATGATTTGGCAATTATGAGCAAAGCTCCTGTATGCATCCGTATTTAGGTTTCTGTGTAGACAAACATTTTCAGTTCATTTGCATAAATACCAAACAATATGATTACTGGTGTTTATGGAAAGGACACATTTAGTTTCAAAAGAAATTGCCAAACTGTCTGGCAAAGTGATGGTGCCACTTTGCATTCCTGCCAGCAGTGAGTGAGAGTTCCTGTTGCTCCACATTTTTGTCAGCATTTGTGTTGTCAGTGTTTTGAATTTTGACATTTTTAATAGTAGTATAGTGCTGTAATTTTTAGTATTTATTTTCTGCTGCTTACTTTGCATTTAATTTGCTTTTTTTTTTAAGTTAAGGTGGAAATTTAGGTGATTGATTTTTGATCTATTCTAACACATGCATTGAATGCTATACATTTCCCTAATGTGTTTACTGTATTATGCAAATTTTGATAAGTGTTGTTTTTGTTTTCATTTAGTTTAAAATATTTCTAAAATTCTCTTGAGATTTCTTCTTTGATTCACATGTTACTTAGAGGTGTGTTATTTAATCTACAAATATTTTAGGATTTTCCAGCTGTCTTTCTGTTGTTGATTTCTAGTTTAATTCTATTGTGGTCCAAAAGGAAACCATTTTGGAATCACTTTTTTTTTTTTAAGAGGCAGGGTCTTGCTCTGTCATCCAGGCTGGAGTGCAATGGCACCGTCATAAGCCCACTGCAGCCTCCAACTCCTGGGCTCAAGCAGTCCTCCTGCCTCAGCTTCCCAAGTAGCTAGTACTACATGCGTGCACCACCACACCCAGTTAATTTTTTATTTTTTGTGGAGATAGGGTCTCACTATATTGCCCAGGCTGATCTCAAGTTTCTAGCCTCAGGCGATTCTCACATCTCAGCCTTCTAGAGTGCTGGGATTATAGGTATGAACCACTGTGCCCATGTTCCTTTACATTTGTTAAGATGTTTTATGGCCCAGAATATGGTCTGTCTTGGTGAATGTTCCATGTGAGACTGAAAAGAATGTGTAATTTGCTGTTGTTGGATGAAGTAGTCTATAGGTGTTAATCAGATTCCCTTAATTGACAGTACTGTTGAATTTAGGTGTGTCTTTACTGGTTTTCTGCCTACTGGATATGTGCATTTCTCATAGAGGAGTGTTGGAAATCTTCAACTATCTAATAGTAGATTCGTTTATTTGTTCTTTCAGCTCTGTCAGTTTTTGCCTCACGTATATTTACTCTCTATTGTTATGCCATACACATTAATTCTTGTATTTTTGGAGTTTTGTCTCCTTTATTGTTATATAGTTTTCCTTTTTTTTAGACAGAGTCTCACCTTGTTGCCCAGACTGGAGTGCAGTGGCTTGATCTCGGCTCACTGCAGCCTCCTCCTCCAGGGCTCTAGCAATTCTCCTACCTGAGCCTCCCAAGTAGCTGGGATTTCAGGCGCCCACCACCATGGCCGCCTAATTTTTTTTTGTATTTGTGATAGAGATGGAGTTTTGCCATGTTGGCCAGGCTGGTCTCGAACTCTTGACCTTAGGTGATCCACCCATATCGACCTCCCAGAGTGCTGGAATTATAGGCGTGAGCCACTGCACCCGGCCTATAATTTCCTTTTTATCCGTGATAACTCTCTGAGCTCTGACATTTACTCTGTCTGAAATCAATACAGCTACTCCTACTTTCTTTTGATTAGAGTAGCATGATATTTTTTTTCCAGGTCTTGACTCTCAGTCATAATTTGTCTTTACATTTAAACTGGGTTTTTTTTTTTTATAGACAGTTGAGTCTTATTTTTTGATCCACTCTGAAAATTTATGTCTTTTCATTGGTTTATTTAGACCATTGATGTGTAAAAGTGATTACTGATATAGTTGGATTAATATTTATCATATTTATTACTGTTTTCTACTTGTTATCTTGTTCTTTGTTTCTATTTTTGTCTTCCACACTTTTTCTGCCTTTTATGCTTTTAGTTGAGCATTTTGTATGATTCCATTTTCTCTTCTTTCCTAGCATATCAACTGTTAACTATTAGATCAATTAAGAATAAAGAAATAAACTTTAAAATTTTATCTTCATTTATTCCTTCTCCAGTGTTATTTATCTCTTAATTTTCATTTCTGAAGGACAGTTCCATAGGGTACCAGATTTTAGGTGGGCAGGGTTTGTTTTTTTTTTTTCCTTATTAAAACTTTAAATATTTCACTCCATGCTCGTCTTGATTGCCTGATTTCTGAGGAATAGTTGAATATAATTCTTGGCTTTGTCCGTTTATAGATAAGGTGTTTTCCCCTTTGACTTATTTCAAGATTTTTTTTCTTTACCTTTAATTTTCTAAAGTTTTAATATTATATGCCCAGGCATACTTTTTGTTTGTTTGTTTGTTTATTATGTTTTGTTTTGGGGCATATATCATACTCTGAACTTCCTTGATCTGTAGATTGGTGTCTGATGTTAATTTGGGGGGAAACTGTCAGCCATTATTGCTTCAGATATTGCTTCTGTTCCTTTCTCTCTTTTTTCTCCTCTGATATTCCCTTTATGTGTATGTTATACCTTTTGTAGTTATCCCATAGTTCTTGGATATTCTTTTTTTTTCCCTCCCCAGTCTTCGTTGTCTTGGCTTTTTAGTTTTGAAAGTTTATATTGATGTATCCTCAAGCTCAGAGATTCTTCCCACAACTGTGTCCAGTCTACTAATGAGTCTGTCAAAGGCAGTTTTCATTTGTTACTCTGTTTTTGATTTCTAGCATTTCTTTTTCTTTTTCTTTATTATTATACTTTAAGTTCCAGGGTACATGTGCACAATGTGCAGGTTTGTTACATATGTATACATGTGCCATGTTGGTGTGCTGCACCCATTAACTCAT
>NW_012112808.1:2967016-2975154 GCF_000951035.1 Colobus angolensis palliatus | reverse complement strand
TCCCATTTGTCAATTTTGGCTTTTGTTGCTGTTGCTTTTGGTGTTTTAGACATGAAGTCCTTGCCCATGCCTGTGTCCTGAATGGTATTACCTAGATTTTCTTCTAGGAATTTTATGGTTTTGGGTCTGACATTTAAGTCTTTAATCCATCTTGAATTAATTTTTTGTATAAGGTGTTAGGAAGGGATCCAGTTTCAGCTTTCTACATATGGCTAGCCAATTTTCCCAGCACCATTTTTAAAACAGGGAATCCTTTCCCCATTTCTCGTTTTTGTCAGGTATGTCAAAGATCGGATGGTTGTAGATGTGTAGTATTATTTCTGAGGGCTCTGTTCTGTTCCATTGGTCTATGTCTTCGTTTTGGTACCAGTAGCATGCTGTTTTGGTTACTGTGGCCTTGTATAGTTTGAAGTTAGGTAGTGTGATGCTTCCAGCTTTGTTCTTTTTGCTTAGGATTGTCTTGGCAATGTGGGCTCTTTTTTGGTTCCATATGAACTTTAAAGTAGTTTTTTCCAATTCTGTGAAGAAAGTCATTGGTAGCTTGATCGGGATGGCATTGAATCTCTAAATAACCTTGGGCAGTATGGCCATTTTCACGATATTGATTCTTCCTATCCATGAGCATGGAATGTTCTTCCATTTGTTTTTGTCCTCTTTTATTTTGTTGAGCAGTGGTTTGTAATTCTCCTTGAAGAGGTCGTTCACATCCCTTGTAAGTTGGATTCCTAGGTATTTTATTCTCTTTGAAGCAATTGGGAATGGGAGTTCACTCATGATTTGGCTCTCTGTTTGTCTGTAATTTGTGTATAGGAATGCTTGTGATTTTTGCACATTGATTTTGTATCCTGAGACTTTGCTGAAGTTGCTTATCAGCTTAAGGAGATTTTGAGCTGAGATGATGGGGTTTTCTAAATATACAATTATGTCATCTACAAACAGGAACAATTTGACTTCCTCTTTTCCTAATTGAATACCCTTTCTTTCTTTTTCCTGCTTGATTGCCCTGGCCAGAACTTCCAACACTATGTTGAATAGGAGTGATGAGAGAAGGCATCCCTGTCTTGTGCCAATTCTCAAAGGGAATACTTCCAGTTTTTGCCCAGTCAGTATGATATTGTCTGTGGGCTTGTCATAAATAGCTCTTATTATTTTGAGATACATCCCATCAATACCGAATTTATTCAGAGTTTTTAGCATGAAGGGCTGTTGAATTTTCTTGAAGGCCTTTTCTGCATCTATTGAGATAATCGTATGGTTTTTGTCTTTGGTTCTGTTTACGTGATGGATTACATTTATTGATTTGTGTATGTTGAACCAGCCTTGCATCCCAGGGATGAAGCCCACTTGATCATGGTGAATAAGCTTTTTAATGTGGTGCTGGATTCGGTTTGCCAGTGTTTTATTGAGGATTTTTGCATCAATGTTCATCAGAGATATTGGTCTAAAATTCTCTGTTTTTGTTATATCTTTACCAGGCTTTGATATCAGGATGATACTGGCCTCATAAAATGAGTTAGGAAGTTTTCCCCCTCTTTTTCTATTGATTGGAATAGTTTCAGAAGGAATGGTACCAGCTCCTCTTTGTACCTCTGGTAGAGTTCGGCTGTGAATTCGTCTGGTCCTGGACTTTTTTTGGTTGGTAGGCTCTTAATTATTGCCTCCATTTCAGAGCCTGTTATTGGTCTGTTCAGGGATTGAACTTCTTCCTGGTTTAGTCTTGGCAGGGTGTTTGTGTCCAGGAATTTATCTATTTCTTCTAGATTTTCTAGTTTATTTGTGTAGAAGTGTTTATGGTATTCTCTAATGGTAGTTTGTATTTCTGTGGGATCGGTGGTGATATCCCCTTTATCATTGTGTTTATTTGATTCTTCTCTCTTCTTTATTAGTCTCGCTTGTGGCCTATCTATTTTGTTGATCTTTTTAGAAAACCAGTTCCTGGATTCATTGATTTTTTTTGAAGGGTTTTTTGTGTCTCTATCTCCTTAAGTAAAGCACTCCTCAGCAAAAGTAAATTATAACAAAGTGTCTCTCAGACCACAGTGCAATCAAACTAGAACTCAGGATTAAGAAACTCACTCAGAACCGCTCAACTACATGGAAACTAAACAACTTGCTTCTAAATGACTACTGGGTACATAACAAAATGAAAGCAGAAATAGCATTTCTCTTTCATCTCTCCTTAGAATTTTCATCTTTCTGCTTACGTGATCCATACGTTCTTGCATGTTGTCTACTTTTTCCATTAATGCCCTTAGTGTGTTAATCATAGTTTTAAAAATTTCCCTGGTTGATAATTCTAACCTTCCTGACATAATTAATGAACCCTGGTTGTGATGCTTATTCAGTCTTTTCAGAACTGTGTTTTGCTTTTTAATATGCCTTGTATATGTTTGGTCAAAGGTGGTCATGATGTACTGGGTAAGAGGAGCTGTGGTAAACAGGTCTTTATGAGGTGGTGATGAAGCTGTGGAACGGGAAGTATTCTGTAGTCCTGTGATTAGGTCTCAATGTTTCGGTGAGCTTGTGCCCCTGATGAACTTCACAGTGCTTCTTAGTGTCCTCTCCCTACTCTGGCCATCACCCTAGTGTGGGACAAGATGGCTGCAGGGAGCTGGAGTTGGGTTATTTCCTTTACCCCAGGTAGGTTTGGCTCTGATATAATCCAAGCAGGTTAGGCTCTGGTAAAATCTTTTGTCCCAAGGGCAAACCTTGTTAGCAAGAACAGAATGCCCTGCCATATTTCACAGTGATTTCTTTTCCTCTCTCCCTCCCAAAAGTATGAGAACGTGGGCTCCTGGTGGTAAAACTCACAAAAGCATGCCCCCTCATCCCCTTGTGACTGTGTCCTCCTGTAGTGTTTGTTTAACTTACTGAGTTAGAAAAAGCCGCTCCTGGAGTTTTTAGCTCTCAGACTTGTCCACATGGAGCTTCTGGCAATTTATCAATTACTGTTTAGGTTTTCCTACCCTGGTACTGGTTCTTGCAGAGCTTTCTGCTGGTGAGTTTCTGCTCCAGTAAGTTGTGATTCTCTGTGTCCACCTGTGTTAAACTGTTTTCATTTGCTAATAAAGATATATTCAAGACTGGGTAATTTATAAAGAAAAGATGTTTAATGGACTCACAGTTCCACATTTCTGGGGAGGCCTCACAATCGTGGCAGAAGGCAAAGGAGGAGCAAAGTCACGTCTTACATGTTGGCAGGCAAGAGAGCATGTGTAGGGGAACTGCCCTTTATAAAACCATCAGATCTTGTGAGACTTATTCACTATCAAGAGAACAGCATGGGAAAAGCCCACCCTTGTGGTTCAGTTACCTCCCACTGGGTCCCACGTGGAGGTATGGGAGCTACAATTTAGGATGAGATTTGGGTGGAGACACAGCCAAACCATATCACCACTTATCTGTCTCTCCGTTTTTGGGGTAGCAGTTTGCCCTGTGACCTCACTTCTCTGATGAATCTGAGTAAAGTTGATACTTTTTCAGTTTGTTCAGCTTTTACTTGTTAGGATGGTGTGGTGACTTCTAAGATGTGAAATGTACTGAACTGGAAACTAGAATTCAGGTCTCAGTCCTCTTTTTCTTTGAAATGAAACCCAGCCATGATTTCTCATTCATGTCATCATCTGTGGTTAGTAATATTTTGCACATTATAATCATTTGTATTTCAATACAAATGGGCTAAACAAACTTCCTTTAAAACAGCTCATTGTGAAATTATTTTCCTGTCCTGCACTTCTGAAATGTGTGGTGGTTAGACATCACCCTTTATATTTGGAGCACTGTTGCATTATTTGTTTAACAAGTAACTTTTCTGTGCGTACTACATGCCAGGCAGGGTCTGAGACACTGGGGATATGGAACGAGACAGGCAAGGGCTTGGTTCTATCTTCTCTTAGAAATTTCTTGTGTTTAAGAAGAAAAGAGAAGAAAAAGAAATAAAGAAGGAATGATTTGTCTATTCATGAAGAATTCCACTTAGAATTTTTTTTTTTTAAATTATCATACTTTAAGTTCTAGGGTACATGTGCACAATGTGCCCGTTTGTTACATATGTATACATGTGCCATGTTGGTGTGCTGCACCCATTAACTCATCATTTACATTAGGTATATCTCCTAATGCTATCCCTCCCCCCTCCCTCCACCCCACAATAAGACCCAGTGTGTGATGTTCCCCTTCCTGTGTCCAAGTGACTTCATTGTTCAATTCCCACCTATGAGTGAGAACATGCGGTATTTGGTTTTCTGTTCTTGCGATAGTTTGCTGAGAATGATGATTTCCAGCTGCATCCGTGTCCCTACAAAGGACACAAACTCATCCTTTTTTATGGCTGCATAGTATTCCATGGTATATATGTGCCACATTTTCTTAATCCAGTCTGTCACTGATGGACATTTGGGTTGATTCCAAGTCTTTGCTATTGTGAATAGTGCCGTAGTAAACCTACGTGTGCATGTGTCTTTATAGCAGCATGACTTATAATCCTTTGGGTATATCCCCAGTAATGGGATGGCTGGGTCAAATGGTATTTCTAGTTCTAGATCCTTGAGGAATTGCCACACTGTTTTCCACAATGGTTGAACTAGTTTACAATCCCACCAACAGTGTAAAAGTGTTCCTATTTCTCCACATCCTCTCCAACACTTGTTGTTTCCTGATTTTTTAATGATTGCCATTCTAACTGGTGTGAGATGGTATCTCATTGTGGTTTTGATTTGCATTTCTCTGATGGCGAGTGATGATGAGCATTTTTTCATGTGTCTGTTGGCTATATGAACGTTTAAGTGAGAGGAGAGATAGAACTCCTTTCTTCAGCCTTGGCTATGTAGAACTTAATATGTGATGTGACTAAATGAATGTTAAGCATATATGTAAACATGTGTTTGGGATTCCTGTTGGAAGGCCTATGAGTGATTTTTTTCTTTTACATTTAGTTGGTAAATTATATAAGATAATTCATGTAGAGATTTTGCAAATATGTGTGTATTTAGGAATGTGCTTGGATATAGCCACATGCTTTAAAATAACATGTTAAAATGAATTTAAACAAGGAATAGGGCAGGGGGCCACTGAAATCGCTGCACATGGTACTTCAGAGGGGTGTGACATGCTTCATTGTCGGAGGACAGAGGCTGCATGATGGACAGATACTGACCATCTGCAAGGACTTGAGAGGGTATGTACCTAAACTGCATTAGCAAAGAGTCTTTTTTATTAAAAAGCTCTTCTTTTCCCATTTATTATGATGAAATACCAGTGCAGCCCCCAGCACTCACTACGGAATTGGTTTGTTTGGGTTTTATCTTGAGGCAGAGAATACACCAAAATAAATAACTACTAGAAATCCTTTCTGTCCCAATGTAAGCCTTTCTTTCTTCTGGGGGATCTGGAAATGCTTTTTTAGGTATATATTAATCCACTTGAGGCCTCCTTTGCAATAGGGTAAGAGTCCTTATCTCTTTGGTATTTATATTTAAGTAGAAGAGAACCTGTATGAAGCATCTGACAGTTAAATGATTTATCAAAGGTCATTCCAAGAATTCATGGTAGTTAGAAACTTACCCCTGACTTCTCTATGTATAGTCCAAAGTTCACCCTATCTGATCTGCTGTATCTGATAAATATTCAGCTTGGACAGGTTCTCAGAGAGCAAGGAATTAATGTCTAACCCTTGGCGAATGGCATTTTATTTTGAAAACCAACACTTTTAGGCAGTTGGGATACAAGTATGAAAGAGTAAACAAAGAAATTCAGAGTTCAAGACATTTGAAGAAGAACTTAACAATGGGTGCTTGGGTACCCCAGAAAAATGACTGAATCTGGAACTTGGAGTGTATGCCTGTTATAAGCTGCAGCCATGCTTGGGAACTGGAGGGCAGGGGCCTTCACACTCCGTATTTGCTATAGGAATTTTGCAAAACTGTGTATCGCCTTGACTGTTTATAAGTTGGTATCTGTGTTTTGTCATAAGTTTGATGTTTGTTTTCATGAGATGGAATTTTTGGTGGATTGTAAATATTGATATTTTAAACTAAAATTTATGTCACTTTTTAAAATGCATCTGGTGGAATCTAAAACCCTAGAGACTTGATACCCACCATCACCAACGTTAAAAATACATTAAAGATCTTTTCTTTTAAACTGTCAGAGTTTTACATCATTCATTTTCTCCTTGAATTTTTATATCCAATTTGTCATATAAAATTTTTGCTCGTTTAATGTGTTTGGAAGTTTTTCTTTGATCATTCTATTATATTCCCTTGCAATTAAATCATGCAAAAAAATTTAAATATAATTAAATATTTCCTGTAACGGTGAGACTTTAATTATTTTAAAAAATTTCCTCCAGTGTGAGTTATCATTATAATTATTAGTAGCACACATATTTTCAGAGCAACATAAGTATTATACATTTTGATAACTAATTATTAGACATTAAAAATGTTATTAGAAATGTTGTTTAACAAAATATACTGTGGGCTTTCCCTTCATTTCGATCACGTACCTCTGGATGACTATCCAAAGGGCTTTGATGGGGCCACAGATTTACCCTTGATAAACCTTTTCAGGCAGAAGAGTTGAGGGGATTGAAAGAATTGCTTTAGCAGTGCTTCTCAAATCTTTGAAATGTTTTTATGCAATAAGCTAATGTGATCTGTCATGAAAAAATATTTTTAATACTCTGTATGCTGGCAATTTGAGATTTGGTCCTCCTTTAATTTTGTTGAGAGCCAAGAATTGGAAACCACCTGACTTCTAAAAAGGCCCAGTTACCCAGTCATTAGAATCATTTACTTTCTCAATTTCTGGGAAGTTTACCAAAAAGGCTTTACCTGGACTTATCAGAAGACCATCACTCATACTTGTTGCTTTTACACTTTAAGGCACCTTGTTAAATTCCATATACTCTGGAAAGGTTGGGAAAGCGTTTTTATATTATGGACTTTAAGTGCATTTTTATCGTGTGTGTGTGTGTGTGTGTGTGTGTGTGTGTGTGTCTGTAGAAAACTGTGGCACTCTGGAATTAATTATTGCCTTTCCAGTTAGAAAAATCAGTCTTTTTGTTTAAAAACATCTGACTTCACTCTTCGGTTCAAACAAATATGCTAATATTTATTATGCCATTTCTGTTTTCTAATGCTAGGATACTTTGAGAGGGAGCACTAGATAATAGTGCCTTACTGTAACTTTGCCAGCTTGAAATAAGGAAACTGCCTTCAACATGTTTTATGGTTCTGAAACAGCATCATTGTCTGGGGAAATACCTGAGATTCATTGTCTCACATCAAGGAAATCAAGTACATGGACACACAAGGAGTGAGGTTAAGAGTGGAGGTTTAATAGGCAAAAGAAAGAGAAAAGCTTTCTTTCCTGCAAACAGAGAGGGCCCGCCCCTTCCACCCCCAAGCAGGTCTTCTCAGTTCACAGCGAGATGCGTTTGGTTTTACAGATGAGCTTGAGGAGGTGGTGCACAAGATTGGTTGGACTAGGTGTGCAATTTGCATAGTGCACGAAGATCTGGTTAGGACTAGATGTGCCATTTGCATAGTGCGGGAAGAAACTGGCCACTCCAATTTAATCTTTTTTTATGCAGATGGGTTCTCTACCTGGCCAGTGCCATGTTTCCTGTTCCTTTACTGAACATGTGGTTGACAAAGAAAATGGAAGATGGAGTCTCCCTGTTGAATGTGCCTGGCCCCCAGGTCACCTTTTCCTGTTGGCACAGCTGCTGGCGTTTGCCCATGGAAGCTTCTAGCTTATCTATGTTTGCAGCTCGAGTTTTTTAGGCTCCTTTTTGTTAGAAGAGAAATGATTTTGGGGGTGCTTTTTAATAAAAAGGGAAACCTTGCTAAGGACTCTCTTTTTTTTGAGCTCCTGTATCAGTTCCTCCTATTTGCTTTGCTCTCAAGGGACTCATATGTCTAAATTTAGAGCATCCCAACACAGGCTGAAACACCGAGATTCTAGCACTAGATTTATTCTTAACAGAAATGTGTAAGACAGGGAAAGGCAAGAAGTCCTATCATAGGTCTTGATTAGGAAGGCTTAACCCCCAATGTATTTGAATTTTTGAATTTTCTCTGTTTGGCACATCAAGCGTTCTGTAGAAAATTTAACATGGGTAGCAGGTATGTCTT
>NW_012112808.1:2785988-2966256 GCF_000951035.1 Colobus angolensis palliatus | reverse complement strand
CTCGTGATCTGCCCGCCTCAGCCTCCCAAAGTGCTGGGATTACAGGTGTGAGCCACGGGGCCCGGCCAGCCACTGATTCTCAAATAACTGCCTTTGTTAGTTACTTGAGAATCACTAGAAACTAACGATTCATGTCTTTTCTCTAATTCTTTTGGGCATATAATGCACATTTTTGTGGGTTTTCTTCATTCTTTTATCTAACAGTTACTTGTTAATAACCTAGGTCACTAAAATTTGATATTCCTAAGTGTTAAATTGGGAGTTACTGGAAAATATTGGCTACCATTCAGTATTCCATTAAGAAATCTGTCTGTGATTTTTTAGGAAGAGCCCTTCTATCTGGTTGTATATCCTCAGTGTGGTCCTGAGTTGTTTGTGGTTTTCAATCACTGATACTTTTTTAATGTAAAAATTATAAATTACTTTTAATTTGGCTTCATTATGATCAGTGTTGTTTGTTATGTGTATTTAATTTTTTTCATGTATAGTGGTAGGCAAAATGGGTCTGTTTATTTTAAGTAGAGTTGACATTTTGGTTTTTTCCTACATGTTGATTTATTTTTCCAGGGGAAAGTGGAACCAGTTGGTTTCATGAGCTTCTGGGTTCTTTATTCTAACTGGGTTAAAGAAGAAACAAGGTTGAAATATTGCTACTCAAAGGATATAGAAAATATATATTATTGTAAAAATATATTCTATATCTTTCTTACTACTAATTTTTGTATATTTATATTTTTCTTTCTTACATTAGATGTATCAAAGGTTTTGCCTTTTATTGCTGTTTGTGTCTTCAAATCTTACATTTATCTTGTTTTCAAAATATTAATTTCTGCATGTCTTATTTCCTTATTTTTTTATATTTTAAAAACTTTATTTTTAGGCTTTTTGTATAACAATGAAATTACTTAAGGCTATACATTTTCCTTTGAGTATGAATTTGGCAGCATCTTACACATTTTAATACCTAATATTTCTATTTAGATTCTCTAGAAGTTTATAATTATTGTTTTTTTTAACTGTCCCAATAGGTATGTAGGAGGATATTTGTTTTCAAAATTTCTTTGAGTTTTTGATGTGTTGGGATTTTCTTCCCAGTTTATTGATTTATTATTATGCTCTTCCTTCATGGTCTGTTTTTTTTCAGTGTTTCTATTTGTATCTGGACTGTATTTGGATTAATAAGCGTAATACTTTTTTTCTGGTTTTCGTTGTTTCCCATCAGTACCTTTGACCACTGGTTCCTCCATTCTTCATCTTTGTTTTGATTTATCTATTGGATGAACGGAGGTGTCATCTCTGAAATGACCTTGGTTTTTGTTTTTGAATGATAGCTTTATTGCCTATAAGGCTCATTGCAAATTTTCTTTTTTTCTTTTTTCTTTTTTTTTGGAGACGGAGTCTTCCTCTGTCATCCACGCTGGAGTGTTGTGGTGCTATCTCCACTCACTGCAACCTCCGCCTCCAGGTTCAAGCAGTTCTCCTACCTCAGCCTCTTGAGTAGCTGGGATTACAGGCACCTGCTAGCACATCTGGCTAATTTTTCTATTTTTAGTAGAGACGGGGTTTCACCAGACTGATCTCAAACTCCTAACCTCAAGTGATTCACCTGCCATGGCCTCCCAAAGTGCTGGAATTACAGGCATGAGCCACTGTGCCCAGCCAGGGGCCTCATGGTGTTTTTGTTAAAGCTTAGATATGCTCTATTTTTCATCCAGGTTCTCGAGCCAAGGATATACTTTAGGCCAACCTGATTTTTGTTACTTTGAAGCCAACCTACATTTAAATTTTATTTATAGTTCTTTGCAGCATTTTCTATTTATCTTAAAAGCATATTACTATAATATGTGCAGGTCTTGGTCTGTCTAGGTTCCTGTTGAAAACAATTTGAAATTTCTGTTGTTGAAAAAAGATATTACCTTTTAACCTCCTAGTACTACTCCTTATTTTCTCCATTTTCATATCCTATTATTCTTTTAAACTAGGTATTTGTGAGTAGAGACATGAGACATACATGCATTTGACAGTTTCACCTATCTAGAAACTAGATGAATACTAAAACAGAGCAAGTCCTTTGAGCACAGGTCAGAAGTAAAGGAAAGGCTGGAAAGTATTGGAATGTTTTAGGGACTTTCATATGAGATCTTTTGGTGCATAACAACTTTTAAGATGCGATTTAAGTTTCCTAACCCACAGGAGATTAGTAAAAATCCAATTAGAAGTGAGATAGGAGCTGTGAGGAGCAGGCCCAAGATAGCTTGCATTAGTGACAACCTGCTGATTTTTAAAGAAGTAGAATAATTTAAACAAATCCAAGCACTTTGATGACTCGGTGGTGGAGGATGAAAGCAGCCTCCACATGGCCTTCAGAGGCCCCACCAAAGACCTGGACTGAGTTCTGTTACACTTGAGTCATCTAAGCTCCAAATGATGACTCAGAGACCCAGAGAGAGAGGACAGTGTGCTGTACTCCACAGTCTGGGAAAGTGAGCTGCTACTTTTAGGAAAATTGCCCTTGAATATAATTACATTTGAGAAAACAGTTTGGGACTCTGTAAAAGAAGACCTAGGCTTTTAGGAAAATTCTTTTGTGGAGAATAACTGGAAGCCACCCCCCAGCCACAGTATTGATTAAATATATTAATGTATAGTTTCTGTATTTTATGCATGTATTATCTCCCTATAATTGCAAACTTCTTGAGGTCAGGGACTACATTTCATGCTTCTCTATATTTGTCAAGGAATATTTCTGGATGGTTGTTGTGATGATGAGAGCGTAATTCTCAAAAGTCAGCATGTAAGTATACCTGTAATTAAATTTGAAATTAAATTAGTTTGGCAAGAAATTGTGACTCTATGCACTTGTTAAAAAAATTATACCATAAGCATTAGATCTGGGAAATGGAGAATTGGTGTTTATTCAATGTAAGTTCTAAAAGACTTGTGATTTGATTAATTTTCATTTTTAAAAGTGAGCAGACTGGATATTAGTTGTATTATGTTTCATCCTGATGTGAATAAAAATGCCTTTTAGAATAAGAAAACGGATACCTTCCATTTATATAGTCCCTTTCTTCCAAAGAGTTCAAAGCTCTTTCCAGTAATCATCTCATTAATTTCTTTGGCTTTCTTGCAGAGTAGCTAATGGGGAGTGGTGTGTGTGTGTGTGTGGGTATGGGTGTGGGTGTGTGTGTATACCTGTACATGGGTTCCCTCTTTCCCTCCCTTCCTGTCTCTTTCCCTCTATTCCCACTCTCTCTCTCCCTTCTTTCCTTTGCTTTTCATATGATAGTAATCCTATCTTGACTAGAAATTGGCATTTTGTTAAGCCTCACGTTTCAAAGAATTGCATACCATTTTTGGAATATTAAACCACACTTATTCATAAAGACAGAGTTTTCTGGAAAAAAATGCAGCTTATACTACCCATACACATGAGATCATTAATCAAAAATTGATATCAGAAATGCTGTCAGAACATGAATTTCAGCAGCAGCTTCCTGTTTTGACTTTTATAATAGAATTTGATTTCTTAATACTTGCTTTTATTTTCATGTCCATCCTTGGGCTGAGCAATTGTCTAGGTGACAAAAGCAAGTAATTAAGAGGAAAAGTGAGAATTGTGAGAAGGTGAAATTATTTTTAATTTAACATTTTCTCTTTATATAAAGCAAGCATTTTAATTTTGTATTATTTTCATTTCTTTGCTAGAACTTGCTCATTTGGGCAGTTGTTTATGTGGCATCTGTCATTTTCTTTATTTGATATTCATCTTCAGCAGCCATCAGAGCCTTTGTGGGTTGCTCTTACAGCAGCTGCATTTTGGCAGTAAAGCAGCTCACAGCAAAACTATACCGTTTTGATCTGGGTTGTGGCAGAATCTTTAATGGATTTCTTGATTGATTAAAGTAAAAGGGCTTCATGAGGCCAAAAGAAAATTATCTCTCTCTCCCATCTGCTAAAACACTGATTTTGAAGTTTCCTCTCGCTTATGTTTTACTTATGTAATGCAGGTTGTAGTTTTGTAAGTTTTTTTTTTTTCTTCTCAAAAGGGAAAAATGGATTTTTCCTCCATGTTTCCGTGATCTTGGACCAGTGTGCCGGCATGGCTAAACTGTGAAGCTGTGCTTGATTTTTTTGCCCTGTTTCAAGTCCTTGTGGATGTCAAGGGGGAGCTCCTTATCTGGGGCAGGCCTTACTGTGATTTTTTATAAACACACTGAGCTGGAAGCTGTAAGATTCCATGAGGCAAAGGCCTTTCAACGGATTATTTAGTATTCTCTTGATTCTCCACACAAGACAAGGCTAGGCAGCTTATTACATACTCAGCTGTTGATGATGGCTTACAAGCCACTGCCAGGCTTTGCATGGGTAAGACAGGTGAAGCCTGAAACAACTGGATGTATTCCAGCCGCCTCGCCCCCCTAGTCCCCACCTTGTAGTATTTCCTGGGGCAGAAATGAAAGGCTGAGTTGAAATCAAATCATAAGTTTAAATTTTATTTTAGCAAAGTCAAGCATTGAACTTTCCTTATTAAACAGCAACGAGTATGGTTTTAGGGGAGAGATACTGCTGATAGAAGTTTTGCAACTTTATATGTTTTTTGTCCTTTTCAGAATATGTATAATTTGTCATTTGGCAGTGGATCACACAGATCTTATTTGGAAATACTAGGTTACTGACACAGTTTGCTATTTTTTTGTTGTTGTTCTTAAAAAAAATGAAACACTTGCATTACATGTCTCTAAAGTAAACTTTGACCAAAGGTCTCCCAGAACATGCACCAAAATGAAGTGTTGTTTGTTTATCAAAATAAAGCAAGAGTAAGGGTTGCTGAGATTCTAACCCAGAACTCATTTTGTCTTACTGGGATTAACTTGTAAGTTAACAGCCATTGGAGAAAAGGAGGAGGGAAAGGTTATTATCATTAATGTTTTTGTCTTGATTTGATGTGTGATTGGGATCTTCAGGCATCATAGATCTGTTTCCATCCTGAGGCTTTAGACATAGTCAGTTCTGTGCCCTGAAGCCTATAAGCTGTGTCAGGAGGTCCTACCACACTGGATGGGCCTTGACTGCTGTGCAGCATTCATAGGTCACTAAACATGGCAAGCGAGTTAAGGTTCCATTTTCATGTTCTTCTCCAAGGCAGATGTGGCAAAAACACAGGCACAGAATCTATGGTTCGGGGGAGGGGGCAGTGGGGGAGTACCATTGAGTAGCAGAGCGTGCTGTAGTAATGTCATGGTCTCTGAGGTCAGATTACTTAAGACCCAATCTGGGTACACTATTTACCACTTATGTAATTTGGGTAAATTGCTTCTATTTTAGCCTTTAAGATGTTAGCGATCTCTTTTAGTGCCTATTTGTTTCCCTCTTTGGGGCTTAGAGGGTCCCACCTTCTATCAAGGATCTTGTTGGTTAAGAGAGCACACCAGGTATGTATGTTTTAAAATAAAGGGTTTGCGTGTGTGCACGTGTGTGTGTATCTTAATTGGAATAAGAAAAACAGTGGGACTGTTTTTAGCAAGGATGTGGAGGGCCTTTTCTGGTGCTATTTTTCTTTCAAAGAAAGAAAAGCAATCTATTGCAAAGACATTAATGTCATGTTGAATTTCAGAATTTAAGTATTTGAAAACTATGTATTCCAAATTGAGTCTCTCTTAGGAAATGTGAACCTGCCAAGTGTTTATATGAGTAAAATATGGTGATTTGGATTCAGGATACCCAGAAATCTTTTCCCAGATTAGGCCAGACCATCAGAATTATATGTCTATATTGTATTGTATTGTATTGGCTCCAGTAGAATTCCTTTTACTGAACTAACTTTTGGAAAAATACCATGTTGAAGGATATTGTTAAGAAATGCTCTAGAAAGCAAGTTGCCATGTATAATCTGAGGTGTTGTCAGGGACAGGTCGGTGTGGCTCTGTGAGAACCCATGAAGGATGGTTCTCTCAGGATCTTTGAGTGTCTTTGGTTACTGTATCAAGGAAAGGGCTGGGAAGGGTTTGTTTTAAACTTAATAGACCTTGAGTCAGGTAGCCACGCACATTCCCTCTGCACTGGCTGGTACAATTAGGGTCAGTGGTTTGTCCCACCCCAAACAAATACATATGTAGGATTTCCTGGCAGGCATTTTGTAGCCTGTTCCTATTCCTTAACGTAACCTACTGTCCTTTTGTCTCTTTCTTTCTCTCCTTATTCTAAATTTTTCTGATTTTTGTCTTTATTATATGCGAAATCATGTTGGACACTAGAATAGAAGTAATAAAGAGTATACATTGTCACTTTAGTATCCCATGAACTATTTATTCGTCTTGACAACAGTTGACAATTCTTGCCTGAGTCAATGATTTCATAGGAAGTTGCAGGATAGGGATATTCTAAGTTTATCATCCCTTCCTCCTTTATTTGCCAGCATTGTTTGAAAGGTCAGCCTTCACCTGATTACCAGAGTCCATGTCAGTCCTCTGAAAGGGCAGGATAAATGTTTAATTTTTTTCTTTTTATAATTTTTTTTTTAAAGGTAAGCAGAGGGTTTGGCCAGGTGCAGTGGCTCATACCTGTAATCCTAGCACTTTGGGAGGCTGAGGCAAGAGGATCACTTGAGCCCAGGAGTTTAAGACCATCCTGAGTAACATAGCAAGACCCTGTCTCTCTTGTTTTTGTTATAAATATATTTTAAAAAACAAGTTGGTTTTATAGTCATTTCAAATGAAGAGAAATGATTTATTTCCCTCCTCTTTGGCTTTTTCTCTTTTCATTATTGCTGTAGAATCATGAATTTCCTAGATTCAGTATGTTTCAGTTAATGACAGACATTCTACTTTTTAGATGTACAAACTCACAACTTTGTTGAGGGGCTGTTTTCAACCTGTGTCCCTATACAACCTTGTAAATCTCTGAAAGCTTTCTTGCTTTCTGCCAGAATAAGATGTCCCATGCACATACTGAGCCTTTTCTCGCTGACAGTTGAGACCAGCTGTTTCTTGAGAGAGTTCTGATTCCTGCTTCTGAGAACTAGGGTGCTCATTGCTGCTGGGGTGCTGTTGCTTCTAAGCTATTTATTTCATAAATACAGTGTTTGTATTTATTTGATTTCATAATTATATCTTTTCCCTTATGCTGAAAGCCTTGATTCCTAAGTCCATTAACAAAAGAGTTTATTCTGTTTACTTCCTTGATTTGAAAGCACTCTGATCACAAATCTTCCTTAATAACAGCATTTGAGTACAAAAGATCTACAAAGATATTGTAAACTTTATTAAGTAATTTTATTATTAGTTATAATGTTAGTAATGCTGTTTCAAAACAGCTTTCAAATAAATCAAATAAGTAATAAATGTAATTAAGACTACCACGGTTATCTATGGGGACAACAATAAAAGTAAGATTTATCTGTATATACCTTTCTATATTGACTTAGACTGTAGAATTGCATAAATGTAATACATATTATATACACACCGAAACATATATCCATATTTTTTTATTTATATATAAAGCTTAATATATAAATATATATAATTAAAAATTTTAAATCCTAAAATTTAAAACTCGTATGCTATAGTAGGAGCCTTTTTAATTATTACTGATATTTGTTTTTTCTTATGGAAAATATGAATCATATGAATATGCTTTTGGTAAGCAAATTTGAATATATATTTTAATCTTCCACACTTGCTACAAAAAATAACAAACTATACATTGTTCTACATCATGATTTTATTCACGTAGCAGTATGTTCCCAATCTTCTTAGAGATTTTCCTTTTTTTCACAAATGCACGGTACATTAGTATGTGGATACATTGTAGATTGCCCCAAGATTTTTCTGTTGTTAGGCATTTTTGTTTTCCATTATTTGAAATATAAACAGTATCGTAAGGAATGAGAATAATGCGTGTGTGCACGTGTGTGTGCACGTCATTTGTACTTCTTCCTGCAAGTTCATAGACTAGAATTCCGGATGTGAGATTGCCAAATCAAGGATAAAGTAATCTTAGTTTAGAAAGATATTGCCAAATTCCATTTCATAAGAGTTGTACCCTTTTACTTTTCCACAGCCTTTCAATGCTGTTGTCAAACTAAAAATTTTCCTGGTCTGATAGGTCAGAAATGGATCATGGTGGTTTTGATTTGTGTTCTCTTCTGGACTATTAATGAATGAAAGTAAGACAGCCTTTTATTTAAGGGCCAGTTAATTACATTTCCTTTTATGTGAAATATGTTCCTATAAATCTCTCATTTTTCCATTTGTGTTTTCGATCACTGCACTTTCCCATAATTTTCATGGCTCTTCATTTAGTGACCTTTTGTCAGTAATATATATTGTAAATATTTTTTCCCAGTGTTTTATTTGTCTACCCATTTTATCTTCTTTGGTGTTTGTATGTGTGTGTATGTGAATCACGTAGAAGTTTGTATTTATAGATGTATGTGTATGTATATTTATTAAAACATATAGTATGGTCACAATAGTTTTTATGGTGAAATTTATAATATTTTATGGCTTCTGGAGTTTGAATTATAATTAGAAATTTTTTCTCTACTTTGTGTTTATAAAGGAGTACAATTAATTTTTTCATTCTTTTATATAGTTTTATATTTTGTTCTATTTATTGATTGATTGAGACAAGGTCTCACTGCTGCTCAGGGTGGAGTGCAGTGGTGTGATCATAGCTCACTGCAGCCTTGAGCTCCTGGGCTCAAGTTATCCTCCCACCTTAGCCTCCCAAGTAGCTGGGGCTACAGGTGCATGCCACTAAACCTGTTTTTTTTTTTTTTCCTTTGGGTAGAGATAGGGTCTCACTATGTTGCCCAGGCTAGATAATTTTATATTTTATATTGAAACTTTTGGTCTATTTAGAGTTAATCCCATGTGAAATATGTAATGTATGGCATCAGTTCCATCTTTTTCTAAATGACTATCTGGTTGCCACACATGTGTGTTTACAAATTGATCTTTACTTACTGTTTTGAAATTCTCCACTTCTTTTTTTTCCTCCCTCTTCTTCATCCTTCCTGAGTTCTATGTGTTTTCTTCTGCATCCCTGTTGTCTGGTCATGTCTTCGAAGTTTTAGGATGTTTCACTGCAGCTTTCTAGCTTTGTGGATATACTTTACTGGTGCATTTTCTTCTGCTTCTGAGAAGCAATAGTTTTTTATTTCTTATAAGGGACATGGCAGTTTTACGTACTTTTTTGCTCATATTCAAGTTCTTTGTATTTTTCTGAATTTTCTGTTAGCATGAGGGTCCTGTGAGGGCGGAAGACTTAGGGCAGCCTTCTCGGTTTCTCAGTATCCTATAGCTTCTTTTGCTGCTGAATTTGCAGTTTCTCTGCCACATAGTGTGGACTCTTTGTTCACTTTCCATGACGTTTCTCTCTGCTTTTGTCACTGCTGCCTGCTCCACCCCATTCATTCTCAGATCTGCCTAGAGCAGTTCCTACTGAGCCTGAGCCCCTCTCCTCCTGTTGGTGAATATTTGCTGGTATTTTCTGGGTCTGCTACTTACAGTGACCCTGGCTCCCCACCCATTCTTAGCTGGTGCCCCCCTCCCATGCCATCAGTTCTGATGGTGTGGGTGTCCCTTCACTTACTCATATTATTTGAGTAAACATGATTAGAGATTCTAGTTATTCTTACAGCTACTTTTCATGCTTTTTAGGACAAGAAGGAAGAGTCAAGTGTGAGCAGTGCCCATACCTTTTCTAGAGTCTGGATAGACTCTACATACTCCTTTTAAAATAAGTAAACATGAGCTTAGCTTTAAAATACTGAACATTTCGTGAAACCCTGTCTCTACTAAAAAAAAAAATACAAAAAACTAGCCAGGTGAGGTGGCGGGCGCCTGTAGTCCCAGCGACTCGGGAGGCTGAGGCAGGAGAATGGCGGGAACCCGGGAGGCGGAGCTTGCAGTGAGCTGAGATCGCGCCACTGCACTCCAGCCTGGGCGACAGAGCGAGACTCTGCCTCAAAAAAAAAAAAAAAAAAAAACTGAACATTAAAGTAAATAAAATCAAGGTCTGAATTAAAAAAAAGTTTGGTCCCCAGTCCTTTCTACAAATACCAGGAATCTTTAGCTTGTATTGGGTATGTAATCTTCAACAGCATTGGATAGGGTGACATGAATACGAAGTTGGTTTAATGTTGCTTTCTCTCCTGACTTCTATTTTCCAAGTCCACAAGGCAGAGTTTAAATGAACTTGACTAAATTCTTCTGCAAAGTATTTTTTCTTTTTAACATGGTAGTAATTATTTCAACTTAATGCAAATGGCATAGTGATCCAAAGAAAGAAGTCTTCAAACTACTTAGGAGTGCTATTTTGGGCCATTTATGATTTATCAGGAATCACCATTAGTGAAAATTTAAATACTAAGAGAAGTGTACTTCTGTATGCTTCATAAACTTTCCAAATGGCTAGAGGAGCTCCATTTTTTTTTTCTGTCTCTCATTATTCTATGAAATGTGTTTTTATGTCTCCCAAGTCTAGCAGCATCGTACATTTGCTGCTATAAATGTCTCCCATCAGAAGGCCAAATAAGGAAGTTACAATTATAGAAATGTTTTCCCTAAAGACATTAGCCACATGCGACGCTAAACGACTTGCTCTATTTCAGTCTTTCTCATTTGTATTTTCCAGACGTACATTCTATATGAGCTTGGAAGGCAGCTTGCAGTCTGTGCTGACAGGCTTATTTTCCATATAATGTGGAAGAAACATTGATATTGAGAGTTTGACTGACCCAAACCTGTCTGTGAACGCACAGGCATGACAGAAGATGTGCAGCACTCTCTTTATACCCTCACATTGCCTGTCACTTAAAACAAATTGTGGCAGTATTGGGTGACAAATAGTAAACTATAACCCGTTCACATCATTTTGCTATTTATCTGTGTTCAAAGAGTGGCACATTCAAGTCTCTTTGGTTTTGAACTCCTGTCATCAAAATCCGGATCTCAAATGTGACTCTGTTTGTTTCCTCTTGCTGTTGAGCATCTCTTCTTGCTTAAAGCTCAGCTCATCCTGACACCACATGTTGAGTGTACCATACACCAGGTACTGTGAGGTGCTGCGGTTCCAAACCCCAGTGAGATGCTGACCCTTTTCTCATGGAACTCACAGCCCAGAGAGGGAGACAGCACATCATGACAATGCAGTCAGACAGGGAGAATAGTAACAAGGCATGTGGGATGTGGAGGACTGGAGCGGAGGAACAGCCTGTGGGGCAGGTGGGGAGGTGTGTGCATGTCTGTCTGTGAATGTGCTCAGGGTTCTCAGGTCCTTGGCTCTTCTGTACTCCTTTGTCTGCTTCAGGCTGGGAAAGCTTTTGCAGTAGAACTTTGCCAACCCTCAGCCTGACCTGGCATTTTGGTACTTTAAGCTGAAGGCACCTGATAGCTCTTTGAGCTCTGTATGCAGATGTTACATGGTAGAGTTAGGGCTTATTTGTAAAGTTCATTTCTTTTGAAATGAGTCCAGCCCCAAGTTGCATAAACACCAATACTTAGGTGTGTGTATAGATATTTGTGTCTTTTCTAGCTTTCTATATATTTTCCTTGTGATCTAAATTATTTTAGCAAAGATCTCTAAAATAGATCTGTAAAATTGGATTTTTGACCAAACGCTCATAAACTTCACCAATCTGTGGAAATATTGAAATAAGCTGGATCACATTTATAATTTTTAAAAAGCGTATGTTTGCCTTTCTTGTACCATGGCCCAGCCTGTCCATATTATATCAATTTATATAATATGCTTTCTGAAAGCATTTCTATGATCTTTCTTTTCTTTTTCCTCTTAATTCTTTAGATTTTCTTCTAGTATTTCTGCTGTTCATTCTTATAGTTACCCTCATTAAAAACTATATTTCTGATTCACTTTCATGTGCCCTGGTGCAGTGGTCATGAGGTGCTCCATGAATGTTTGTTGAAGCAAGTCATGTCTTAGCAACTATTTTTCCAGTAATTTTCTCACCAACTTTCAATCCGTTTTACTTTTGTTTATATAATAAGGGTTTTTATATCCTGTTATTCATAATTTACCTATTTTGACATTGCATTCAGTTTTATAACCTTATTTCCAACAACTATTGAGATCAGCCTTTATTTTGAACTGGTTTTAATGCTTGCTTCCACTCGGTTTAGACCATCTCCCACCTCTGTTCTTTGGTTCTTTGTTTAGGTTATCTGTTATTTATCATCTCAGAATCATTGTTTTCAGAGCAAGTTTGTAAGTTTGTAGACCTTCTTTTGGTGGTTTTGCTACTTTTGCACATGAAGAACTATGTGAGTGAAGAACTGTTTTGCTCTTGATCTTTTCCCTTCAAAATGCTGTGAAAGTCACTTTCTTATATTCTGGAGCTCAGTATAGCCAAGGGACATTCTTTTATCAGCATAACATTTTTTTTTCTTTTGTAAACATTCTCTTTTTGTTTTGATACTATAGGATTTAAACTTTAAAATTTTCAACAATGTTCTGCCTTCCTTTTGCCTTCCTATATTCAGAGACCCCCTTTTTTTGGTCAGGTGCTGACCTCTTTTCAGCTCATTTCCATTGACTCTTTGAGTGTAGCTTGTCCCTCATTTCTTCTCTCTCTTTCCTCTGCAGTTCCCATTATGTTTCATTGACAATTTCCATTTTTTCTTTCTCTGTATCTGTTATCTTCTCCTACATTATTTTCATCTATTTATTCTTGACACTTCCATTCTATGACTGCATTTCATGTTTGCTTTCAGATTTTACTCATTTGATTATTTGAAGTGTAGATTGTATTCTTTCTTTCTCTTTCTAATACAGAATCTAATTCTGAGTTTCCACTCACATGTCAACTGTTTCCTCCCTGTCTCTCTTTCTCTCTCCCTCCCTCTCTCTCTCTCTCTTTCTCTCTCTCTCTCTTTCATATTTCTCTCTTTTTTTCTTAAGGTCATGTTTTCTTAGACTAGCTTCTTTTTCTTATTGTAAGCAGAATAGAGCAAAACACTTCATTTCTGCTATCTTGAATATACTGTTCCCTTTATTTTGCTTTGGAAATTCTTTTTGCTAGGAGAGCTCCTGTTGTTATTGACTCTTGTCGTGGGCTATCGTTGCTCACTTAAATTGTTTGCCAGTGGTTGTTGCTTACTGTTTATTGTCATTGATGTTGGTTGATGTTTGTTGGTGTTATTATTGTTGCTTTTGATGATTGTTTGCTTTTGCTTTTGCCTGGCTGAGGAGTGGCCTGTCCAGGCCCAGGAGGATTTTCTGTGTTCTCTGACACTGCCTACCTTCTTACACAGTTAGAAATCTGTGCAAGGTCATGAGCTGAAGGACTGGGCTGGGTGGTCTACACTTGGCCAGATTCTTCATTTGTCTAGTTTGGTTTGTCTTTCTGATAAGGAAAGGCTTATTTCCATAATATCTTATGGGATTATTTAAAGAAGGATTTATCCATAATACGTGGAAGCATCTGCATTTTTTATTTTAGCATAAGCACAGCGTGAAAAACTCTCTTCTTTGTAGGACACTGTATGCACAGCTTTCTTTCTGTCCCTTCCTGTTACCTCTACCATGTACCAACACACAGTGTGCAATGGCCTGTTCCTCCACCCTGTGGAGATGGCTGTGATGATGACTGAGAACTGGTGGAGAAAGAGCAGTATCAATGGGGATGGTTGGGTCGGTATGATGACATAGCCCAGGATACTTCAGAAAATAATTTCTGCCAACAATTGACAGTGGAGGGAGGAAGAAGCACAGATAAAAATCTTCCTGTCTTAAGCTTGCTGGTTTTTTGTTTTACTTCACACACCTGTCCTTGTTTTGTTTTGTTATTAAAGAGACAGAGTCTTGTTATGTTTGCTGTGTTGCCCAGGCTAGACTCGAGCTTCTGGGCCCAAGTGATCCTCTCATCTCAGCCTCCTGAGTATCTGTGACAACAGGTGCCTACCACCACGCCTGGCTTGTCCATGGTTTTATTCATAAAACTCTCTCCTCAGGGTATGGACCATATAACCAATATTTCTAGTTTGTTAGAAATACTGAATTTAGTTTGCATTTCATCTAAAACAGAAACAGATGAGGATGAAACAGCTGTTTATGACTTTAGCAGTTGCCATCTTAAGCCAGAGTTTTTATTAGAGCTTGGGGTGGACATTTTTTTCAATCAATTTTTTTTTTTTTTTTAATAGAGACAGGATCTCACTATGTTGCTCAGGCTGCTCTCAAATTCCTGGCCTCAAATGATCCTCTCACCTCAGGCCTCCAAAGTGTTGGGATTAGAGGTGTGAGCCACTGCACCCAGCCATAATAGGCATTTTTATCAGACTTTTCTAGTATAAGTTTCTGTCACACCTTTTCTTTTTCTAGTGATGTTGCAGGTCATCCTCCAGGACCCCTTTCACCCCACTCCCCATGATCTGCAGAGTTAAAGGCAGGTGGCAGGTCTGTGATCTTAGTTCAAGAAGGTAATCAAAAAAAGGAACTTTTTTTTTTTTAACATCGGAGTGAGTCTGATTTATTACTTAGCTGCAACTGTGTAGTTCCTTGACTAATTTAAGAGTAGAGTTTTTAGGCCATAGTAAATCTTTTTAGAACAAGAGGAACTTAAAATGAAGATGTTCTCCGTGGCCCACGTCTAAGGTAAATCAGATAAGCCCCTAAAGAGAATGTATTAAGCTCTTTTCTCATTTCCAGTTTGCAAGTATGGCCTGTCATTTGAATGATTTACAAAATGCTCACTTAGTTTCCAAGGGAGCATTCATTTTATATTTGAGTGCCTGCCCTGTGCTCAGCACTGGGAAGAACAAGTTAGAAAAGACAAGGTCCTTGTTCTGAAGATGTGGGAGGAGAGTTGGTGAATATGGGTGAATTTATTCTAGTGCAGGATAGATTATTGTGAGTCCAAGTATTTTTTCAAATTTGCCTGCAAGTTTTGTGTAGGAGCATTTATTGTTTACTCTGCAAAGTCTTCAGAAATTCACAGTTCAACCTAGCGTGCCTACTGATGTTTAAGCCTAAATTAACACAATATCTGGCCTTTAAATAGTATATTCTCTTATAATTAGATCAACATTTTCCCTGTTTAGAATGTAACATTGGAATCCAGGGACTTTTTAGGTTACCAAGTCTGGAAGCTGTAGTTTTATATATATATTTTTGAATTAAAGATCTAATCTGTTTTAAGGAATTGTTTTAATTTTGTTGATTTCCGTTATCTAACATTTCTGTATTTTAATTGGGTTAATAAAGCACAAATTGACTACATTATCAAGGCATATGAGGATGCAGATGTAAAATGTCACCATAGGCAAGAGTTAATGGAATCAAGATGGTGCAGGGGAACATGCCACCAGCTCAGCTGCAGCCTCAAGGTATGCAGTGACATTTAAAAAATGTCTGCTGAAGCCAGACAGCCGGTTCATTAGATTAATTAAAGTGAAAACTAACCCCGATCTGGTGTTTTGATAATGACCACAGGGCTGCCACAGTTGGAATAAGCTAATGCTTGGCATTGTTCTCATTAAGACCGCAATGGAATTGCCTTTATAGTTTCTTCTAAACTTTCAAATTCACCTTTTAGCAATAAAGTGGACTTTTAGCTTTCTTGATTGTTTTCTCATGGTTTAAGTGACACATAAGGGTAAATTTCATTTTTATTAAAGATGACAGCCTCCTTTTTTCTGGCTCTTACACTCTTTATGAGACATTGAAGAAATCAAGGCAGCAACAGCAGGCTTCTACACTCCCATAGGTTGTCCATTCTGGAGGAATTCTGCAGGAAGAGGAGGTTGTCTACACTGTCTATGGTCAAATGCAGGGTGTTATTTTTTCACATTTTAATCCATCACAGACTAACTTTTCTGTAATGCACAATACAAAGGAACTACTAACATAATAAAGTAGAAAAAAAGAGATACACAAAAAATAGAAGCCCCAGTATTTTATTAGATGCAATGTTTATCAAATTACTCTGTCAAATTGCACCTAAATTTCTCAATGGTTGCATTTAATTTTGGCACTTATTCTGGAAAGGCAGCAAGCACTTTGCATACTCTCCTGAGTCACACTGCTCTGGACTTCGTGTCACCATGTAAGTACCTCGTTGGTTCTGCAAAAAAGGCCCTGACATGCCTTTCCCTGCTAAAAGTGCTGACCTGGACAAAAACCTGATTCGGACATTTAAGTCCACGTTTTCAGAAAAAGGTCATCAAGGCTGCTCCTGGTTATGCCATTTGAGAGTACTTAGAATTCTAGGCCATTTGTGTCTCTTTTTTTTGTTACTCAAATTGCTCACTTAAAAATAAAATTAGTTTCGTAAAGTCCCTGGTTAGAATGACTTTAGATTAAAAAATACACACACACACACATACACACAGAGGTATATACATTATCATTATACATACACATCGTGTATATACGTGTGTGTGAATAAAAATGAATAAATAAGAATAAATAAATATAGATGTACATATATTTCTGAGGCCAAAAATTTCCTGCTTCCAGGGTCCAGGTATACAGGATGTTAGTTATGTGTGCATTTATTATAGATTTTTTTTTTGAAAAAATGGCAGTAAAAACAAATATATGTGCTCGTGTTTTCTTTTTTTCTTTCCTTCTTTCTTTTAGAGAGAGAGTCTTGCTGTCACCCAGGCTGGAGTGCACTGGTGCAATCGTAGCTCACTGCAGCCTGGAGCTACTAGGCGGATGATCTTCCTGCCACAGCCTGCTGAGTAGCTAGGACTGTAGGTGCATGCCACCATGCCTGGCCTGCTCATATATTTGTATTTCCCCCTTTCCCTTCACAATCTACAGGAAATGCACATGTGATAACTAACACTCTCTATGCTGAGACCCTGGAAACAGAGGAGGCTTTTGCCCTCAGTTGAGTTCAGTAGAGAACTTAGTTTATTTAGAATCGAAACTTCAAGGAAGGTTTTTGTGTGGTTTCTGACATGTAAATGAGAATCAATCATGAATATCTGTCCTTTCTCTCAGTTAGCACTGAAAGGTTCAAGGTATGTGCGGCGTTTTTCATCTCAGCATTGTTGGCAGTAACTAATGATTGCAAAGGTTCTCAGAGCAATTTAAATGCCCACAAACAGTGCACAGGATACATACATTAGAGTAGATACAAAAAAAATGGAATTTTATGTAGCTGTGTAAAACTATGAGCATTTTTTAGCATGTCTTTCAGTGAACATGTATGCCTAATGCAGAGGTCAGCAAACTTGCTGCTCTGAAAGGCTAGGTAGTAAGCAGTTCCTTCTTCTTGGCCTGTGCCACCTGTGTCGCGAGTACTCCACGGTACTACACCATGGTAGCAAAAAGCAGCAGGCAATTTGTAAATGAATGAACATGGAACATGTATTCCAATAAAGCTTTATGGACATTGAAATTGGAATTTTATACACATCATGAAGTAATATTCTTCTTTTGATTTTTTTTTTGACCATCTGAAAATATAAAAATCACTCTTAGCATTCCAACCATACAAAAACAGGCAGACAGCCTTATTTGGCCTTCAGCCATAGTTGGCTGACTTCTACCATAGGGCCTGGGGTTGGAACTGCTGGGGCATGTGATGTGAATGTTATTTTACTGTAGAAGACACTGCCAAATAGTTTTCCAAAGTGATTGTATCCAGTTTACAACATGCAAATAGTTTTTTAACTAATGCAAGATGTGAGATTTTATGGTTGAAGTTCGTAGTGGCTTAGGAAAGAGTTTGTTTCCTTTTGACTCCTGACTGTGGCTGTGAGAAGTTAGATGTTTAGACAACTGACTTGCACTGCACGTATTAGCAAAACTAATTGATGTGTGTGATTGGAAAGTGTTGCATGTCTACGTTATGTTATATTTGGTTTACTGCTTTACTATTAATGGACCAGATCAGCAAACACAATTTTTTTTATCTTGAACTTCACGTTTCCTTGACAAGTTCTATAACCTTAGTCACATGTGCTTTACTTACAAAAAGCTTTCTAATGTAATTCTCTTTGTAAAATGGATTATATTTCTTATTTTAATAAACTATTGGGGCCATGCGCAGTCAACATTCAAAATTATATTTGGGCTTTGGAGCAGTCCTCTCCTGCATAATCCAAGTGAATGAGCCTGTTTGATTTACTGGGTAATTTATCTTGCTAAAGATATATTAATAATGTCAAAGTGCAATGTATCACTTACAGGAATACTTGTGTAAAATATTGTTGCCCATAATAGTATTTATACAACCAAGGTACGCATTTGTATTCAGGCCAAATTGATTAGAGGTTTTGGGGCGCCTTTGGGGCTGGTGTTCATATAAAGTGTTCTGTTATGATATACACGGTGTGAACTCTCAAAGGGACAGGATGAGACAGGACTTGAGTGGCAGATGGTTTTACAAAATATTAACTCTTTGGGTTCATAGAGGACAATTTATTCAGTCACCTGTCCTGTGGCTGGGTTGTGGTTTCCCTCCTTTTCACCAAGCTTACTGCACAGCCAAAGAAGACACTCCCTTCTATTCCGCTGTTTTCTTTGACACACTGTCATTACTTACGGTGTAAGCAGTAGTTTGAACAGTTTGATTTATTTGACAAATTTGGGTTTAGTGATTGGAGTGAATATTTGATTAGTAGAAGGTGGGAGGGGGTTATGTTCTGTCTTCTCCATGAAAAACAAATTTTATTTCTGGTTGAGCATCTCCTATCTGGAAATCTGAAATCCAGCATGCTCCAGTGAACATTTCCTTTGAGCATCACATTGTCACTCAAAACATTTGGGATTTTGTAGCATTTTGGATTTTGGATTTTCAGATTGGGGTTACTTAACCCATATCCTAGAAGAAGCAAGGAGCCTACTCATTAGGGGATGGTTTTGACCTACTCACCAGTGTGCCTTGCCATGGGAGTGTGTGTCTTTCAGAAGGGAATTGTGAGAAGCTGGAAGTTTGTTCCTTTTCCTTCTTTTCTTCCTCCCTCTCATTCTTCATCACCACCTTGCTTTTTCCTAAATTCCCTTCTGATAATGATACTGGCTCCTCAGTTGGCTAAGAAATAAATGAAGGCTGTGCACCAGGCTTAGGGATTAACCTCTAACATCTCACCTGTTAAAGAAGACCTCCTTTTGCTGCTGCTGGCGGTTCTCCTCCCACCCTACTCCAATTTTATGTGAAAGAATGGTACAGAGTAGCTTGCAAAAGAGATAAACCAGAGGATTTTGGCTTTAATATTTCATTTTCTGTGTAATTAAAAAGCTGGGATATATTTATCATCACAGAATCATGCCAAGGCAGTATTACAAGTTCTGTCATATATTTTTTTTTCAAGGTGTGATTTATCAAATGTATTTTTAAAATTGACATGAAAAATTATATATTTTTCATGTATAAATATATTTATATTATATATTTTTATATATTTATATATAATATGTATGTGTGTATATATACACACCTAGCATTGCATTAGATAGGCACCTATTTTTAATATACATACACACACACACACATACATTGTGAAATGGTTAAATCTAGCCAATTAACAAATGCATTATCTCACATGGTTATCATTTTGAGGTGAGAACACCTAGCATCCACTCTCTCAGCATTTTTCAAGAATACAATGTATCATCATTAAGTATAGTCACCATGCTGTACAGTAGATCTCTTGAACTTATTCCTTCTATATCACTGTAAATATGCATTCTTTGACCAACATTTTCCCAACCCTCCCCTACAACCCCTCCAGCTTCTGGTAACCACATCTCAGTTTATCTAAGTTCACTTTAGATGTTTGCACAGTGATGAAATTACCCAGTGACGTATTTCTCAGAATGCATCCCTGTCATTAAGCGATGCCTGACTGTATATCTGTAGATTCTTTAATGTAATATGGATGAATCTTTACATATAATACAGATGTAGACTTAGATCTAAAGACAGAGACAGATATATATAAAATATAAGAGGGTGCCTGCTTTACTCACTGATATATCCCTAATGTAGACTAGCACCTGACAAGTAGCAGATGGTCCTTAGGTGTCGGTTGAATACATCACAGAAGAAGGTAGCTGGCAAATGAAGGAGTTAGGTTGCGGTACTTGCCCTTTTGAGCATTCTCAAAGTGCACCCAGCAGGATAGAGGTGTCGTTTGGAGGATACAGAAAATTATGCCCAACCCTGGATGTAAAATTCCTGAGAGTTTAAAAAAATGCCTGGATCCTGCTCCTGAGATGCTCATTCAGAGGATCTGGTGCAGGCACAAGCCTGATATTTTTTTGATATTTTGACATTTCAGAAAATACCAATTTTTTGAAAGCTCCTTGGTCTAGAAGGAGAAACAAGCAATGCGTGAATGTAAAGTCAGTGATCTGTGTTTGACGGAGATCCATGCGATTAGGCCTGATAACTGTGGAGTGCAGAGGAAGGGGTCACAGTAGACCTGAGTAGGCTCTAAATGACTCCTGGGGAAGGGGAAACACTTGTAACTGGGAATCAGAGGGTTGTCTTAGGAGGACATTATTACTAGAGCACAGGCTGGAAGATGAAGATGAGCATGACGTGTTCCTGTGGGTGAGAGACAAGAACAGGCCAGCTTTACAAGACCAAAGTATAAGGCCAATATCAGATTGATACTTTCTGGGCTACAGCATCCCACTTAAAGTAATCCTTTCCCTTAACTGTTTTACCTGTGTTAATGTCTGTATTATGTAGAAAATGCCCTTGTAGAATCTTCTGACGAACCATCCTGAATATTTTGGGTTTCCATTTAGGTTAAATATACTAAAGTACTTGTGATCAGAAGATGCTGCTCTACTTAAAAAGTCTAGTTAAATATTAATGTGAGGAAATTTGCTCTTGCATATTTTCACACGTAATTTCTTTAATTGGTATTATGCATTTTGCATAATTTAAATACCGACATCTGGATGATTTGCTCAGCCAGCGGAGAGGACTGTTTCATCAGAAAGATCTACACAGCATCTTCTCTGAACTGTGCCAACACTTAGCTATTTGGCATTTAAATAAAGAACGATGTTTCTGCAATGGGAAATGTAGTGGAAATTGAACTGCCCCAAGAGTTTCTGTTCATTAAAAGGGCAGTATTAATTATATTTACTGTTTAGGGGCTGACTGCCAGTAAGGCCAGGACATCTAGGTTTGTTGGTGCCGTGGTGTGGTGGTAGCCAGACCCTTCTCTTCCTAATTCTGCTCTGGTGAGTCCTGTGACTCTTCCACATTGGTTCTAAATGTGTGCCTGTGTGTGTGTGTGTATGTGTGTGTGTTTTAACCATAGGTATTGTAATATGGCTTGTTTTAAAGTCATGGAAAAAGCAAGGCTTTTATATTTTTAGTTCATTTTCAGTGACATATTAGGTGCCTGTCTGATGTGATGCTAGGTACAGATTTTGGGGACCGTTATTAAATTATTTATGATGATAGTTTATTAGAATTAAATGTTAACATTTTAACAAAATTCCCATATTTTTTTCTGGGTTATTCTGGCCATATTAACTATTGTTTTGAATTTTAAGGGCTGCTTTTGACTGGCAAGGAACATTAAAAATGGGATTGATAAGAGACAGTCTTGGCCTTGGATACTGTTTTTAATAGTTTGGCTCTCACTGACCCCATCCTGACCTCTCCTTCTCTGCGCTTGATATCTTGGCTTGGACCTATTCTTTGCTTTCTGCAGGGGCAGACAGAAAATAAACTAATGTATGAGAAATTTTGATCACTTTAAGTGCTGTAAAGACAGTAAGCCAGGTGGAATGACAGAGTGTGTCTGGGAGTAGGGGTGGAGTTACTTGCATAGGGAATAAGCTTTGTCTGAGCAGGGACCTTGTTCATCTCTGATATGGTTTGGCTGTGTCTCCACTCAAATCTCATCTTGAATTCCCACATATTATGGGAGGGAATTGGTGGGAGGTAGTTGAATCACAGGGGCAGGTCTTTTCTGTGCTGTTCTCATGATAGCGAATAAGTCTCACGAGATCTGATGGTGTTATAAGGTGGAGTTTCCCTGCACCAGCTCTCCCTTTGCCTGCTGCCATCCATGTAAGATATGACTTGCTCCTCCTTGCCTTCCTCCATGATTGTGAGGGCTCCCCAGCCACGTGGAACTGTAAGTCCATTCAAACTTCTTTCTTTCCAGTCTTTGGCATGTCTTTGTCAGCAGTGCAAAAATGGACTAATACAGTCTCACTCACTGGTGCCTGTGGTCCCAAATAGAACAGACTGACAAGAAAGGGCAAGCCATGGAGATTTAGGGGAGAATTTTCCAGGCAGACTAAACAGCACACGGAGAAGCCCTGCAGTGGGAATGAGGAGGCCACTGTGACTGTCAGGTAGAAAGTGGAGGGGAGCTGAGGTTGGAGAGGTGGGCAGGGGCAAGATTAAGTGAGATATGGTGACCATTTTATTCCAAACGCATAGGAACCCATTGTAGTGTTTTATGCATGGTCTCTTGATATTTTGAAAAGGTGGCTCTGCTGCCATATGGAGAGCAGATGATAGGGTGGCAAGAGAAGCAAAAAGACTAATTGGGGGATATCAGAGACTCAGGCAGGCTGTGGAGGTTACTGAGACCAGGGCGGTAGCAGTAGAGATGGAAAGTTGTGGATGATTCAGACCATATCATGGAGGTGGAGCTCTGTGAAGTCTGAGGCAAAGAGAGGAGTCAAAGGTGACTTCTAGGCTGACCCACTTGATTCTTCTTTTTCCCAAGCTGTGGATTGTGAACTCTGCCTTCCCACCTGAACCTCCTCCTTCCTGGAGCTTGGTTCTGACAGAGGCTGATCCCCAGTGGATTTCCATTTGTTAACGTTCACAGACCGCTCTTTCCCTTCTCTTTTTTGTTTTTGTTTTGCTTTATTTTTGTTTGTTTTAAAATCTGATTGTGATTCATAGATCATAATTAATAGAGCCCTTACCTGAAGGGTTACATATTACTAATCAACTTTGCAGGGACATAGAACATGTTACTGGCCTACCAATATTGTTTTTATTCACGTCGTCACTCTCTGGGAACACAGCAAAAATAAAAAAGTCATTTCCTGGGGGAGGATGAAGGAGATTCTTAATGTCTTTTCATCACAACTTGCTTAGGTTGTGTGGATCAAAGGAGGAGAAAGCCAGGATGGTGGTTGAGGCAGTTGACAGAACTTCACTGACTTCCTAGTAATCTTGGTGGCTGTTTCTACTTTGTTAGATGGACATGATTCTTCCTATGTGGAAAAGAGAATACAATAGACCCCCGCTTCTCTGCAGAGGATATACTCCAAGCCCTCCAGTGGTTGCCTGACATTGCAAACAATATGAACCCTATATACACTGTTTTCCCTATATGTGTATACCTATGGTAAAGTTTAATTTATAAATTAGACACAGTAAGAGATGAACAATGGTAATAGAGCAATGATAACATTATACTGTAATAAAAGTTATGTTAATAGTCTCTCTTTCAAAATAGCTTACTGCACTGTACTTACCTATGTTTGGACCACAGTTGACGTCGGGTAACTGAAACCAGGGAAAGCAAAACTTCAGATACAAGGGGGCCTACTGTATGAGAAACAGTAGCTTCTGGGTGAATGCTAGCTTGTTGCTTACTTTCAGGGTTTCAGAGCTAATTGGTTTTTGTTGATAGTGGCTTTTTTTTTTTTTGAGACGGAGTCTTGCTTTGTCACCCAGGCTGGAGTGCAGTGGCACAATCTTGCCTCACTTCAACTTCCTCCTCCTAGGTTCAAGTGATTCTCCTGCCTCAGCTTCTCCAGTAGCTGGGACTACAGGCGCACACCACCACACCTGCCTATTTTTTTTTTTGTATTTTTAGTAGAGAGTGGTTTTACCATGTTTTCCAGGCTATCCTTGAACTCCTGACCTCAAGTGATCTGCCCATCTCAGCCTCCCAAAGTACTGGGATTACAGGCATGAGCCACTACGCCCAGCTGATAATGACTTTTAGCATTTGTACATTATTAAAAACATGTAAGTTACTAGACACCACTTGCTAGTCAAATTTGTGAGTGATTTTTAACACATAAATAATATCTTCTTACTGAGTTCCCTGGAAAGTATTACAAGGAAACATAAGTATATTTTTTGCCTAGCAATAAAAATCTTTCGGCATCTATCAGTTTTTCTTGAATCTCCAGTTTCCATATTTCTCATTAAGAGGACTAAAACAGTCGAGGAGAATGTCTTTACTTAAGGTCCATCAACCCAAACTGTTAGTCACATAGAATCCACATACCTCTCCAGTGACTCTCAAGTTGTCACTTCCATTCTAATCCCATCCCCGTTTTTACTCTGTTCTTATTCACCCTGTACATCCTGCCAGATTCATCTGATGAAGTATCAACCAATTCCTATTTTCAAAATTCTCAATGCCTTCCCAGTTCTGAATCAAATAATGACTCGTCTGCCTGGCTTTCCAGACCATTTTTGCAGGTTTACCAGCTAAACTGGATGTGTAGTGGTTCCTTGTGTATACAATCGGTCCTCCATATGTGTAGGTTCTGCATCCATGGATTTTACCAGCCACAGATTGAAAATATTAGAAAAAAATTGAGAAAATGCTATATTATTGCTGGTATGTATTATGTTGTTAGACCTGTGATGGTTCTGCCTGTACTGAACATCTACAGACTTTTTTCTTGTCATTATTCCCTAAACAATACAGTATAATAACTGTTTACATCACACTTACATTGTATTTGGTATGACAAGTAATCTAGAGATGATTTAAAGTATACAGAAGCATATGCATAAGCTACGTGCAAGTAGTGTGCCATTTTACATGAGAGACTTGAGCATCCTTGGATTTGGTATCCTCAGGAGTCCAGGAACCAGTCCCCCATGGATATCGGGGGATGACTCTGTGCCCATGTTTTTAGCCTTTGTATCTTTGCTCAAGAAATCCCCTAAAACCTGGAGTACCACTTGTTTTCATCCTTCCTTTTTGTAGCCTTTTAATGCTATTCTTGTCTTCAATGTTAAAAAACCAGTTGGTGATTCCATCACAGATTTCAAGGAAATGAAGAAATAATAAAAGGCATAACAAACATACAAGCCTGCAGCAGCAGTACTACTGTGAAGTCACTAAGAGGAAGCATGTGAGAAAAGATCATAAGTGGCTGCTGGGGAGAAGGAAAGATTGTGAAGGGGATATTCCTAAACCTGCACCTGAGAAGCTGAATTAGTGATGATCCCAAAATTCCCCCAACTGTACCCTCAATCGGAGGAACAAAATTGATTTTCCTATTGTTACTGAGGGGTAATAGCGATGGCCAGTGGTGGTAACTGGAATGAAGTGAGAGCTGAGCTGACTCTCTCTTGTAAGTGAAGGCCTGGGGAAACTCGGGGGCGTCTTGCCCTTTCCCTACCCCTGGGAAGAGGACCCCTTCCCAATCATTAGGGAGCCCAGGAAGAGAGGGCTGGGACTCAAACAAAGCTTGTGGTGCCTCAGGTGAGATCTCCTGGCCCTCTGTCATTCCATGTGGCTAGAGAAAAGTGGGTAGACTGTGGACTACTCAGTCAACTAGAAATGTCACAGATATGGCCAGGCAAGTGTCGAGGGGTTTCCCATCCTGTGTTAGAGCACATGGAATATTTGCACAGATACACCTAAGCATATACAAGGTGAAAAAAAAGTAGAACAATTTTATAAACATAACTATAGCTATGGGTGGATGGACAGATGGGCAGATGGGCAGGTAGAGAACAAGAAAGAAGAGAAATATAGCATGCAAAAGATAAAATATCCCAATATAGATGAAAACACACTTCACAGGAGAGAAGGGAATTCCTTAGAATTGTTTCATCCTGTGGAACAAATGAATGAGAAACATGAATTCAATAAACAAAGTAAGATGGTAATAAAAAGCAAACAGAGATGAAAAAAGAGAGATTGTAGAATAAAGAAAGCCTCTGAGGCCCAACACAACATCATTGCAGGACTAATACATAATATTAGAAAATATCAAGGAAAAGAATAGACGCCACTGAAAATCAGATTACTAAGAGAATAAAGACTTGTTAGGCCCATTGAACATAAATGGAGTGATCAAGATAGTAAAGCAGTCAGAAGGTGAAAGAAATAGAAGACAAAGACCAGTGTAATATAAGGACAGTTGGTGTTCTTAAAGTAGACTGTCAACAAATGAAATAGAAAATGGAAAATAAGACAAGCTTTGTGAAATGAAAAATAAGTAGATGAAAGAACTGAGTCTGCAGATCAGAAGAATGTATTGTGTTCCAGGAAAATATAGAGTAGAGGATGTTCAGCACTGAGATCTATCCCAATTAAGCCACTGAATTTCAAGGATAAAGAAGAAACTCTTTAAACATCCAGACCTAAAACCAAATTGTCTGCTGTGGACTAAAAGTCAGACTAGCTTAATTTTTTTAGAGTAGCATTCAGTTTTTGAAAAGGGTGGAGACATGTCTTTAACCTTCTGAGGAAAGAAAGTACTGTACTGCCCAACATGCACCATGTGGCCGCCCCAAATCGACACAGCTACCATGTCATTCAGATGCCAAGGCAAAAAGCAACGTTCTCAAACTGGTACAGACTCAGGTAATGGTGCTTAAAACTGAAACACTTATGAAAAATGTGTATGCAGTGTGAATATGTTTCATAACCTCTTGGCTTACAAGGATATTTTAGGAAATACCTCTTATATTAATAATAAAGAAACATGGTTGAGATAGTTTCTTTTCACTCTGTTAAATTTAAATAAAATCACCTACAACTTTTTTAAATTAAAAAGTAGTTTTACTAGAGGATAATTTTATTTTTTATCGACATCTTTCTGGCTATCTGACTTCCTCCCCCATCCTCATACCCACACGGGGCATATGCTGTAAGCCCTGACTGTCCCCAGTCCCCAGCCCCTAAACATCTGCTGTGTTTGTAGTTGGGGTTGCAGAAATTATGTGCACTTTATGATGTGAGTCAACTACAAAATTCTACTCGCTGGTGAAATATATAATTCTCTGTTGCATAAATTTTCACAAAAAGATTCTGACATTTCATTCTTGTCTGTTCAGGAGAAAAAAAAAAAGTGCCAGTTAGAAATCACTCCCTATAGTACCAAATAATCAGCACTTAGTGAGTGACTACTGTGTGCCAGCTGCAGCTGTCTTCACCTAACATACTCTGTGAAGACAAATAATTATTATTCCTAAAGAGATCTTAATTTACATGGGACAGACACACTCTCAAACTTTTCCCAGTTTTTTCCAAGTATGATCTAGATCCCAGGTAGTCTTTCTAAGAGGAAAAAAAATAGATTTTTGTTGTTGGTAAGTTTTTGTATTGTTTTCACTTACTTATTCAAGAAAGTTGTGGAGTTTTGTAAGGCAAGTGCTGGGCACTAAGGGTGTGGTTGTGGTTAAAAGAGCTAGACTCCCTGCTTACTCTCATAAACCATTATGGTGGTTACAGGGGCCTTGCACACTGAGCCGAGTCCTCCTCTGGTCTTCCCACGGGATCTGGGCAGCCCTGCCTGCAATCACCAGAGCCACCGGAAGGGGCAGAAGTTGATTCTGTGACTGTCCTAGCAAAGGGCATGTGTTTTAAATTCAGATGGATTTCACCTGAATAGATGCCTGGGGGTTGAAGAAAAACATATGGAGCATATCATTTGTAAATGTTGTGAACATGATGCTTAAAATAAACTGATGCTATGTTTTGACAGTTTTAGTCAGTTTATGGGGTTTTTTTTTTTTAATCCAAATAAGCATGGTTGCCGAAATCTTTGTTTCAATGTAAAATATATGCAAGTATACATATTTTACCTTGATTTCTTTGGGATTCTGTGTCTGGAGTTGGGGGAGGGTGGCCCACTCTACTATGTTAACTATTCCATCTTATCCAAGAGGTGTTTCATAAATTATGTATAGCAGTAGATGCCACTCAATAAATATTTTATACGTGATAGATATTTTTGTCTGAAATTACTTTTTCACTTGAGCAATGATTTAAACCCTCGTTTCCAGTTTTATGAGGTGACACTTTTATAATATCATGTAGTTGAATGCAGCTTGAATGTCATAGAGCTTTAGGGCAGCATTAATCATAAATTCATTCTTCCCCACTTACAATCCTGGAAAACTTTCTCTTAATTCAGATTTTACCCATTATATGTATGGAAGTGTATGTGAGTGTGTGTGTGTGTGTACATGCTGGGGATGGGTGGGAACAAGTAAAACTTTTGACCTAATGGCTCTGAAACTATGAATTTCCAATGCCTTTCAAAGTCTTATTTCAAGGAAAAACAAAGTGTTTCTCAATGGTTAATAAAAGAAAGAATATTAAACTAAACTGGGATGTAGTCCAAAGCAATTTCTCTAGTTTGAGTGGGAGCTATTAAAGTTTAAAATATTGCATTTTGGGGGGTAGGGGGGTCATTGTCCACTTTTGTGCAGAAAGAAAATACACATGCCTCTGGACTTGTGAGAATGGTCACTTTCCTTTTCATGTGGACCTAGAGGCCTGTAATAATTCATTGCCATGGGGCTACTGACTGTGTGTGCAGTTTGGTCACAGTTCAGAGCTACCAGACCTTCCCATGAGGACATCATTTTATGAAATAGAGCTGTGTGATTAAATTCTCCTCTGTAATATACGTCTTTAAAAAAATCACATCCCATTTCTGCTTGAATTTCATGGTCAGGAGGAAAAAGCATGAATTCTGCTAATATCTGAGAGGCAGGAGTAGGGGTTGGCTTATGGAGAGTGCTCAGTTTAGCTGAGATTTGCATGTTCCTTGCTATAGTAAATCAATGTTACTGAAGTCTCCAGCCTCAAAGCCTGAGGTTCTGAGCCATGGAATGGGAGGTTGGCTGATAAGAGGAGTAATTGAAGAACAATGACACGCTTCATTTCCTTTTCTTGAATCTAAGTTATGCATTGGTCATTTTCTCTGCGTATCTATTTAATGGTTTTTAAATTAAATTGCTTTTTCACGTTGTGATTTTTATGTGTTTTTTTTTTAAGCCATCTCTTTTTCTTTTCTTTTTTTTTTTTTGCTACTTCATTTCACTGCCGTCTCGCATGACTTCACATCTTCAGTGTGCATTTGAAACTTAAATATCTGCAGAGGCCTGAGAGACTTCTCTCTCTTCGCCCTGCCCCAGAAACCTCTCAGGAGTTCCCTTGTCTACAGGGTTTGAGTTTTGCTTTGATGGTCTTACACTAGCTTGAGAAGTTCTGAATCCATCACCTAGTGAATGGTAGACTTTGTAGGCTGTTTTAAGACTTAAATGACACAGAGTACATTTATTGATTTCAGGATTGTAAGGAATCGTGTTTATGTTTAGGGCAGTGCTGGGTGTTGGAGTGTTGGGGTTACTGAGATGTGTCTTGGTCACTGTGTCTGACTGTAGGAGTCAGGGAGGGAAGGAGATTCTCCAGGAGCATCTCTGACCAGGATCCCCAGTTAGTAGTTGGACCTGGCTTTACTGTTGCTCGTGCTGTCATGGAGCATAATGTCATGCTCTTGTACATGATTTAGTCTGAACCTGGTTCAGCCCAACCTCAAGACTGCAGCTTTTACCTTCAGCCTTCTGGAATTTGTCTGCTTTCTACTTCAGACTTCCCCAGAAGCTTGACTTTAGAGGTCTTTTGTCTGGGGTCAGATGGGTCTGATGTTAAGATAGGGCCTCCCATTCTCTTCCTGAGGGTTGCCTCTGACCTTCCCTCTGCATTCCACTGAATTCTGTGCATGTACTCATTCATTCCGCTGGCAAATATTAATTGATGTGTGGGACATGAAATTAGGTGCTGCGTTACATTCTAGCCAGAGGACAGGTAATAAACTTTATATATTTTATATATATTTAAAATATAAATAAAATATTTTACATATATATATAGATAAAATACTAGCCATTCCCAAGGAGAGAAATCACCATGAGGAACATTGGTGGTTGCTATTTTGTATGGGGTGATGGGGAGGGTGGCTTCTGAGCAAAGACCTGAAGGAAGGAAGGGACCATGTTATGTATGTATCTAGGGCGACGTTTCTCAAACGTCTGGAGACATTTTTGATTGTCAGAACGTCAGATGTGTTGGTAGCATCTATTGGCTGGAGGCAAGGGTGCTACAAAATATCCTACTATGCGTAAGAATGAAGAATTACCTGGTCTGAAATGACAACTGTGCCACACTCCAGAAACCCTACTGTAGGGGAAGAGAAGGATAGCAGTGACAGAGGAAACAGCAACCACAAAGGCAGAAGGAACCACAGTGAGTGCATCCCAGAGATGGGGCAGGCTGGCAAGTTTGAAGAGCAGCAGGGTGCCTGTATCCCTGGAGAGGAGTGAGCAAGAGGGAAAGCGGCAGGAGGTGAGAGCGAGTGAGCATGGGATGAGATCAGGTAGAATTTGGTAGAACGTCACAAAGACTTCAGCTTTTGTCTCACTGAAATGGGAGGCTATTTAAAGTACCTGAGCAGAAGAGTGACCTGCCCTGATGGCCTTCTGGCTGCTGAGTTGAGTGTCTATCACGGGACACATGAGTGGTGACCTGGATTATTGCAGTAACCCAGGTGAAAGACAATGGTTTGGGCCAGAGGCACGTGCTGCAGATGGTTTGATGTTACCAGGTTCTGGGCATATTTTGAACGTAGAGTTTACACTACATATGTAAAGTTTAGAGAAAGAAAGGGACAAAGTATAAGCATGGTATTTAGGCCAAACAGGAAAGGTTGGTATTTACTGAGATAGGATGGTCTGCAGGTTTGGGAGGCAGAGAGAATCAAGGTTTTTGTTTTGTTTTGTTTTGTTTTTAAATGTGTTAAATTTGTGCTGCCTGTTTGACGTCTCCATAGATAAACTGAGTTGGGTTGGTATACACACACACACACACAGAAACACACACACACACATATATATGGTATACTCATATATACGGTATGTATATGAGTATGGGACTTAAGGGAGACATCTGTCCTGAAGATGCAATTTGAGAGTCATCAGCATATTGATGGCAGGTAAAGTCAAGAGACAGAAGGAGACCATCGAGAGAGTCAGTGTTGGTAAAGAAGAGTCCCAAAGACAATAGCCTTCATAGAGCAAGTTCAAGAGAGAGTGAGAGGGAAGGAACTGAAGAACTGTAGGTATAGGGAAATTTTTGGAGGTAGTTTTCTCTAAAAAGCACAGAGAAATTGATGGTAGCTAGAAGGAGAGGCATGGCCGAAAGACGTGGTGGGGGTTGGGGATGGGAGGTGAACAGCAGATTCATATTAATATAGAGCAGGGAATGATCCAGTGGATAGGAGAAGTTGATGGCACAGGAGGCAGAGGGCCAGGTTCTTCTGGTGCAGGGTAACTAATGCACAGGAAGGCTTCTTAGGACCATGCACAGTTCAGCCATGGTAAGTGGAGAGAAAACCATCAACTAAGGCGACATCTTGATATTAAATGACATAAAGGCTCTGAAGAGTGAGAAAGTTTACTTTGTAGTTTGGATGTTCCTAGAACCTTTCTGAAGGAAGATTTGCTTTGAAGAGGTTGTATATCAGGCAATGAGTTTAATTTATTTTATATTGCGCTTTTCATATGTTCCAAGTTCACTTTGCTTACTACCTGCCAGGATTTCAACACAAAGTTTAAGGTCCATTTTTCTTGCAGTTTTTTAGATGAGAAATAAAATGTTGCCCATTCTGACAATCTGAAGAACACCTAATATGAAGTTCTCTTTTCCCAAAGTAACCTTTTCTTTTTCTTTCCCTCTTAATTTCAGGAACAAACTCTAGCCCTCAGGAAAGAAGGGATTGGAGTTGTTTTGGATTCTGAACTGCCTCATTTAATTGGCATCGATGATGACCTTTTGAGTACTGGAATCATCTTGTATCATTTAAAGGTAGAAACTGATTAAGTGGAACATTCTAATTTTGTTTCCAGTTTCTCCATTAGACACTAACTGGGTTTATTATAATATTCTATGGTCATGAACACAACTAAATTAGATTAAAGAATATGCGACAAATCCTTGAGCCCTTTGGGGATTTTCAGCAGCTCATTGGGATTCTTTGGTATTTAAAGTTCCCTTGTTATTTAAAGTTAAATGATGAGTCATTGGTTTGCCTTCTATTCTGTGGGATTAGTAAGAGGAAGGTAAGGAACAAAAAGGCACAGAGACTGAAGGAGAGAAGTTGCAAACAGCTGGGGGCATTTTGTTGTATGTACAGTTTACTGGTCCCTGGTGGTAATTATGAAATTGTGCTTCTCACATGCATTATTGGGCTTGGTTCCAAGCAGGCAGTTCATCTTGGGAGTACAGAATTCCACATCAGTATTAATGGGTGGCTCTGTGACCTTGACCTTAGTGCCCTCTCTCTGACCCATAACTTACAATGAGAAAGCTACTGCATTTGTGTTTTGCAAACTTGCATAAACTATATCTTTAGACGCAAAGAATATCTTGGCCATTGGAGAACCTCCCCAGAAAGGATCAGGAACATCAGTGATATTCCTGTCATGAGCAAAGTGTTGACGCTGCCAAAGCAGGGCCTCACCATTGCTGTACATTAAACCTTTCCAGACAACTGGAGCTTTTTTACAGCACCGTGGGGAGCTCTCGTTCCACTGAAGTTGTGGCCTGCCGGGATGTTGTTCATCCCATTGGTCACTGTGTTGTTTGGGTTTAAATGAAACATGAAGAAACAAGCTATTCCTTCTCTTCTTACTAATACATTTTGCTTGGCTTTTCTTCCCAGGAAGGTCAGACCTATGTTGGTAGAGAAGATGCTTCCACGGAGCAAGATATTGGTGAGCATATTTGTCAGTGATCTCTTCCCAATGATTTTTTTAAGGTTGTGTTCAAGGAAGAACCTTTTTGAATGACTGACATTGAAGTAATTATAGAAAATTAAATTATTTTTCAAGTACAGTGTTGGTCAGTATGTATGTATGTGTGTGTGTGTGTGTGTGTATATATACACACACACATATACACACACACATACATATATTTCTGTAATTTAGAATACAACTCAAATGAATAATGCAGAACAACTAATTTGGTGAATACAATGGGCCAATAAACCCTTTCATTCCATACCTTGTCAGGTCTTTGAGGAACACAGTTACTTAAAGCACTCTACATTGTCTTACAATGGAACAATGATTGATGGAAATATACCAACAGACACAGATAAAAGATATAGGTCTTTTGAAGAGGAGGGTTGTAGACACTTGGCTTCACAAAGAGGACAACAGAAAGTCGGAGAAAACGCAGCATACACACATGTGGAAGCATGGCTTTTTGGGTTTCCTGAAAGTCTTCGTAGGACTCACAGATAATCAGTGACTTAGCCTACACAGATCAGGTCCTTCCAGGCTTTAGGAGGATAACTTAGGCAACTGGTGGTGGTGGTGGTGGTGGGTGTGTATATGTGTGTGGCAAGGTAGGGATTGGCAGGGGAAGAATTATATTGTCTCAACTGCTTTTAGAATTGCTGGCAATGAACCTGCTTTCTCGCCAAGTATAAGCTATTAAGCCAATCCTAGCATGCTCCTACATGTATTAGGTTGGTGCAACAGTAATGGCAAAAACCACAGTTCCTTTTGCGCCAACCTAATATTTACTATTTATTGTGAGACTGAGAGAGATAAAAACCGTTTTCTAGAAGTCCCCAGATTCACCTATTTTTGAGTAGAATTAGGCATCAGGCCTCTTCTTCTAATTGTTAAATTACGTGTTTGATATTTGGCGTAACTAAAAATGATGATAAGTGATAAGAACACACGTTTTCTGTGATCACAGATCAGTAGTACAATTTTGTGGATCCAATAGAAACTAGTTGGCTTGTACTCCCAAGACGCTAGCCAAGATCTGTGCCTGAAATCATGTAGGCTTATTTGACAGATGTTCATATGTGTGTTTGACCATTCTTCAAACAAGAATCCAGGAGAGTTATACATGAATAGATAAACTTCAGCAGCTGCATACCCTGAGAGGTCTCAGAATTGACACAGGCTCAAGCAACAGGCATCTCAGTATGGCTTCTGAAGACCTCTTGGGCTTTTCAAGATTCATGTCATGCCAAGTTCACCTTGGGTTTCTGCTCATGGAGTGCAGTACCTGTTAGTGCAGAGGTCTCAGTAAGTCCTTGACCCATGAAGCACTTTTGCTTCTATTTTCTGTGGCCTCTGGGTGGCTGATGGAGGAAATTTTTTCAGTATCAAACAGGGCAACTCCATGGTATTCAGTTAAAACAAGTTACTCAACTGTTTTCTCCCCAAAGATGAAATGCGTTAACATCCCAGAACTGATTTTCTTACACAGGTAATGTCCAGATCCCTTGAAGAACATTCTAAGGATCTTCCAGTCCTATCAGTGAATGTCATGAGCTCCTGAAGTTCGGTTTTCTCACTAAACATAAATGTTCACTTCATGATACTTATGTGGAAAAGGAAGAGTATTCAAAAGAAAAATAAATAAATTGATAGATAAATTGCTGGGAATTATTGCAGTAGATACAAAAGGGGGAAAAATTCTTTCTACTTTGTTTTTCCACTTTAGTTCTTCATGGCCTTGACCTGGAGAGTGAGCATTGCATCTTTGAAAATATCGGGGGGACAGTGACTCTGATACCCTTGAGTGGGTCCCAGTGCTCTGTGAATGGTGTTCAGATCATGGAGGCCACACATCTAAATCAAGGTATCTCGTTTCAATTTTCAGAGATCTTTGTATATATTGTTGTGAGAAAACAAGTTAGCTAGGCAATGGGAGAACATGTGCATCTTAGAATTAATTGCTGATTAGGTATAAAAAGGGTGAGACTGTTTGCTTCAATAGGCTGTTCCTCTTCTGTTTGGCTGGAGGACTTTTTTATAATACCCATTGTCTTGTTTAATTAAATGTGAACAATTATCTGAAAAGTTGTTCTTATGGAAATAAGACATTAAAGGAATTTTTTAAGTTAAAAAGTACCCCTCAAATGCAAAACTTTAACACAATGGTTTCTTTTAATAATTTTATTTCTATTATTTATATTCATCTTAATAGTTATAATTGTAACATACATAGAGGATTTGGTATCATGTCTATTTTTTGTTTTGAAAATAACTTGAGTATCATAGAAAAGTGGCAAGAATAGTACCAAGAACTTTTTAATTTCAAAATTATTGGAAAGTAAATAGTGTCCTGCCGTCCATAAATACTTCATTGTATATTTCTTTTAAACACTGGCATCTACATTAGGACACTAACACTGGTACATTTCAACCATCGGATCCTCAGACCTCATTCAAGTCGTGCCATTTGTCCCAACAGTGTTCCTTGTGGGTCCCATATTTAGTCCTATTTCCTGTATGGCATTTGGTTGTTACCTCTCTCTATTCTCTTTCAGTCCTGAACTTTTCCTTGACCTTTCCTAGACTTTGATGACTTTGGCAGTTTTGAAAACAGTAGGTCAGAGATGTTGTAGAATGTCCCTCTACATAAGTGTAGGATTCACCTGTCGATATGGTTTGACTCTGTGTCCCCACCCAAATCTCATGTTGAATTGTAATTCCCAATATCAGAGGAGGGACCTTTATGACTTTGGCAGGTTTGAAAACAGTAGGTCAGAGATGTTGTAGAATGTCCCTCTACATAAATGTAGGATTCATCTGTTGATATGTTTTGGCCCTGTGTCCCCACCCAGATCTCATGTTGAATTGTAATTCCAAATATTGGAGGAGGGACCTTGTGGGAGGTGATTGGATCATGGGGGTGGATTTCCCCCGTGCTGTTCTCTTGATAGTGAGTGAGTTCTTGTGAGATCTGATGATTTAAAAGTGTGTGGCACTTCCCCCCGACCCCCTCTCCTGTTGCCATGAGAAGACATGCCTTGCTTCCCCTTTGCCTTCTGCCATGAATGTAAGTTTCCTGAGGCCTCCCAGTCATGCTTCCTGGTAAGCCTGTGGAACTGGAAGTCAATTAAACCTCTTTTCTCCATAAATTACACAGTCTCAAGTAGTTCTTTATAGAAGTGTGAGAATGGACTATGTCCCCTTATGATTAGACTAATACGCATCTTTGGCAGGACTATCAGAGAAATGATGCTGTTTTTCTCATATCTCATTATACGGTTTCCATTTGTCCCATGACTGACGATGTTCACTTTGATCACTCAACTAAGGTGCAGCTGCCAGGCCTCCCCAGTGGGGAGTTACTCTTTTCTTCTTTGTTATTAGTAAGTATGTGGGAAAGTACTTTGAGATTGAAGGTACTTTGATATTGTAAATTTTCCATTCCATTATGGAATATTACCACTTTCACCCACTGGTTTTAGAATACATTCTTTTTGTTTTTGGCTGAATTAATTATTATTCTGATGGTTGTTGCCAAATGGTGATTTTAAAAAAAATTCGTCATTCTTTCTACACTTATTAGTTGGATTTTCATTGAAAGAACTTTCTCTTCTTGCCATTTATTTATTCAAAGGGTCACACAGCTTGCAATTTTATTTACTAGGTTTTGGTCTGTTTTTTGTCATTATTTATTTCAATATCAAGTTGTCCTAGATTTGGCCACTGTGAGTTTCTTCAAGCTGGCTCTCGTGTCCTTTCACTTGTCCTCATTGTTCTGTAAGCACTTCATTACTTTCTGACACAAGATATTCCAGACTCATCTTGTACTTTCCTCAAGCTAACCAATTCCCCAAGGAGCCCTGGTTCCTTTTAGTACAGAATGGTATTTAGCAACCAGGTGTGTTCATTGCTACTGGAGTGTCACTGCTTCCATATCCTTTCTGTGAACAGAGCTAGGAAAATGTGTGTGTGTTTGTGTTTGTGTACAACTTTTACAACTGTACTTCTACATCTATTTATATTGGTAGTTTGAAATATCTGTATTTCAGTATCTATATTGCTAACGAGGAGTTTATACCAATACACCAATGCTTCTAATCCCAACCCAATACCATAGGGTTAATTGTAGTTTTCTCACTTATTCCTAGCTCCTTTTTCTGACAGTGATGAACCTGGCTTCCATTATGTAAACCATATACTGTTATTCTGCCCTCCTCCTCAGACTGGAACCCTCCTTGCTCAGACCACGAGCATGGCTATGCTTGGCTGTCATGGCCCTCACCCTTCCATAGTGCAGAAGCTTTTCTCAGCCCATGCCATTTGCCTCCACTCTCGTGCTGATGCCTACTTTGCTCTTGCCTGCCTAATAGTTTTTGGGATGAACTGTGTAAGAATGAGGGAAAGAAAGACATTGGCATGTTTAGGCCCCTTTTTGTATGTCGTATGTTATACATAGTCTTTATAATTACGGTTTTTAATGGTTGCGCACTATATAATTGAGTCTGTTATGACATAGGAATTGGAGAGATGGGGACTGGAAAGCATATAGTTTATTTTGGGTTAGCCAAGTTTGTAAGCAGAAGTCAGTTGCAGGGAGGTACCTCAGAAATGAAGGAGACATAGCGTGGACCAAGGACATTATGCTTTTGGAGGAGGTGCATAATGTCCATCAAAGATGCTCTAACAGCAGCTGATGGAGCGCCAACCTGGGTACACATCCACATCCATCCACCCACCCATTCATCTCTCCATCGGTTTTTTCAACTTTATAAAGGTAAGTTGAGCAGGGGAAATATGTGAGTACTCTGGAGCTGGCCAGGAAGATCAGAGGTCAGCAGTTGTAGATGACCAGCCCAAAGCAGTGAGCACTCAGTGATCCCTCAGTGATTATTACCAATGCAGCATTTCCTGCTTTTTTGCAGTGGGACAAGGGCTCTGGCAATGTAGAATGGAGTGGCAGGTTATTTCCAGGCAGCAAGATTAGTCGTGGTGGGAGGCTATATCTGCCTTCAGTCCAGAAAGTGACCATAATTGTCTGGCAGATGAGAGGTCACCATGTAGGGCTCTTCAGAGGCAGTCCATGCTTGGGAACTCATAGGCTGTAGTGCTGACAGCAGGAGTAATGGGAAGATACACAGTTAAAACACGATTTACTGACAACCCCTTCAGTGAATCCTGTACATGGAGTCTAGACTATAGTCACATCACCTGTCTGTTCTCTGTGGGAACCTCAGACAGAGGTCCTGCTGCTGTTCCTTCAGGCAGCAGAGTCTGGTACAGACTGGTACAGGGTTATGATGACAGACTGTCTCCTTTTCCCAGGGAGAGAGGAATGTACACAGTAGAGCTCCATGTACTTACTGGCTGTATCTCCTTCAGTTAGGTCAGAAGGAAGTAACCTTGTTATAATCACTTTGTTTATTGTTACAGGATTTTTACAAGAGGCTTGTACTGGTTTTCAAAATTATTAATACATGAGTAGAACAAGGTCACTATTGCCTCTCAGAATCGTGGGAAGTAAAACGTGTGTTTTCCCCTGATTGAGTGTACACTCCATAAAACATTATAACTCCTTGTAACCGCTTTCTCATGTTTGATTTTAGTTATTTTGTCACTCTTGTAGTGTTTTCTATTTAAATGTAATTTTGTTACTTTTAAAATCAACTTTTCATGTGCTTGAATCTGTTGTTGTTTGTGTTTTCTTTGGTAATTTTAAACTCTGCCACAAAACTAGTCAACGCTTGTTTTTATTTTCCCTGTGATTTAATTATTTTATTTTTCAGGATTTTTTTTGAAATATTTGTTTAATACACCTGGGGTTCATTGGTTTATAAAGCGTAGCTCCAACTTTTTTCTTCCCCATATTGGTATGCCATTTATTATAACCTTTCCCTGCTTATAGACATCTCCCTTTTGAAGAAACTCACTTTACCTAAAATGAAAACACATACAGCATTATGTCTATTTCTTGGCCCTCCTGTTCCAGTACTCTGTGTTTTCATTTTTGAACTGGTATCACACAGTTTTGATGTTTATTGTTTTATAATATATTTTAATCTCTATTTTCATTGGAGTGTCTTTCTACTATGTGTGCTTATTAACTTTTTAAAGAAATTGTGGGATAGTTTTGTTGTGCTAAAATATAATTTGAGGAGTTAGATTCTAATTTCATTTGATTTGTTTTCATTTGGAAAAATATATTTCCATCTTGGGACTTCTGCTGATGGAATATCCCTCTTGTGTTTGAATTGTCATCTATTAGTAAAACATTTAAAGTTTTTAATGTATACATTTGTTGAACTATGTTGATTTATGTATACAAATTCCAAACATATTATAGTTATATAGAACTGAGATTACTTTGGGGGAATTCTTTAGTATAAGTAGTTCTTAAATCACAAATAGCCCCCAAACATCCATACTGGCTGCTGGATCCACCTGGCTTTGTTGCCCCCCACTTTTGAACTATTTTGGAATAGTTCTCTGCCACAGCCACTCTTCTCTGGAGCTCCTGGAGCTCCCACCACCTACAGCCCTGGCCACTTGATGCTGAGTAGATGATATTGACCAGCAATGTTCCTGCTGTGTTATGTATAAAATAGTCTCTTGTGGATTTGCTGAGAAGCTAGCATGTAATGCTATTTCTGTGAGAAAATCAGTACTGAATTCCAGACACCAAAAAGAAAAAGGAACTTTTAGAGCACACACACGGACACTGTCTAGAACTTAAAATTTAATTTTGGGGTTATCCTTCTACCTTCCCCACTGCCTTCAATAAAGCTTATTTGCTTATTTATTTAGTTAGAAGAAATTGTTTATATAGCTATGATTACTTCTCTAATTGTCTTGTGAATTGAGGCATGGTAAATAAATAATGTATCTCCCACGTAGTATTTTTATTAAGTGGTTTTTGATCTTGAACTTTTACCTAAACTGAGAGTTCATTTAAATAATATGCCTATTCTGGTTAATGATTCAGGTTAGGAACTAAAGTTTTTATCTTCATTTGAAAATATGACTTTTCCTCAGAAAGTACTGGTACTAATTGGCATTGAAGGTTAATTGTCAGAATTGTCTTTCCCTGCGGGATGCTCTTAATTGTTTTATTAGCAGGGTGCCACGATCTTCAGATCTGATGGGCTTGAGTTCCTCTGGCATTCTGCTGTGCTACTGAACAGCTTTCTCAGTATCACTGTTAATGAAATTAACATAAAAATACTATGTTTGAAGGTGTTAGAACGCTGTGCAGTGAATGTAAATGTCATTAGCACGTCTTAGGGCAATAAAATACGAGATGACTTTGTTTCAAGGCATGTACAAAAGAAGCAAGATGGTAACTTTTAATTACACATACGTTAAGACTGAAAGATCTCATTAAAGAAAAAAAGTCTATAGTCCTTCAGAAATTAAGGATTAGAATTCTTTACTTAACCTTTCGTGATGTTTGTGGATTATTAAAATGAGGACTGGAACATGTTTTTAAAACACAAAATGATGTGATATAGCGTTTCTGGTTATGAAAATATGTAGTAAAAATAAAAGACATGAATGAGATAGATACGTTCTTATATCAGAATAGTGCTTACCCACTGGAGAAGAAGGAGAGGGTTATATCAGGTGGAGCTACAAAAGGATTTTCAACTATATCTGTAAGAAAACAAAAAGCTAAAGGAAAAAAAGCATATGAACTTCGTTAAAACGTAATAAATGGGAAACAGCATTAAATATAAAATAAAACAGTTTTTCAGTAAATTTTTTAGCGCATTTCTGCATAGTCCTGCCTTCACTTAGTTAATTTCTACAAAGTCAGATTTGAATTAACAGATAGCAGCCAAGTCTCTTGGAAATGGGTCTTAGGTAGCTATATACTTACCATATTGGATCAGCCCTTCATCCCCTAGCCCTCACCAGTGACCCCTGTCCAAAAATAATTACAGCAGACCATTCATTATCATTTGTGCTCGAATTCATGCATTATTTCTCTGAAACTTAAATAATTATAACTTAATGTGTGCGCTATTTCATCTCGTTAGCCCTCTAAGCCGGGTTAGGTCACACCTGCAGCCCTCAGATCATTAAGTCCAGGTAATCCTGGTTTCCCACGTTTGCTGTCCTTATCCCAGTTTCTGCTTAATTGGAGTGGTTGTTGGCCTAGGACCCTTTCTGATCCATTGTTTCTTGGTCCTCAGAATGGACCTCACTGGTGTTTGGCCCATTGATCAGATGAAAAAATAAAAAATAAAATAAAATAAAATAAAAACCTTTTGAGGCAGACCCAAGCAGCATTTTCCTTTTATAGAAGTAAACGATGTCAAGAAGAGAGACTGCAGCTGCATGGTAACTCAAGTCACAATGACTCCTAGCCATATTAATTCCACAGTTGACTGGATTCCTGGTTCACTGTACACTACCAGCAGCTTCCTACCTTTCCACTACCCCTTTCCAGTTTATTGCTGATATTTGGTATTCAGATGTCTCTTTTTTTTTAGTAAATTTCTGTTCATTTGGAAATGTATTATTTAGGCTGTCCCATTAAAAACAACTGGTAGTAATTATCACTTCCTTATCTAAATTACTTACCATACGTGTGTGAATGCCAACTAATAGGAGATTTATCTAAATTTAGCAGATTGTCACCATTGAGGGCAAATTCTTTTTCTGTATTAGTTACTGCCTCACTTATGTCAGATTGCATAAACTGTTTCCCCACCTTAAATTATAGGAAATGTTTTCATCTGTTAGTGTCTTCACTCAAATGAAAAGCCTTTGCTATTATTGTGAGTATTAATTGTGATGACATATATAATGTGTATTGCGTAAAGTTTTTCTCCTCTTTTTTCAGTTCTTCCAGAAATAGTGATGGGATATGTAACATTATATCTAACATGCTCTTCAATTAGTGTGTTCTCCAAAGCTTAGTTCTCCTCATTCCATACTGTGATTCCATAGGATTCCAAAGAAAGAGGAGCCAGTTCTTCAAGAAAGTGTGAATTTTACCAAGAAGAAAATGTGAATTTGATCATGATACTAGTCCACAGAACTTGAGCTCTTCTTGGTAGTGGCTTAGACCCTAGATTTTTTTTCTTTTTTCTGTTTTATATACTTAATATGAAATGATACAATAGTCAGATGCGTTGCAATTGAAACAGTATTTCAGCTTTTGTCCTATAATTGCTAGGAACTCTTCTCTCTTATTTTAATTATTATTTTTTTCTTTTGACTGTAATATGTTATTTTAAAGCTGATAGTTGTTAAATGCAATTAATTTTTCCATTCACATAAGTGGACTCCTTTGGTCTTACTTGTTTGTCAGATCCATTGACTGTTCATCTCTTCTTTTAGAAGTGCTACAGAATTGGCATCTGGGAAATTTATACTTGGGCACATTTGAATGTGTTATGCTTGAGTGCCAAAATATATTTTCATCTATTCAAGTACTCAGAGGGAACAGATGATTGTCTGCAGAGTGGTGCTGAGGAGACTTTGATAAAATTTTCATCTGCTGGAGGGCTGCTGTGAGTTGTTCACTGACAAATTAAAGAAGAATTTTGGTGGAACTAGAAAGAGAAATAGATCTCCCAGTGGTTTAGCCAAGGTATCCAGTTAACAGAGGAGACCTTTTATCTGTCAGCAGGTATCAGTGTCTGTTCCTCCACTGACTCACCTGCACTTGACCCTAAGCGTTCATCATATGTCTTCCTCAGAGACGTGCAAATATGACATCTATCACTTGTATGTGGGCTGATTCAACAGCTGTTTTTTAATGTCAAAGACCTAACTCTTCTTAAAAGACTATACCTAAAGCTAGTGGTCCTCAAAGTATGTCATCAACATCAGCATTACCTGAGAACTTGTTAGAAATGCACATTCCCAGGACCCATCCTAGACCTACTGAACCAGAAGATCTGGGGATGAGGCCCTGCAATCGGGTTTTTTTTGTCTGTGATTCTGATGCATGTGTCAACTGAAGAATGACAAGGTTTGTAAATTTGGAAAGGAGAGCTTTATTTTTTATAAGGCCTGCAGGGTGGCCATTCTGACAGGCTGGGAAGTGTAGCCTCCAGCCAGAAGCCAGAAGCAGACACATTGAGGGAGGGGAAGAGGGAACAGGAATTTATGCTGAACTGAGTGGCTGAATGTGCATATTTAATAAGCTATAGGAGGAGTCATGAATATGTATGAGAGGAGAAACATGAGCATGCACAATTGAGCTTATGCCTATTCATGGGTTGCATTAACAAAAACTGGCAGGGTTAGCATGATGCAAGGGTAGAGTTTTTGGCCCTCTGATGTCAAAAGGTGAAGCAGGGGACATGGAAACATTCACTGTGCACCCCATAGATTGGCCAGAACCACTCCACGGTCGATGGTTCCTTATCAGTAGGCAATGCTGGTCCTTTGTGTGGAAACCACAGAAGGTAGGGGCAGTCACAGTTGGTTGAAATCAGAGGTGAAGCAAGTCTTTCCAATGGGCTGGTTTCTGTTGAACCCTGAGGAATGAAAACCGTGACAGTTAGCAAAGGAGGGAGTATAAGAAAGCATGTCCTACCTCCCATCCTGTCATGTCCAGGAACTTGATTTCCAAGGTTCCTCTGGGGTCCCCATGGCCAAGAGGGGGTCTGCTCAGTCAGTTTGATGGCTTGGAATTTGATTTCTCACGTGTGTGAATATGAGAGCAAGTGGCCAGAGGTAGTTATACTGGAGTTAGTTTCTTGGTGCACCAGACTTCTGCACATGAGACATATGTTTGTCAATCTGTTTAACCCTTTTTTCTCTTTTTTTCACTCATCACATCTATTTTTCTTGATCTCTCTTCTCCTTTTAAAACTTCATTTTCAGCTTTACATTCAATACATTGGCTTTACAATATGCCTTGGCATGGATTTCTTGGGGTTAACCTGTTTGGGTTTTGCCAAGCTTCTCTAATTCATAGGCTTTTGTCTTCCTCTGGATTTGGGAAGTTTTCTGCCATTGTTTGCTAATTTTTGAGTTTTTTTCCTGCACTATACTCTTTTCTCTCTCCTTCTGGGACTATAATTACATGAAAGTTAGATATTTTAGTATTGTCTCACAGTTCCTTGAGGCTCTGTTTACCTATTTTTATTTTTTGATAAATTCTTTTTTCTTTGCTTTTCAGATTGGATCATTTCAGTTGACCTGTGTTCAAATTCACTGACTTTTTCTGTCATCTCCATTCTGCCTTTGAGCCCACCAATGAGTTTTTTACTTTGAATATTGTGTTTTTCAGTTGTAATGTTGGATTCTTTATCTTTTCTTTGTTGAAATTTTTTTTTCCACTTATTTCGGGAGTATTGAAACATTTATTGGAGCTTTTTGGTATCTCAATATAAACATTTGTTGATTGTTTTTTGCAATGCACATTGGGATTTTCCTGGTTCTTTCTGTGCTGAAGAGTAATATTAGATTGTGTCATAGATGTTTTGGATATTATGACATCCCGGGTCTTGTTTAAATCTTATGGGAAATGTTTATACTCTTTGTTTCAGCAGACAGTTTACCTAGTTGGATGCAGTCCGTAAGTTGCAGTCAGCCTGTGTAGATCGTGTCTGCCATTCCACTGCTGCTTCAGTGTTCAGATCCTTCGCAGTGCTCCTCCAATAGCAGTGGGTGTGCTACCCATTGGCCAGGCTTGGGCCTGTGCAGTGGTCTGTCGCTTAGTTCAGTTCTCAAAGTCTTAGCCTGCTATTGAGGATCAGATCCACGTGTACACATGTAGGGGTGAGCCCAGGAGTTAATAAACAACTCTGTGAGGTTGCTTTCTTGCACATTTCCCTCTTCACCATCTCTCTTGCACTTACTGCTTCCCTCGGGTCTTGCCTTCCCTGAAAATCTTGAGCTTTATTTATTCTACTCTTTCATGTACTTCCTGTGCCTGTCTGCATGTCCACAACCAAGAAGTGAGAGTACAGGGAAAGAAAAAAGCAACAGGGATCTGCCCCACCCTCTTGGGGGACTACAACTCCTCTGATGGGAAAGAAAGATTCCCCTTCCTCATGGGTCCACTGTTGCTGCTAAGGGACTCTCCCTCCTCCAACCTGAACTAGGGGGCTTCTCCTGGAGTTCTCTCGTTTGCACTGATGTCCACTTTTGGCTTTCTTCCTCCACCAAGCTGGGAAGCACTGCAGGCAAAAAATGGTAAATTCACTGTTAGTTCAGTGGTGCTTCCAGTCTCCATTTTCCTCAATCCACCTGCTACTGTTTTTTTTTTTTAAGTTCTGGGATACCTATGCAAGATGTGCAGGTTTGTTACATATGTAAACGTGTGCCGTGGTGGTTTGCTGCACATATCAACCCATCTCCTAGGTATTAATGGCATGCATTAGCTATTTTTCCTGATGGTCTCCCCACCCCACCCTCCCCCAACAGGCCCCAGTGTGTGATGTTCCCCTAGCTGTGTCCATGTGTTCTCATTGTTCAGCTCCCACTTATAAGTGAGAACTGTGGTGTTTGGTTTTCTGTTCCTGTGTTAGTTTGCTGGGAATAATGGCTGGGAGAACTGGGTAGCCATGTGCAGAAAATTGAAACTGGACCCCTTCCTTACACCTTATACAAAAATTAACTCAAGATGGATTAAAGACTTAAATGTAAAATCCAAACTATAAAACCCTTAGAAGAAAATGTAGACAATACCATTCAGGACATAGGCATGGGCAAAGATTTTATGAAGAAATTGCCAAAAGCAATTGCAACAAAAGCAAAAATTGACAAGTGGGATCTAATTAAACTAAAGAGCTTCTGCACAGCCAAAGAAAATATAATCAGAACAAACAACCTACAGAATGGGAGAAAATTTTTGTAATCTATTCATCTGACAAAGGTCCAATGTCCAGAATCTACAAGGAGCTTAAGCAAATTTACAAGAAAAAAAAACATTAAAAAGTGAGCAAAGGACATGAATAGACACTTCTCAAAAGAAGACATACATGTAGTCAAGAAACATATGAAGAAAAGCTTAACATCACTGATTATTAGAGAAGTGCATCAGCTACTCTTTACTTTCCAAGGTCCTGAAATAACTATTGCATGCATTCTCTTCAGGCTATAGCTGAAGAGATTTATTTACTGGGAGAAATATGTTTATTGGGAGAAACAGGGTGGAGCATGCTTGTTTCAGCTTATGCAGAACCAAAACTCCTCCCAGAGGTTGGTTTAGACTGCTGAAAAGGGGGATGTACCCAAAGTTGAATTCTGAAATGAAGGTATTTGTCTTAATGGCATATAATGAAAAAGTGACTTAGATGCTCTTCAGCCAAAGTGTGTAGTGAAGAAATGTCCAAGACTGGAACGGGGATGGAGGGAGGAGTAGGAGCAGTGAGACCAAGGCTACTGGGTCATGGGCAGGTCTGTAGGGCTCTTAGATCCTAGATCAGTTGCATGAATGGGAGTCCGTGCTGGCCTCTCAGTAGATGGGAACGGGGGCTGAGAGGTGAAGATGATGCGGCTTTTGTTTAGCTTGAAGGAAGGCTGATAGACGAGCTGTAAGGAAAAGGGGTTGAAGGTAAAAGACTTTGGTAGCTGAGAGAAGGGAGGCATTGTGCAAGAACTATTTTGGAAGGAACAATAGGATATTGACACTTTGGAGTGTGTAGGAGCCTAGAAATAAATACTTGAGATGGTTACTAATAGTGAATAAGAAGTTGGTAGCAAAGAATGTGGACTACTGGGCATGAATAGAAAGAAAGTTACTAATAGCTTGGCCAATAGTGTAATGCTTTCCCTTCAGTACTTTGGAATTTATCATGTGACTATACACTGTCTTGAATTGCCCTGTAATCATTTCCTATGCTTTCTCCATTTTCCTTTAGAAGGACAGACCTATCCCTTATACAGATGTTCCTTGAATTACAATGAGGCTGTGTCCTGATACATCCATTGTAAATTGAAAATATCCTAAGTTAAAGATGCATTTAATACACCTAACCTATTGCGCATCACAGCTTAGTCTAGCCTACCTTAAATGTGCTGGGAACACTGGGCAAAATCATCTCACACAAAGCCTAGTTTATAATCAAGTGCTGAATATTTCACGTAATTTGTTGAATACTGTACTGAATGTGTATCATTTTTGCACCATCATAAAGTTGAAGAATCGTAAGTAGAACTGTCTTAAGTTGGGGACTGTCTGTGCTTGTTTTGTTTCTCCCATGAAGTGTTAAGAAAAATATCAGCTCCCACTTACCACCCCCTCTCCCTGCTCCCACCCACACATCTACAAATTTCTTTGGGAATGGGACTGAAGCTCTCGAAATTTTACAAAGCTTCAAACTCAGCTTGTGCACACAGTTGGGCAAATCATTCCTGATGGATAATTTGGCTGGAAACTTCAGTAGCAAAGATTGAAAATCAGTTTTCTTTCTTCTCCAGAGTCCCAGAATCTAAGTTTCCAATTTTCACTTTACTAAGAGTAAACAGAGGTTGAAGTGATTTATCTAAAGCAGGAAATTGTAAATCCATATTTGAATTGTAAACATTGAAAAGGAAGGGGAAAGGTCAATGTAGCTTTGGTAAGGTATCATGTTATTTTTATTCTTCAGGACTACTAACTGATGATCTGATGGCATGCTTTGATACTGATGCCTGCTGCCTTTGTTGCAGAGTGCCTGTCATTCATTCGCAAGCCAGCCATTAACACCAAGCCGTATGTCCTGCTTGAATTTGTTTAGTATTTATATAAAATTTTCTTACCCACCACAGACACCATGTTAGATCTTCATCTTTTCCTATCTAACTTCCCAAAACCATTTTTGATATAGAGAAAAATTACTATAATTCTCGTGTTTGAAATAATAAAATCTGTGTCACCAAGGCCCTAGAACATACTACTTAATCTGTTCTTAAGTATTGGTATGTATTAGTGGAAATTAGATGTTCTCTTATCAGTTTCCCCAAATGGTACCATCACCATAACTTATTTTAATATAGATAAATATTTTTAAGGTATTTGAAATCAGAAGGAAAATGTCACACACAAGCAAGTTTCTTTTTGCTTGAATCAGGCAATGAAATAAGAACTTTACCTGCCCTACCTCACTTCAGCCTCTCACTGAATACCATCTCAGAAAATTATATGTTCCTGACAGAGTTTGTTTTCTCCACCTGTCACATATAAAATGATAACCTTTCTTTCCCTGAGCTTGCTTTCACAGTGCATTGCATCCTCTGTGTGTGTGTGTGTTTGTGTGTTGGTTGGTGGAGGACGGGGGTGTATTTTGATTGGTGGGGGGCAGGGGGTGTTTCTAAAATAAAATGTAGAACTAGGAGTCCTGAAACAGAGTTAAAAAGGGCCTCTCATTTTTATTGACACCACAGCCTCTAAAGTGTGAACCACACACTTTTGGGAACACGGTTGTCTCGTATGTTTGTAGTATTTGTAACCCAAAATGAAATAATTGGTATATCATTACCTCAAAAATATTCATATGAAAACACTAGGAGAAAAAATGAGTTGTTTTATTTGTGCAGTAGCAGAATTGGAAAATTTCATAAAACTTGAAGAGGGTAATTATTGGTGATATTAATGATTATTGTCCCTACATTCCTTAGGAATCACTAGAAACATTTACGGATTTACTTCTTTCAGCTTACTCGAAATCTTAAAATAGAGAGTCTCATGTGAAACCAGCAATGTCTTTGTCTACTGTTTCACAATGTCATGTCCCCTCCATCCCCTTTGAAGACTGCCTGGAATTTGTCTGTCTTTGGGTACTTAGCAAGCTCTGAATTAATCTCAAAGAAGTCATTATTTCAAGGAGGTTTAGAAATGCTTGCAAAATTACAAATTAAGTGCATCACATAAAGTCCATCTGCTGCTGTTAATCACACTGACCTCAGACCAAATGGTTCATAGTTGAAAGGAATTTAAGATCTGGAAGGAATCTTAGAAATTGTCCAGTTTGATGACTAGATGAGGAAACTGAATTCTGGAGAGATTAAGCACTGACTTGTCCTTAGCCACACCAAGATTTCTGGGCAACACACACTCTTCAGGTTTCATCAAGAAACTTTACATTATCAGCCATTCTCATTCATTTGTTCTTTCATTCGTTTATTCCTCTTTATTCCCTTCAGTTTGCTTATTGCATTTTAAGCATACATATGAGTTTTCTTTTAACAAAAAATAAAATATCCTGCAGGATCTATCTGATATGGTTTGGCTGTGTCCCCACCCAAATTTCACCTGGAATTATAGTTCCCATAATCCCCACATGTCATGGGAGGGACCTGGTGGGAGATAATTGAATCCTGGGGGTGGTTACCCCCATTCTGCTGTTCTCATGTTAGTGAGTGAGTTCTCACAGGATCTGATGGTATTATAAGGGGCTTTCCCCATTTTTGCGCAGCACTTCTTGCGGCCATGTAAAGAGGACGTGTTTGCTTCCCCTTCCACCATGATTGTTAGGTTTTCTGAGGTCTCTTCAGCTATGCTGAACTGTGAATCAGTTAAATCTCTTTACTTTATAAATTACCCAGTCTTGGGTACATCTTCATTGGCAGCGTGAGAACGGACTGATACACTATCATCCCCTCTGGCTGCTACCAACTCTTTCTCTTCATTCATAGACTTCTTGAAAGAGTTGCCTGTGTTCAGTACATCTACGTTTCTGTACCTCTTCTGCATTCCTCAGTCTCTTCTTTCTGGCCTCGGTCTACTACCAAATCAGCTCCCACTAAGGCCACTTGTGACCTCTATGCCACCACACCAAATGGTGTTTTCTAGTCTTTTCATCTTAATTGACCTCTGAGAAGCATTCTGCATTGTCAGCCCCTCTTTTCCTTGGCTTTGGAGGGTTTTTTCTCCCTCTCTCATGGTCTCTTCTCTGTTTCCTCTGTAAGTTTATTTTCTTCTACTCGGCCATTAGAAGTCAGCATTCCTTCAGGTGCCCAGTCTTAGGTCCTCTTGTCTTCTACCTCTGTATTCTGTCCTCAGGTTTCTTTCCTACTCCTGTAGTTTCATTTATTAGCAATGAGTCTCCTACACACACACACACACACACACACACACTCTGAACATTCCTCATCAGAAATCTGAAGTGTCCAAACATTTTTGAGGGCCAAGATGACACCACAAGTGGAAAATTCCACACCTGACCTCATGTGATGGGGTCGTAGTCAAAACTTAGGTGCACCACACACACAGTTTGTTCAGTATTCACAAAGGAAAAGAGACCCCCCAGCCCCGTTCAGCTTCAGTGTATCTTTTCTGCACATGTCCAGATTCCCCATATGAGTATGCCCACAAAGGACAATAAAACGGCAGGTTTCAGGCCATACGTGACAATAGCATGTTCCCCATGATACCCTGCGCAGGGCCAAGACCTGCATGCATTACTCACTGTGGCTTTTTTTTCTTACTTATTCTCTGCTCTATGCTGTAAAGATAATGTTTGAACATGTCAGAAAGGTCTGCAGCTACCCCTGTAGACAACAGTGATAAGAAACAGTAACAATTTATGTTGATCTGTAGCACAGAAAGTAAAGCTGTTAGAGAAACAGGATGGTGGTGTTAAGTGTGAAATGTCTTACAGAAGAATATAGTGTTGAAGTGGCCATCATATATGACCTGAAGAAACAGAAGGCTAAGTTCTATGCTCAAAGTAATAAATACACATAAATGTAAAATAGAAAAACACAGCATAAAGCTAAAAGTGAAGATCTCAATTGTGTATTAAAAGAGTGGATCATGTCAGTGTCACAGTGAATACTTGCCACTTAATGGGAAGTTGATCATGAAAACAAGCAAAACTCTATCACAATGAACTGAAAATTGAAGAAAACTGTGAATATTCAGCAGGCTGGTTGCCGACATTTAGGAACAGAAACAGCTTTAAATTTTAAAGATTTGTGGTGATAAAGTATCTGCTTACTATGAGGCAGCAGAGAAATTTATTGACGAGTATGTCAAGGTCATCCGTGATGAAAATCTGACACCAGAACCAAGTCTGTAATGCTGATGAAACATCACCATTGTGGCATTATTGCCCTAGAAAGACACTGACTACAGACAAGGAGGCAGCCCCTACAGGAATTAAGGGTGCCAAGGACAGAATAACTGTGCTGAGATGTGCTAATGCAACAGGCATGTGTAATGTAAAATTGCTGTGATAAGCAAAAGCTTGCATCCTTCCTGTTTTCAGTTCACTGAGTGAATTTCCTACTTGTTCATTATGCTAACAAAAAGACGTGGATCACCAGGTGGTTGCTTCTCAGCAGCATATAAATTCAGAGTCAGGAACGATGGTGATGCTAAGCAGCTGCAGATTGTCCACGTGGGTGGCTGAGATAGTGGCACCTTTGTTTTCTGATTGTTACTTGTACTCTAACTTTGTTTCATTCACAGAATTATTTAAGATGTTGTATAAAGTTACTTTCAGGACTATCTATAAGTATATATGAAGCATAAATAAATTTCATGTTTAGACTTGGGTCCCATTTCCAAGATAACTCATTATATATATTCCAGTATTCTGAAATAAAAAAAATAATAATCAGAACTCCAAAACCCTTTTTGTCCCAAGCATTTTGGAAAAAGAATAGTCAACCTGCATGTGTATGTGTGTGTATATGTCTATATATATATATATATATATATATGTATATATGTATGTGTGTGTGTGTGTGTGTGTGTGTATGTTTGCATGTGTGTATATATATGTAGGTAAATGGGTAGGAAGGTAGATTGACATCCCAGACTTTTATTCTAGAGCTTCAAACCCACATTTTCATTTGCCAAATGCGTCTCTAATTCATTATGTCCAAAACCAAACTCATGATTTTTACCACCCCATCTTGGTCCTTTTCCAGTGTTCTCAGTCTGTGCAGAAGACTCCCCATCCAACTAGCGATGCATTCCAGAACCCAGAAGCCATCTTCCTCACCCCCTTCTCCTCTTTGTATCTAGGCCATCATCAGATCATGTTGATTTTATCTCCTACATATCTTCCAGTTTTGTTTTAGTTCTCTGCTTTGGTACCCCTTTCCCCCAATCTTGAGCCATCATCACTTACCTGGACCACTGTAGTAGCCACCTAGCTTGCCTAGCCACATTCACTCTTGCCCTGTTTGGCCTTTCTTCAGTCACCATTGCAAGAATGATCTTTGGTGAAACTGAAATCTAATCATGTTATGCTGTTGTACAGAGCCCTTCTGTGTCTTCCTCTTACAACTAGATAAAACACAAGATCTTTTACATCCTGAACCATTTGAGTTGGTTCACTTTCTCCCTCCTTCTCAAGCCTTATGTTGGTGCTTGTTTCCTTTGCCAAGCCACGTGGTTGTCTTCCAGTCCCTCATTCTTGGTGGCCTCTTCCTCCTCATTATTATCATAAATCATCATCATGATCATTATTGCTTTTACACAAGACACTCTCCCCAACTTATTCTCAGAGCTTGTTTTAGACACCCCCTCCCTTGAAGATAACCTTCTCTAGCTTCCCCTATAATAAACCCTTATCATTGTTGCTCTTTGAGCCCAGGACACAGTTCTCCTTCAGTTGCAGCTTTGCATTTATTTGTGGAATTATTTCATTATTTGATTATTTATCTCTCTCTTTGACATTTTTTAAAGCTCTGTAAAGGCAAAGCATACCTCTGACTTGCTCAACTCTGTATCCCCCATGTTTATCATAGCGGGGGGATACAGTATGTACTGGCATACAATAAGTGTTCATTAAGTATTTGCTAAATGAGTAAATAGTGGTATCATGTAAAAATGAAGCAAATTTTTAAATTCACCAGGTTTGTTGAGTACAGGTGCTTAGAAGAAGAAAGGGAAGGAAACTAGCCTTAATGGACCCCTTTTTACATGCCAGACAGTTGACTCAAACATTATCTAGATGGAAGCAGTGAGTTGTCATGGATAGTTTTGCTTTCTTTTATAACTCCTTAAAGGGCTTTTTATGTGTATTTCATGCAAATAACATGGGTGGGAAGATTATTTTCAATGATTTAATACAATTTGAAATATGTCTCTGCAATTCGATTCTATTTTTCCATTAACATATTTTAGCAATTTTCAACTTGCATGGCTAAGCATTTGATTAACAGAAAAAAAAAAGAAGAATTGGAGATGTAATTAACACCTGGAATGTGATTGCTTTATTAATCTCTAATGTAACTTTAACAGCATTAAATATACATATATCCTAGATGTGGCTGCTTAGCTTTTGGCTCTCTATGCGGTACACTGCCCCGAGTCCTAGTCGTAAAAGGCATGGGAAACACCGTTTTTAATCATGGTAATGGTGCCTTGCCATAATTGGAAAAAATACAAATGCAATTTTACATCACAGGGATAAGCAAATTTAGAGTGAATAATATCTGCTGCTACCCTACTAGGGCTCCTAAAACTGTCTTTTCCTCCTTTTCATAGTGACTTCGTTTCTGCTAACTAATGACAACCACTAAAACCAACCCATATCAGTTGCTCCCTGTGGTTGTGATTTAAACCTGTTAGGTTTTAACCATATTGAATTTGAAACTCCCTTGAGCTGTCCAAAATAATACATCGAATAAGCAGGTGGATGTGCTGGCCTGAGCTCCAGAATAGATACCTGCTATTATGATGTTTCCTGTAGGGCCCAGGTAAAGATATTACCCAAGCAAGAGGCTAGTGACTGTGGTCAACCAGAGGTCACCTGTGCAAAGGAGGCAACCCTCAGCAGCCCAGGGATTTTTGCCAAGAACAAACAAAGATCTACTGATAGCTTGTCTTAGGAATTTTGAAGGAATGCTAGAAAGGTACCCAGACTTTTATGTGAACTCTCCAGACTTTTACCTCTTGCCAACTAAAGATTTTGTTTTTGAAACATGACAGGGAAGACTAAAAACACATCTATAGGCTGAAGTTTTTCCTCTGGCCACCAGTTTGTGTCCTCTGATCTAAACTCTCATCCTTGTTCTCCGGTCTTCACAGTCTATTTCATCTATCCAGTATCAATTCTGTTTCAAACATCCTGAACTTTGGATAGACATGACTCTCCTCTGTCCTGAACATAGCAGGCCATTCTCCTGTCCATAGCTTCGACTCTCCCTGCAGTTACCCCACATGGAACACTTCCTCTTGCCCTCTGGTTATCCAGTGAGACTTAGGTCCTTGGTGCAGAAGCCTGTCCCCAGCTACTCTGGGCTACACTCGTCACTTAATCACGCACTCAGCTAAGTGTGCTAGACACTTAAGCACTCACATGTCTTTCTTCAGGGTTGACTGTCAGTACATGTGTTTTATCTTCACTGATGCCCTGAGGCATTGTAGACTCTCATACATGGACGGGGCCGTACACATAGCCCCTCATACATGGATGGGACTTCAGAAGAGACAGTGAACCTCTTCTGCAACATCGTTTCTCTTACATGCCTCTGGTGACAAGGAGCTCGCAGCCCTGCAGGCGCCTGTGCCTGCTTTAGACAGCTGTGACCCTGGAATGGGTTTGTTTGCTTCATCAAGCTGAAATTTGCCTCTTCCCATGCTTTTGTTTTCCTTGGGTATTTCCCTTGAATTCTTTTGCCCCTTGTGCAGTTGTTTTCTCAATAAGGAAGACTCTCATCAATCAAAAGGACCCTTTCTTGTGTGTCTGATGTGGAATTTTAATAGGGTTTTGACAAGAAGCAGTGTTTTTATTTGGAAATAGATCTTAAATTTACACAAGTTCTTTCCCGTCAAATTCTGAGGGAGATTTTAGTGATAGTTATCTATACTATGCCAATTCCATCATGTTTTCTTTTGAAAGCACTTTTCTTTTGAGATTTCTTTTATCAGCATCAATAAACATTCCGAACGTTGTGACCATATGCTTTGCTTGATATTACCTCTCTTTGGAGAACTGGTTTATTTTTTCTTCCCGACAATCAAACGTCTAATTGTATGTCTGTTAAGTTTTAAATCTCATAATATGTTGTAATGCTTAGATTCATCACTTCTGCTGGATATTATGGATATGAGGATATTGTGTGTGTTGTGACACTCAGCTGTAAAAATAAAAGTATTTGCAGATTTGAAATTGTCTTAAGTAAGCAGACTTTTGAGACTAAAACTTTCCCTTATTATTTTATATTACGCTGGAAATTACATTTCAATAGTAGAATTCCATTTTATTATATTGGCAACTGACCACCCTGCCTACTGTAAATTCATTACTGTTTTTGTATGTTCTCAGGTGCTGTGATTCTCTTGGGAAGAACCAATATGTTTCGCTTTAACCATCCAAAGGAAGCTGCCAAGCTCAGGGAGAAGAGGAAGGTGAGGGACACGGCGTCTCTAGGAGGGAACCACTGATCGGATGTGGGAATGAGTGGGTGGTGGTCACTCTGGTTCCAACGTTTTGACTTTCTGGGGTGCAGAACCACTGGAAAAGTAGTTCTGTGATCTGGATTGATTCTAGGGAGATTGTTTCCCAGCAGATGATAGGCTGACGAAGTAAGAGAGCAAGCAAGTAAATTCTAGAGCCCCTCCTAGATCCTTCTCTTCAGCCTTCCACCCTTCCCACCAAGGAATTGGGCATCATTTTGCCTTAGGTGGAGAGTGACTTTCTCTAATCAGCATCTCTTAGGAATTAACCCAAAATTGGAATCACATTAATCCAAAATCAGCCACAGTAAATGGATTTTTCATTGAGGTGGGAAGCAAGAGCAGGGGTGGGTTTAGGACAACTGGGAAAGACTTTGGTTTGGTTGGAAGGGGATGTCTAAAGGGCAGTTTAAGTGCTGACGGGGAAGGGAGCTGAGGACCAGAGGAAGAAGCAAAGAAATCTGTTCAGGGACATCATGGCTGGTCCTTAGACTGAAGAAGATAATAAAGGCTACAGCTAACATCTACGAGCCAGAAATGGTGCTAAACTTGTGCATATATTCTATCACTTTATCTGTGCAGCAGCCGTTAATACCCCCATGCTGTCACCCCCCGGTCAAGGTGAGACACAGACCAAGAGCAACTCTCCCTAACTTGTTCTGTAGCCAGCAAGTGGGGAGCCTTGGCTGCAGTACTGACTTGAATACCAGAAGCGTTTGCCCTTGACCACTGGTTACCCAGCCTCTCATTTCTGTCTCCTTTATAAGGGATGCCCGAGGTTCCAGTGCCCTAGATGGAAAATAACAAGAAAGCTGCAGACCTCACCCTTCTCCTGGGTGGCTTTTTCCAGCCAGTGGAGCCTCTTATCTGCTGCAGCCCAGGGTCTCCCTAGAGGGTCCTTTTTGGTACACAGTTTCAGAGGAACAGAGGGAAAAAACATGTTTGCCAATACCTTCTCATGGAAGCAAAATAGGTCAAGCTCGCTCTTTTGGTCTCCCTTCACCTCTCATGCCTTCATCTTTATCGCTCCCTAAGTGTGAGTGGATATCGCTGATTACAGGAGACTGCTGCCTGCCAGGTAATGGAGGATGACAAAGATATTGTAACCCCTTTCCTTGACTTTAACTGGCAGGGGAGACCAACTGGGTTGTGGAATTCCTGATGAATTTCCCCAGCCCTAGAAGGCCAAGGTCCTACTGTACTTGGCAGAAGGCTTGGGTTTGAAATGTATCAGGGTCTTATTGCCCTGATCTGCCTTCCTCAGATAGACCAGTTAATTGTGGTGTGTGTTAAGTAGGAGCATGTGTACCTCATTGTCTCTCACATGTTGGAAGCAATGAGTCCAGAGCAGTGACCTTTTCTTCTCTGCTAAGGTAACCATTCTGCCCTGTGTCTGCCCTTAGAGTGGCCTTCTGTCCTCCTTCAGCTTGTCCATGACCGACCTCTCGAAGTCCCGTGAGAACCTGTCTGCAGTCATGTTGTATAACCCTGGGTGAGTGAACAGCAGCATCTCCTTCCCTGTGATGATCACTTTTGCATTTATTGTGCCAACTCCATTATAGTCACAAGATAAAAATAAAACTTCTGCAACGGCGCCTCCTTATCAAATCAGCCGCCGTCATTTTCCGAGTTCCTTTCCAGCCCTTACTATATATGTGCATAATTTTACTTAGTTATAATCACAACATAAACAGTTTGCGTTTTCTGATTTTTCACTTAACAGCATAATAAGCATTAGTAAGGGTTGTTACAAGCTTCATTATCATTTTCATAACTGTCTAATATTTTAGAGTTGGCACTTTGATTACTCAGTGCATGATCCCTTTGGCTTACGCACTTTTATCTTGTTTTATAAATTATTTGTAATAACAGAGGCCGCCTGATTCTTAGGCCATCCAGTAGAGCAGGAAATTATCTTCACTACTTCAAACACTAGGGGACTGCTGAGAGCACAAATGAGAATGTTTTAAATGAACTTAGTGGCTGGGTGACCTTGGACAGTCAGCTTAACTCACGTCCTTAGTGACTTCATCAATAAAATGACAGTGATAATGAAAATGCCTAAAAACAGGGAACTTTGAGGGCCCTTTTTGGTTGTGTGAGGTTCCATAGTTTTATCTTTCCTACCAGGATAATCTCATGTAAAATAATGGAGGTAAATCAAATGACTGAATAAGTGAGAAAAAAGTAACAAGAACAACATTGTCTAGAACTGTCATTTATTTAGTGGTTACTGTATGCCAGGCACTGTGCTAAGAACCTTGATCTTTTAATTCTCTCTTAATTCTCACAAACCTATTTCCATTTTACATATGGGGAAATGTTTATACATTTGCTCTCTGTCAGTTTCACAGTCAGAGCTGAGGCATGCATCCAGGTCTGTCTGATTCCATCACCCTTGCTTTGACTCTGCTACCTCCTGCCTTACTGCAGTTAGGAGACTGGTTCCATTTTCCATTGCTCCCTCACCCTCAACCCTGAGATTTCTCACAAACATCGAGCCATGTGCTGAAAGCCATTCACTCCTTCAGCCCAAGCCAGTGTTCTGGTTTGTGGAAAGCAGACACCTGTAAGTAATTTCTTCAGTGTCATAGGAGGGATCTTTGATCACATTTCTGGATTCCTTATTTTATGGGCCAGCAAGCTGAAGCCCAAATCCAACATCTGCCTGAACTTAAGAAAAAAGCCAGGTAGTACAGCCCTGTGGCTGTGGACTCCTGGGCGCCCCCCTCTTTCCAGGATTTCTGGAAGCGCCAGCAGTTGACTCCTTTGTGTCAGCCTTTGTCTTTCCCATTTGATCTTTCCATTTTGTTACATGGTCATTGAGGAAAGTTGTGCTCATTAAATAATTCTGTCCTGAAATCAGCCATGTCAGTCAGACCTCTGAAACGGGAGAACACTCTCAGAACAGCTAAATGATAAGTACTTCGGAAGGCACGTTTTGTTGTAGGTCTTTAGCAGCAGTTTTAGCAGTTGCCTTTTATTGTGACTGAGATGGAATTGCTCATGTTTAAGTTTAATATAATATACAGATCTTTAGTGTTAATTTCAGCTTACATGGTGTGATCTTGTCTCTTAAATATTGTTTGTCTGGTTAAATTGTCCTATGATATGAAGAGTGCTGGCTTGGATGTGTCTCCTGGCCCAGGACCCAGTTAGTTAATCCTGGAATCCATATACAGCCATTATTATCCTCTACCGTGGTGGTGCCTTTTAATTTAAAACCATTTGCTAATGTAATATGGCTATTCAATGTCTTTGGAAACCAAAACGTGATCTTCAATCAGCCTTTCCTTTGCCACAGGCCCCTCTTTGCCTTACATATATACATGGGATGGAAGTCTTTCTTTTTTCTCCCTAAAACTTGGGAGAAAGTGTAGCTTTCTTAAAAGTAGTGCCATTTTTTGTTTTTAGATTTAAGTTCAAATAGTTTTTTTCAGTGTTTACAAACTACAGGTCAAAGTGTACCAGTTTTCATCCTCAAAACTTTTCAGTGACTTTCCATGGTCTAAAAAATAAAGTTCCAGCCTGTACCACATCACTTGGGCTGTCCACTGTCTATGCTCGTCTCCGGACCTCTCTCCAGGTGTTCTGAGCTCCAGCTTCCCACTGTGGTTTTTATTGGTCAGTTACAGGTGGACAAGCTTATGCCTCTGGGGCTTTTCCTTTGCTAGTTCCAGAGACTGGGATACATTTTTGCCTGGCTACCTACTCATCCTCCAGGGCATAGTACAGACTATCTCTGCTGTGGAAGCGATTCCTGACTTTTCTTCCCCACAACCAAAAATCAATGTCCCCTCTTCACTGTACATTACTCCATTTCTTTCCTCCTTACTTTGTCTTCTTTGTAACATACACTCATCTATCAACAAATCCTTTCTGAATGCCTTGTATGAACCAGTCAGGATTCTAGGACAGGGGCACCATTGCCAGTAATCCTGAGAAGGTCAGCTTGCATGCTTGTTGGAGGAGAGACACAATCAACAGAAAATTTAAAAATAAATCCAGAAAGTGAAAATGAAATCAAATGTCTTAGGACACTGTTTGATCAGGTGTGGCTGCCTGAAGAAGGGAGGTTTGGTCTGAGACTCGCATGGAGAGAAAATGACACTCATAAAACAGAAAGGGGGAGAATGGAAAGCATTGAGACAGAAGGAGAAAGCAAGCGTGATGGCATCAAAATGAGAAGTGAAGAGAGGGCCAGAGTAGATGGGATATAGTAAGCAAGAAGAGTGGTACAAGTGAGGGTGGGGAAGTCAAGGGCCAGCTAATGTAGAGCCATGCAGGCAATTGGAAGGGGTTTGACTGTTTTTTAAGAGAGCTGGCAAACCACTAGAATGATTTAAGCAAGAGAGTAACCTGAAGATGTACTTAATACAAATATTAGGATGTATGCCATTTGGAGAATGTGGCATAGAAGCAGGAGACCATTTAGAGAAAGCTATTTCCTTGGTCCAAGTGAAAGGTAATAGTGGCTTGGATCTGCACTTTAGCCGTAGAGGTGGAGCAAAGTGGAATCAAGGAATTAAGAGTGACTCCCAGGATTCAGGCTTCGACAGCTGCTACAGGTGGCACACTCTTCCCTGAGACGGGGGAGCCAGGGAGGGCAGGCCTAGGCTAGCAGTCGGGTAAGAATTCTGCTTGTATATTTCCTGTTAGAATGGAAGCTGTTTAAGGTCAGTGACCTTGCGTTACTCTTTTCTGTATAAGATGTCATTCACATAACATGCTTAATACAAATTTTGTAAACAGATTAGGAATAAAATTTGAGTAAGTCACATGAGTCCCTTTGGGAAAGGCTTTTAAAATTTCTTTGGGCATGGATGTTCCAAATACTGGAACGAGACATATTATGCAGAGGAATGTGGTTTTGTGGCCTAATCTGTCTGCCTAATCCCAGGGGATACTGCAGTTACTTGAATAATCTCAAAATCATCTTCAGGATCTTTAAGCCATAGGTGGGAAGAGGACCTCGTCTTGAAATGAAGAACTAGGCCAAAGCAATCAGAGAATTCAGGAGAAGCAATCTGTTTTGGACAGAATTACAGTTGGTTCTGGATGCATCTGATGCTACCATTATGCAGCCTGTTCACCTGACTTCAAGTACACATGCTACCCCTTCCATTACTCATTGACACAAATGCAAATAAAAATTATTTAATACTTCATCATACTTTCTTTCTCTCTGGTTCTCAGACTCCTTCAACTTGCCACCTGCTATAGAAAGTAATTGCCCATGAATTTTAGGTGCCTGAGGGGTGGGTTTCTAGGGCCCAGTCTTCAGTTAGCATTCTTCTCCGTGGTAATGACTTTCAAGTGTACAGTTCAGTAGTGTGAAGTGCATTGACATTACTGTGCAACCAGTTTCATCTTGCAAAAATAAAACTCTGTACTCATTAAATATAACTTCCATTCCCTCCTTCCCCCAAACTCCTGACAATCAGCACTCAACTTTTGTCTCCATGAATTTAACCACTTTAGGTACCTCATGTAAGTAGAATCATACAGTGTGTGTCCTCTTCTCACTGGCGTATTTCACTTAGCATAATGTCTTTAGTTAAGGTTCATCCACAATATAGCATATGTCAGAATTTCCTTTCTTTTTATGACAAATACCACATTTTGTTTATCCATTCATCTGTTGATGGACTCTTTGATTGTTTTCACCTTTTGGCTATTGTGAATAATGCTGCTGTGAACATAGGTGTCCAAGTGTCTGTCTGAGTCCTTGTTTTCAACTCTTGTGAGTGCATACCCAGAAGTGGAATTGCTGGATCATATGGTAGCCCTATTTTTAATTTTCAAGGAACTGCTATGCTGTTTTCTACAACAGCTGCACCATTTTACATTCCCACCAGCAGGGCCCAAAGGTTCCAGTTTCTCCATATCCTCACCAGCATTTGTGATTTTCTGTTTTTATAGTACACATCAAAATGTGTGTGAGGCAGTATCTTATTGTATTCTTTTCATCTTTATTTTCTTCTATTTTCTCAAGTGTCCAACGTTGAAAATGGTATCTAAAAATATAGAAAGAAAATCTCAAAATATAGTTCCCCTAGTAAGGATAGTAAATAAATGATTAACATAAATCTAACCTGGATGGATTTCCTGATGATTACATGACCTCTCTCATGTTCTGCCAAGTTCAGTTCAACTAGCTCATTTGCATGTTTCTCAAAACCCAGTCAGTCCAAGGAGTGCCTGTAGCTAAGAAGAAGCATGATCATTCATCCTTGCATTGAAAGGCATTGCTCTGACTTCTCAGGAACTGGCTGGGCAGCACAAGTCCTAGAGAAGCTCACAAGGATCCTAGAGGTGAGGGCCTGAACTGAGGCAGCAGTGGGAGGAACCTGGAAAGGTGAGCTGCAGAGATAGTCAGGGCAGGAAGTCCTGAGGTTTGGATGATGAATTGGATATGAGATATAATGAAGGAAAAGATGTTGACTTCCAGTTTCTGGCTTCAGTAACTGGTTGGGTGCTGCATGCCACTCAGCTGAAACAGAAATATGGCAGGAGGAGGAGTAGGTTGTCAAGAGGAAGGGAGGATAATAAGTACAACCTTGAAAAACTAGGCCCTGGGCCTCGAACTTTCTCCTGTAAGTGACTGTGACTCCGTCAGCGATCAGACACCCCATGGAAAAAGCGTGGGTTTTTGTGGCCTGTCAAAGGCGATATTTCTCCACTTGGAGGATGAAGGCAGATCCCCCTGTTGAATAAAATAGATGTTCACAGCCCTGCCATTTTACCTCATTCATTCAGTGGTGCTTGAGGGCCCATCATTTGTCCAGCCCTGTGCTGGGGCTTGAGTGATTGAGACAGACCAAGGCTTAGTCATCTCAGAGCATGATTTAGTGAACAGGGAAGACACTTGTAAAGCCTGTCAGAAATCAGGACGGTGGTAGTATTATCTTTGCACATGCCAGACTTGGATGAGTTTGAAGGTCTTTAAATTAGGGAAAGCTGCACATGTCACCCCAGACCCATGCTCCCAATGCATTGCATCTTATTGTAAGTCACCTCCTAGGGCACTTACGTAGTCACCAAGCCCTGTGAGTAGTCTCGTAGCTTTAGCAGGTGACTAAGCGCTGCCGAGAAGTACAGAGTCTGGAGACCCTTAACCCCATATTTGCCTTATCACCTTTCCAGGACAAGTTTTAACAGGAGTCAAAAGCATTGATGGCACCTCCTACTCAGACAGACTTGTTTGAGAGCTTTCTTCTGCTCTTTATTACTTTCCCCCCTCTTAGGCCAAACTAGCTGCTGACCCTCTTAATTGTTGTGTAATACAAAGCAGGTGCTTATTAAATGTTTGCTTTCCTGCCGGCCCCAACATGCACAAACACACACACGCCTCCTGGCCTCCTCCTTCTCTGTGCTAAGCCCTCATGCTAGCTTCTGCCTAACAACACTGGGCCTCCCCTCCCTTGCCCAGGTCCCTCTGCAGCCACCTGCTTTCCTGTAGGTTGAGTCATCACCCACTCTATCCCTTGGGAATTTTTTTCCTTCCCTAATTGGTTCCACGTGGGTACTTTGTCTTCCTAGCACTCTTCCCCTTGTTGCTCCCACCTTCGGCAAGTATATAGGGATCTTTCACTCTAGGAAATCTTGTTGCCCATCACTACCAAAGAACATGTAGGACAGTTTTCTTTTTTTTCCTTAAGTGGACAATGGGGTCAATACATGAGGAGCAGCAAATGTTGCAGAGCTCTGATTGGCATGGTTCCCACTGCGATTCCTGACTTTCTCTATCTGATGGCACAGGAAAGACTTGTGGGCCTGCCCCTGGAGTCCTGTGCCTGCCGTGAACCTGAGGAAGGAGCTCACCACACCTCCTTAGCCCTTCCTGGTCACCCCCTCCTCCTCTTCTCAGCATCTGGCCTGGCCCCTCAGTACCTACCAGGTGGTGACTTCCAAGCATCAACCTGATCATCTCTGACTTTGTTCTCCAATGTTATTTTCAGTCACTTTCCACCCCGAACTTTATCCTGTGATTTACGTGGGTCACACCTCTCTCCAGGCCTCTGCATCTGTAACACTGTCTGTGACTCCTTCCCCTTCTTCTTCCCTTGGCCAGGCATCTTCCTCTTTTAAGCTGAGCATAGAATCGTATCCTCAGGAAGCTTTCTGTGCATTTCCAGTTGGAGCTAAGTGCTTCCTGTGTATCCTCTCGCAGGCATTTTGTGCATTCATGTGTCTTAGCTCTTTCCAGATTCGTTCATTTGATGTTTGTGTATTTAATTGATTTAGGCTTCTTGAGGGCAGGCACTATGCCTCATTTATCTTTGAATCTTCAAAAGACCCCACAGAATGGGCACCTCACAAATGTTCATTGAGCTTATAGGTTTTGGCCATCAGATGTGCTCTCAGCACAAAGGGTGTGTCTGCCCTCTCACAGGTCTGCCCAGGTCTTTTGTTAGTGGTCCCTGTGCAGTTTCCTATCTCCACATTACTTGGCCCCTATCTTTGTGAGTCTCTCACCCACACACATGTGTTTCTACACATTTGGTGGCATTACAATTACCATACCTCTTGGTTTCTTTGGTATTGTGTAGACCTGAGTGTGTTCTTTGCAATTGACTGAAAAATTGCTGCATAGTACTCAGTTTTTCCCAGAACAGAGCTCTCCAAGAGAATGACTGGTTTGCAAATTATTGTATCTATAAACGCCAAGTTATCTTCAGAGCAATGTGATGTTTGTCTTTGTTCAGCAGGCCATCTACTAATTTTCCAAACAGCCCATGTCTAAAAAAAAATACCCTGTGCTCTGAATTATAGTAAGATTTGCAGTTTTAAAAGCAAAGTTCTTGTTCCCCAAGAACATTATGTCAGCCTGACTGGGCACATAGAGTTGGAGCATAGTTTGGGAAATTACTGCTGGCCCACACCTCAAGCTCCCTGGAAGCTGTGATTTGTACGCACACATGCGTGATACTTGGTGCCAGAGAATTTTTGGATTAGGCAGAGAAGCCTGGTGACTTCCTTTGGGAGTTAGCTCCATGTTGGAGAGGTGCCCAGCCAGGGTCTTTGCCAGGAGATAATTTTCCTGCAGGGGAAACATTCCTCCTCAGCTGGTGCAGCGTCTTTAAGAAGAAACCAAGCCGACTGCTCAGGCCCCCTCTGCCTTGCTTTGAGACTGCAAACAGGCGGCTCATTTGGCAAGATGCAGAAGCTTTCACAGCTTCTTCAAAGTGCTCAAAGCAAAATTAGATAACTTCCAAGCTCATTTCAGTCTTGAAAATAAAAGAATTTTTCACTGGCGCATTAGCCTCCTCTGAGCACTAACCAGTGGTGAGCCCATTTAAATGGATGCATTTGAATAATTAAATTCTAAAGAGGAGAAACACCTAGCTTTAAACCCAGTTAAACTAAAAAATATCAAAAATTGGATCAAACCTGTATCTGGTGAGCCATTGGAGGAGCGTCATCCAAGGAGTGCAGCATCCTGAGGGGGTTTGGTTAGCATCAGGGCCGGTGCAGACCCCGCAGCCATGGAAGGCCCCTAACTCAGAGGATGGTCTAAAGTTACCGATGATTGGGGAAGAAGGCAGATAAGTAATACTTAAATGTATTTTTTACTTTAATGTGTTCATTATGGGAAATTGAGAAATCACAAGCAAAAAAAAAGAAGTGACTGCAGTTAACATGTTACTGTACCTTCCAGCCTATACCCGTTTCTTCCACTGTCCATCTCTCTCTGTCTCTGCCTCTCCTTGTGTAGATGTACACACACATTTATGTATGTGCACACATTTATATATATACATTTATATTTTATATCTTGTGCCAAGATGGATTAATGTTGGACTTGCAAGTTTTTTGCACTTATTATTTTTTTCTTTCATAAATTCTTTCACATTATTTTAATGTCCATATGATATTCCATTGTATGACTGTTCCCTACCTCAGCACTCCCCAGCCTTTTTGGCCCCATGGACCAAGTTTCGTGGAAGACGGTTTTTCCAGGGACAGGGACAGAGGAGGGGGATGGATGGTTTCGGGATCAAACTCTTCCATCTCAGATAATTAGGTGAGTCTCATAAGGAGCGCACAACCTAGATCCCTTGTGTGCGCAGTTCATGATAGGGTTCGCGCTCCTATGCAAATCGAATGCTGGTACCAGTCCACAGCCTGGGGATTGGGGACCCCTGCCATACCTTATTTAACTTCTATTGGTAGGCATTTTGTTATCTCATTTTTAACTATCACAAGTTATTGGGCTGAAGAGCTTTGTAGCTAAATCTTTGCATTTTGCCATGATTAATTCCTCAGCGGGGAGGAAGTAGCAGTAGAATGGCCGGGCCAGAGTACATATAGTTTTAAGGCTCTTGATGCATATTTACAAATTATTCTACAGAATGTTTATATATATATTACCACCATTCCCACTGATAGATGAGACTATCCTTTTTATTTTGTTTTTCAGGCTGAAAATGGGCCCTCCTAGAGTGTTGAATGTGTCAATATAATTACGCCCTCCTAGACACAGTTCTAGGCTGTATTCACAGTCCCTAGAGTCTAGGGAATCTGGCAAACAGTGGCTGTCTCTAAAAGCAAGCCCTGGGCATCCTGGTCATCAAGAAAGACGCACCAAGCTCCTAATTCGTTCTGTGCTGAGTTACTTGCTATACTAGAATGCTCTATGAGATTAGCATCAGCCTTCCTGGTACTTTCAGATTAAGAATGGAAATGAATTTCCGGAATATAAAGCTGGAAAGAACTAGATTCCAAATGAAGAGTTCTGGGGTTTGAATACAAAAAGCCAAAGGCACCAAGGTGATAGTAAGGGCTTCTACCCAGATGACAACAATTAGGAAATAGTTTCATTTTCCTCCCTGTGTCCCACTCCTTCCCTATTTCTTTCATATCTTCCTCCCTCCCTCTCTCCCTTCCTTCCTTCCTCACCTCCTTTCTGCCTTCACTAAACTGGGAGGATGAATACATCACATTAGGGAGAAAGTAAGAAGACACCAATAACAGGGGTATGCCCATTGTCATACTGAACCTTAGTTTTGCTGTCCACTTCCAGAAAACAGACATAGAATCTAGTTTGTTGTTTACTCAGTGCACAGCAGCATACTTGGAACTTAGATGTCTAATAAACATGAACTAAGGGGAATGCACTTTTCCCCTTTGCTTTCTAACAATGTAGAAGGGGCTGAAACAGAATCTGCTGATAGCTGGAGATATTCTCAACAAGGTTTGCACCTTCTTGTGAGGTCATGGTCCCCACTGCGTGTCCTGAGAGGGAAGAAGACCACATTCCCTTGCAAGCACACTTTTCACTCCTCTTCTCGCTCACTGGCTGCTACTTTATAAATTGTCTTATCCTTTTTTTTTTTTTCTTACTGACCTTGAGCATGGACATTTTATACGTGGAGTTGGCAGTATTTATGTTGCTGGTAATTTGGTAGTTAGCCTGTGTTTTAGTTGATGGTTATTTACTGTGTTTATCTCCGCTGGTTTATTTTATTGGGCCTTACCATTTTTCAAAAGTTTAGTTTGCTGCAAGGCTGGTTTCTTCTCCAGTTTTTGGTCTCAGTTGTTTTGCATTTTTATGGACCATTTACTAACTTTACAGTTGGCTATAGATTGCCTTAAATAGCTTGTTAGGATACACAATCTTGGGGAACATGTGATGAAAGCAACTGAAGGAAGTGGGCTTCTTCCTCCATTAACTGAGATTAGTGTTAATTACAGACTTTGCTTTTTTCCTTTTGTCCTTGAATGTTATTCCACCGTGAGCCACTTTAACTGAAGAGCTTCAGGTGTTTTCTGTTTTCAAAGTAGGTGGGGAGATGAGCGCTTGAATTCAAAGAACAATGTGCCTTTATTCAGTTACTTCAGATTGTATTGTCTGAGTGGTAGGATGCGTTTTGCTTCAGCCATTTTATAACCGTGCAATCGAAAGCTGAATTGTCAAGGTCAGCTGAGCAAATGAGACTGTTCCGGTGAAATGATGCATGGCAGTTATAGGCAATGGTGGGAGAAAGTAGGTTTCCTCCTAGCCCTACATGACAGCATGATTTTCCATGGCAGTAACATATTAACTTGATTACATGTCAGCAGCTCTGTAATTTGTTAACTCATTTGATTAGAACATGTTGCTAATTCAGTCAAGGTTTCCAGTTGTACACATTCATTTTTGCTTCTGGGTCTTTGCATATGCTATTTTCTCCTCCTAGAACACTTGTCCATTTGTCCACTGGTTCTTCACATGACTAAATCTTACATGGTCTCCAAAATCTCCATTTAAATGTCACTTCCTCAAAGAGGATTTACCAAATGCAATCCAAATTTTACCTCCTGGCCTACTTATTCATAGCATCCTCTATCTTTTCTTGTTAACACTTTAAGTAGTTGGTGATTATATCTGTTTATGCAACTGTCTACTCTTGGTCTCTGTATTTAGTGGTAAGTGAAAGAGTCTGGTTTTCTCAGTACTGTATTCTGACTTCTGAGTAGGTGTTTAAGGGAATAATTCTTGACTGAATATGTGTATGTGTGAACTGTTTCCAGACAAGGAACTAAGGAACTTCCATACCCTCCTTTTATCACAGATCTTGACTCTTAACCTGGAATAGCTGGCTTCCAAGTCAGTGACACCATATGTTTAGTCACCAGCAGCAACTCCCATATCTCATGACCTAAGGTTAATTGTTATCATTGTTGGAAATAAATGGAAATGAACCACAGATTGATAGAAGCAAAGCAGAAGTAAAACAGTTGCTGTAATCAGTGTAGATTAAACAAAATTTTTTAAACAGGTAGTTACTCTCATTATAAAGTGAAATGCTTATTATAAAAAGTAACACATTCAGAAATGAATAAAGTAATCACAAGTATTCATAATCTTTTCACCAAGAAAAAATGATTGGTTTACGTTTGTAATGTTTGCTTATATTTTAAGTACATATATTTAAGTGTACATCAAATATTATACTTGTGCATTATATAGAGTATTTTAAAAAACAGAATTGAGGTTGCACTAGATATACAGTTTCTACTTTTTTAAAACATTTTATTGTGTGCTTTTTCTCACACCATTGAATATGATTCTTCATTTTATGTTTATATCATCACTGATTTAACTTTTGACTAATCATTAAGGACATTCAGAACTATTTCCTTTTTTTCCCCATGTAAAGTATTGGTAACATTTCAATTAATTCTTTATATAAATCTTGGTCTACCTTGTTATTTTGTCAGCTAAATCCACACCCAATTCTTTTTTTGATGGCAGCTGCTGCTTAAATTAAAGCCACATGGGGAGGAATGAGGAGGGAAATGTCAGGGAGAGAAGTAAGGAAAGGAAGGAATATACCACTGCGTCGGATACCCAGAAAAGAAAACGCACTGCAACAGAGAGCTGGGCGTGGCGGACAGGCCGGTGCCCCGAGACCCCTGGCAGCCCTGGTCTGGGATACTGAGGTGCACATTCTCAGCATTGCCTGGTTAGGGGTGTTGGCGTGTTGTCTTTCTCTTGTGCAATCTCAGAGGTGCGCGCGTGTGTCAGGTGGACTTGCAAAGCTCTTCACTTCAACAGTGTATCATCATGGCAGAGGAACTGCGGTGCCTTTTATGAGTCTTCTTTGCATCTTCAAGTTTCCCTTTTCTGTTCTCTTTTCCCTCTACCCACAAATGTGCACAGTGTTTCTTTCCTTAAACCAGCCTCTTCTTGGGCCACCCAGTATAGACCTCACCAAAATGGTTTTTCAGGATAATTTCCCATGTACATTTCCAACAATATAAAATTGTGTACGTAAATCATGGTACATCTATGTTATAGAATTCCATCATATTAAACTATGTTGTAGAATAATAGTTAATCATTTGGTGATTTGTCCAAGGTGTATATTATGAGGAAATGATTAAAAAATAGACTCTCTGGTAGGCTTTTCTCTGTGAGTGCATCTTTATGGCCGGAAAGGCTGAGGGCTGGGAACAAAATGAAGGAGTCATGGTGCAGGACACCTACCTGTGTTTTCTAAATTTTTTGCAGTGAATTATTCTAAACATGAGAGTGTGCAGGGTATTAGAAGTTATTTCTTATGGCAAAGAGACGGATATCGGTTGACACCATCTCACCTAGGTGGTCTGTAACTGCTTGTCATTGTGTTTCTGGCTGTCAAGCTCATGCCACTGACTTCAAAACACTACCCACAGCAATCATTGGTTGAAACCTACTCTGTGCCTTACAAAAAGCCCTCAACATACACAGTCAGCCAAGGTTGGGATCTCTGTCCTCTGAAAACCCCAGTGGAGGGGGAGACAACCTCTGCCCTCTGTGACCTGTAAGGCCCTGAATGGTGTCCACCTTAGCTCTCTTGGGCCATGATTCTTCTCCTGTGGCCACCCTCCCTTGGTTTCTTTTCCTGTTGGCACCATGTGGTCCTTCTGTACTTCCATTGTCCTGCACACGTCCCCTCCTGGCCTGTGGCCTGGCTCGTCTCTTATGTTGGCACCAGATGCATCATCATGGCCACTCGATTACTTCGTGCAGCTCTCTCCTGAGTGTCGTCTTCCCAGTCCTTCCTCTTCCCCCGCTTTATACTTTTTCAGAGTACGTATCTCACGGCATACTCATTATGTATTAGTGAGCTCAACCCCACACTGGTATAGAGGTTTATGAGGGAAGAGACTTGATTTCTTTTGCTGAGACCACAGTGCCTAGGATAGTGCCTGGCATGTTGACCAGGTGAATTATGGGTGAGTGAACCAGCAGTTCCTGAAAGTCCTGCTCCGTGCTGTGATAGAGGACTCACGGGCGGGGGAGGCGGAAGAGAAGCTTGCTCAGGAAGGTGCCCTCAAGAGTGTGTCATCTGGACCTTTAATATTCTGCTCACAGTCTAACTTCCTTGTTATTTCTCATCACTTCCCTTTATTTAATCAGAGCAGTAGCCAACTGAGGCTCTGTACAGCTTCCTCTGTATACCTCTCATTTGTCTTCCTTCTCCTATTTTTCTTCCACTGGATTTTCCCCCACCCACAACACTATGCTCATCACAGTTCTATCCATTTTTCAAGGCCAAGCTCAGACAACACCTCCATTGCAAGGCTTTCTCTCATCCCTGTAAATGCTGTCCCTCCACCCCATCTCCTGTTGAAAACATTCCCATTGGGCTCCTTACATTCTGTGTGATCGATACATGAGCATGTTTCACTCTGTTTCACTCACTTAAGAGTACCCAAAGGCATGCTGTCCATTCTTTATTCCACTCAGAGTCCTGCCTGTTCACAGCAGGTGCCAGGACAAGTTTTATTGTATGTGTAGAATGCGTGGCTGAAGGAAGTGGAAGGAAAATTATGTGGTGCATTCTTCTGGTTTGTCCAATGGGAAGAGATATATTTTGCAATGTTGGATCATTTTTAACTTTTGAGAGGCTCCTTCTGGGATAAAAAGTACCATGGTTTGGTTGAGAAGGTAAGATAGAATTCCGGGCTGGGTAGAAGAATGGATGACGAGTTAGAAGAGGTGGGCTTGAGTCCTGACTCTCAAAAGGAGGTCACCTGGGCCCGGCCTCATTCTCCTGGCCTGTAGAAAAGGATGGAGGGACAGGGGAGGTGGGGTGTGTATGAGTTCAGTGTATGATCTATCTCAAGTCCTTATCAATTCCGGGCTGGGTAGAAGAATGGATGACGAGTTAGAAGAGGTGGGCTTGAGTCCTGACTCTCAAAAGGAGGTCACCTGGGCCCTCTGTCTCACACTCTGTGGGCCTCATTCTCCTGGCCTGTAGAAAAGGATGGAGGGACAGGGGAGGTGGGGTGTGTATGAGTTCAGTGTATGATCTATCTCAAGTCCTTATCAAGTTCAGACTGCCTGTGATCCTCTCACTTGATTAGGAAAGCCTCTGGGTTTCACATCTGTGTTCCTAGCTGTCATTTTCAGAGCAAGTTATACCACTGCTGTGAGAAATAGGCCAGGGAGAAACTTAGTGAAAATGCTTATGATATCAAATTTTATTATTTTTTAAAAAATCAATCCTTGTTTCTTGGGGCACTTCCCATTTGGAATGCAAAAGGCTTAAGACTGGCTCCTTGGAAAGTCTTTAGTGAGTACCTTCTAGACCAGGGATTTGGAAATTTGTTAGAAAACCATTCCCAGAGTGCTTTGAATGTTTAAGTTATAAACTCTGAAGTTTATTTAAGAGAGTTTAATTTCACAACCTTCTAGATTAAATTGCATTGTGAGACTTCTTGTCTCCCACCCCCATCTTGATACACACCCCTTGAATTGTAATTTTATGTAAGTCCACCTACTGTGGGATACCCTGACAATGATTTGAAAAAAGGGTGAGAGGGAGTGCATAGTGTAGAAATTCCAATTGTGTCTACCAAACAGCTATTCCTAGCTTTCTAATGAAAGTTTGCTGAGAGCTGATTCACATAGGAAAGACTTCAAGGCCTTTCCATGAAGAGTTAGAAACCCAATGGATGGCTGGGTTCTTCTTTTCTTCAGTCTCCCAGAGCCTACCCTGGGTGAAATAACTGCTTTCTGCTTAGCCTTCAAGGAACATCTAGAATGTTAGGGTTTGCAAGGTTGGGAAGAAGATTGGATAGGACAAGCACTAACCCCCTCACCCAAATTCAAACTTTCTCTTTAGTTTTTAAGATCCCCTAGTCTCCATGGGATTCACTCACTTGTGAGGTGCTTGAGATGACTCAAGTTTCCTAGGGGATGGTAGTGTAGTGAAAAGGTCAACATTTTTGTCTAAACCATTGAAGAACCCTCTGTAGTTGGAACCTAAACCCTAGTGAAGCATCAGGGAAAGGTGAAACATTGTCCACTGAGTTCTAGTGCTTTTCTAGTTCCTTACCAGATCTGGACTGAGGAATACCACTGAGCATTCCAGGCACAAGGCTGGGAGTTCTTTCAAAGATGACATATGCTTGATCAGAACTAGCTACATAATTTTCAGAGTTCGGTACCTGTTGAAAGTTGGGCCTCTTGTTCTAATATCATTGAGAATTTCAAGGTGGCCACAGCAGAGCATCAAGTATGGGACCTGTCTGAGTACAGGGCCCTGTGCAGCTGCATGGGTCGCATGCCCATGAAGTAATCCCTATATTTGACAACAACCTAAAAGTCACCTAGGAAAAAGCTAGGCCTACACATTGACCAGGAAGTTTTTCCTTATCTGATCATATGCCCACTGAGATAATAGAGTAATATCCATGCTAGGGACATTACCAATATGACTGTCCCATAGGGAGACCACCTCTTTTGCCAGGGGGTCTCCCTTCCATACATGTTGTGGGCTGGACTCAGCTTCCGTTACCCTCACTGTCTACCTGCACTGCAACTGCCTGCTCAAGCATTGACTGGCCCTGGGTAGTCATACTCTGTTTAGAAAGTGAAACGACATCATAGGTACAACATGAATGACCATGAAAACACACAAGGATGCAGGTGTTTATGCTTTCAGTTCATTTAAATCTTCCTCATTTCTCTCTCTTCCCTCCTTCCTCCGTCCCTCCCTCTTTATGGTATAAGCTGAGACATTCCCACTCGCTCATTTTTTTATTGCCGATGATAACAGAAAGATTAATTGAAATATGTGCAGTTATACCTAAAAATGGTAGATCTCTTTTAATGTAAAAGAAAAGGCTATCTCTGATTAAGAAAAAATAGGTTGTATGCTGTCCTGTCCTTTTTTTGTTAGACTTAACACAATAAGTATACTTCCAAGTGTCATTTTAAAATGCTAAAAACACCTGCAAAAATTACATCCTTTGTGGTTTCCTTTTAATTATAACATTTGGGAAATTAGAATAGGGAGCCATGATAATTCCAGTAAAGTAAGATAATGAATTACACATATTTAAAATGAAGCCACCTTCAAATACAATTATTCTTGATGATCTCTCCTTGATAATGACACATTCACATTTATATTTTACAGTCTACTGAGGTTTATTATCCCAAATAATTATCATTGATTATGGAAATAGGTGCATTTTGGAGTGTGATTATTAAATATGTAATATTTAACAGAAATGATCCAGTGTGAGCAGCAACTCATATCACTACATGTCTAAAAATACTCTCTAACTTTGGAATGACACTCCCCTCATACTGTTTGTGATTTAAGACTGAACATCTTTATGGTATTTTTTGTTTGTTTTTTAAATGTTACTCTTATTTTTGAGGAAACAGGTGTCATTGTTTACCAAAGGCATTTTGCTTTCAGTAGAAAACAACCAAAGTTTCTACCTATTTAGAGACTGGTCACGGAAAGGAAATCACAAGTCTTCATTAAGAATTAAAATGGCACTCTCTCTCTGATTTCTGACTCAGTACTTTGCAGTACTACTTTCAGGGGCCAGAGCAATGGCCTCAAGCACCCGATCTTGACAGCTTCCCTTAATGCACATACTTCCCCTTCTCTATCCCAATAAGTGAAGGTTTCCCCTAAGGAGGACCTGTGATTTCACCAACCCAGAGACTCTTAGATCCTCCTCCAAGCTGCTCCAGACCGTCCTTCCTCTGCCCACTGGAGCACTTCTGAACCTCACTTGGGACATCTGCCTGTCCCACTTTTTGCCTTTGGCATTCTTTGCCTGTCCGTACTGTTGCCTTCTCCTCCCCTTCCAGACATTTCCTTCTAAGCCTTTCATCATTCTAAGTTGTGATGTTATCTTCAGTGAGTCTTTGAAACTAACTCATCCTGCAATCTAGTTACTTAAATAGCACTCCCTTCTTCAGCCTGGAGACTTTCTTTGATTTCTCACTTTTCCTGTAAGTCTTGTCTTGTCTCCATTTACTTCCCTATCTAATTAAGTCCCTCATCTCCAGCACTTGAGCCATCTGCTTCCCAGATCATCAGATGGTCCTTCTGTTCTTCCACTTATGTGAGTCCCGTTGATTCTAGAACCATTGCGCTATCTCCCTGCCCTAAGCCTATATCTAGACATCTGAGCTCAGTGCAACGGAGAAAACCACATCAACACAGAGATCAGTGCCCCTGTAAATTAAGTCTTTAAGCTTGAATGATGCCCAGCCAGCCCTTTCTGCTCATTTCCTCCATCAGTTCTCTTGCCCACTGGCCCCTTCATTATTATAAATAATGTTCCTGACTCTTTTACTTCTAACCCCGCCATTATTTCTCCTCACTCTTATGAAGAGGAGTCATTAGGCAGAGGAGCTTGTTTCTGACTCTGTATAGAACACAGGAGTCCTAAGAGAGCAGCACCTTTAAATCCCATGTCTGCTTTGCATTCATCCTTTTCTTCTTCCTGTCCCAATGAAAGAACTCCCCTTTTGCCTTTCTCAAACTAATTTCCCCTACCTGTACTAGGATTAATAGCTAATATTTATTAACTAAGTTAATAGTGGTTGTGAGTACTCTCGTTGGATCCTCTCACCAACTGAGGACTAGGATGATTTTTGAGCCTGTATGCAGATGAGGTAATTGAGACATAGGAAAGTTGAGAGATTGCCCCATGGTCATATAGGAGCCAGAATTTGGTCTGGACTGGCACCCGTGCCCGAACCCTTGCTTTCACCCGTGGCGCTATCCTTTTCTTTCCTGCCCGCTCAGAGACCTCTCTGTCCATCAGATATTCCCAGCCTCTTCCCAGTTTTTCACTCAATCTCTCTGTCTCCTGCTTGTTCATACAAGGATTTAAATAGGCACAAGTCTATTTCATGTGTTAAAATAAGCACCCATTCTCCTAAAACCACCACCTTCCCTTTATAACTAAACCTACCAAGAAAGCGCTCTACTATATTTACATTCACCGTCTCCAGGTTCCTCTCACTCACTCCTCAGACCTCTGCAGTCCAGCCCCAGCCCAGCAAAGGTCTCTCTAAGGTGAACCTCCACATTGCGAAGGTCATTGGGTGCTCCTTGGGCTCTGCATTTTACTTGGCATTCCTGGATTATTCCATGCTACTGATCTCTTTCTTCAGACACCCTCTTCCCTCTGCTTTCATATGTCTGCCCTTTCCTGATTTTTCTCTGTGTCTCTAACTGCTCACTCCCAGCCTCATTAGAGGGCCATTTATCTCTGCCAGTCACTGCGAAGTCTGTGATCTTTCTGACTTCGCGGTAAGCTCCTTTGTTTTCCTTCTGCAAGTGTGTCCTGGGTAACCTCACCCACTCTTGGGGCTTCAGTTCTTGTCTACATGCCGGTGAAGGCCAAGGCCACATCTTCAGCCTTGATGAGGGCCTGCGTACCAGCTGATGGCATGTATCGTGCTGCCTGTTGGACATCTCAGTTGGATGACCCTTTGTAAACACTGGATTCTATGTGTGTAAAACTGAACTTACCTTGAAAGCAGGACAGAGAAGAGATTAAAATTGTGGGCTCTAGAATCAAACCTGATTCTGCCAGTTATAGTGACGTTGCCATTTATCCTGTGTGAAATAGGAACAGTGACCTCACAGGGTCACTGTGAGAATTAAATTCACGGTACCTAGAGCAGTGCCAGGTATAGAGTGAGTCCCCTGTGGTCGTTAGCTTCAGTGAGTGTCAACTGCTGCCCTGGCCTCTCCCACCTTGAGCGCCAGCACTGCTACAGCTGCCACTCCCCAGCCCCCTCCCTGCCCACTACTCTCCTCATCTCGGTGAACCATAGCAGTGCAAGGCAACACTCAGCCCCTGGTGTGTCCAGGTGCCGGGCAGGCATCTTACATGTCGCGTCTCACTTGCTACAGCCCTTTGAGGTGGGGCCTGTGACTTTCTTCAGCCTCTATAGCAATGAAGCATCCAAGGTTAAATAACTTGTTCATGGTCTCAGAACACTAGAATTTGTATTCACATCTGCTGATCTCTGGACTCAGTCTCTTTGTAATTATGTTCTGCCTTCCGACCCCCTATAGGAGTTGGACAGAAACCTGAGGGTCATCTTTGCCTTTTTCTTTCTTTTTACCACCCCCACCAAAATGCCACCAGTTGCCAAGTTTTGTCAGCTCAACCTGCTGAGTGTCAGGAGAGAGCTTCACTTCTTTATCCTTGCACCAGGATAATAAATTCTGAGTTTTAATATCTAATGTGACATTTTAACTGAGCACCTACTTTTTTTTTTTTTTTTTTGAGGTGGAGTTTTGCTCTTGTCTGCCAGGCTGGAGTACAGTGGTGAGATCTCAGTTCACTGCAACCTCCGCCTCCCAGGTTCAAGCCATTCTCCTGCCTTAGTCTCCCGAGTAGCTGGGATTACAGGTGCCCACCACTACGCCTGGCTAATTTTTATATTTTTAGTAATGACAGGGTTTCACCGTGTTCGCCAGGCTGGTCTCGAACTCCTGATTTCAGGTGATCCGCCTGCCTCCCAAAGTGCTGGATTACAGGTGTGAGCCACTGTGCCTGGCCAACTGAGCACCTGCTTTTTAAAAATTGAGCACAGTGTCAGGTACTGTGCTAGGCAAGAGGCTACAACAGTCTGTAAGAGAGATGTGGTCCCTGTCCCCCCCAGGCTCCTGATCAGTAAGTGACAGTCAGTGTGTCACACCTGAGCATGGGGTTCTGAGCCCAGAATTTGGTAGTACCTAGGATCAAGGCAAACAGTTAACTTGGGTCCTGCTCTGTCATCTGCTTAAGTTTCTATCACTAACTTGTCTCTGCCTTCTTATATTGCTCCCGCACCCATCTGTTTTCTACAGAACACCAGGAATATGTGTTCTTCAACAGTCCTGGCCCAAGACATTTTTCTGCCACCTCCTTTAAGATCAAGTTCAGAGTCATTAATGTAACATCCAAGGCTCTTCACTGTCCAGCTTCTGTTGTCCTCTTGAGCTTCATGTCTTGCCATCTCTCCTATAGCAAGCCCAAATCTGATTTTATTAGCTTTCTTTGAGTTTCTATATCATGTAAGAGAAAGAATGACCCAGATTAGATGTATGCTTCTTCAGGAAGCTCTGCTTGATCCTAGGTACTACCAAATTCTGGGCTCAGTACCCCGTGCTCATATGTGACACACTGACTGTCACTTACAGACCCGGAGCCTGGTGGGGACAGGGACCACATCTCCCTTACAGACTGTCGGAGCCTCTTGCCTAACACAGTACTTGACACTGTGCTCAATTTTTAAAAAGCAGGTACTCAGTTAAAATGTCACATTAAATGTTAAAACTCAGAACTAATTGCCTCCTTGAGACCGTGCAGCTCACTAGTAGCAACAATTGTGATTGGCAGCAGAGATTTTATTACCGAACTTGAATCCAAGTCCTGCCTCTGCTGCTTACGTACTGTAAGCCTCAGTTTCCTGCTTTGTTAAAAGGGATGAGAAATATGCTTTCTAAGGCTGGAAGAACAAGTGACAGAGGGCATGCTGACTGTCAAACACAGAACCTGTGTCTTTTTTTGTTTGCTTTTTTTTGCTGCCAGGGTTCCAGATGTCATTTAGCTTTTTTTTTCTTTTTTATTTATTTGTTTTTTATTATACTTTAAGTTCTAGGGTACATGTGCACAACGCGCAGGTTTGTTACATATGTACACATGTGCCATGTTGGTGTGCTGCACCCACCAACACGTCATTTACATTAGGTATATCTCCTAATGCTATCCCTCCCCCCTCCCCCTACCCCACGACAGGCCCCAGTTTGTGTTGCGCAGAACTTGTTTCTATAAACAATCCTCAGATAGTAGGTTTCCATCCGAACGCCCAGTGCTCAGTGTAACATTTTTGGCTGTGCGCACGTGACACTGTCAAAGCCAGCTCTACTGGTGTGCGCACTGAGCTCTCGTTCACAGAAAATAAAATCAAGAGTACAGTTCATTCCATTGGGGAAATTCTCAGGTTTTAAAAAGTATTTGATCCAGTGATTCTTTTTGACTATGTAAATATCTCTAGAAAGACTGAACTAGATCTATTGAAGTGTGAAGATACCAATTTGGAATCCTTCCTAAGATTCTGTTTATTCTTAAATAAAAAGGAATGATCATATTTTAATTTTAACGAAGTCCTAAGACTACTTAATGCAATTGCATATGGGCTAGCCTTCATGACTGGCAAATGCTTTTCATTTAGATTTATATGGCTGATTTCTCATGCTAAGGTACAGATTATTTTTGTCAGTAGAATAAACATATTGTTATCTAACAAGTTTCAATGAAATATTTAATACTTTTATTTTATATCACAAATTTGAACATTGCTCATAAACTGAGTTAATAGGCGGTATTTTGGAAGCAGGCTGCCATGAGTTCACATCCTGGCTCCACTACCTATTACCACTGTGACCTTGGAGAAGGTGTTCAACATATCCAAACTTTTGGATTCCTCATCTGTAAAATGGAGATACTGTTTGCTGCCTTTAGAATTTGCTGGGTGGACGAGGGAGATTATGTGCAAATCACCCCACACAGCACCTACTATGTAAGAGATACTCAGTTCTGCCTAAAAATGCCACTATACCGTAGTCCCAGCTGCACAGGAGACTGAGAGAGGAGGATTGCTTGAGCCCAGGAGGTCAGAGCTGCAATGAGCCATGATCACACCACTGCACTCCAACCTGGACGTCAAAGCAAGACCCTGTGTCAAAAAACAACCCCAAAACGAAATCCACCAGACATCTTACTTTCAATATTTCCCCACATTATTAAACTGGAAAGAACTATTTGAAGTGTTTGTTCACTCATGACTAAGTAGTTGTTTCCAATCTGAATTTTGCACATTATTCAAGGAAGAAGATTTACGGTGACTTTTCTGTAGCCCAGCTTTTCAGCTGTATCTGCCCTCTACCACAACAGAAAAATGTATAAGCTTAAGAATTATAGTTCAAGCGTGGTGGGGTTGGGAATGGGGTAGCTGGCAGTGTCTGACCCAACCCCAATCCCAACCCTGAAAAAAAAATAAAGAAATACAGTTTCTGCTGCTTAATAAGAATAGTTAAACTTTGCAATAATTAAATATAATATTTGATAAGAAATCAGCTTGTGTTGTTATTTTAGTGAGTTGTTTTAAAATTCCCGATGACCTAAATCCCTTTATTTTACCACCACTATGAATCTGTTCACAATCTCACAAGCCCCATAACTCCTATGTTGCATAACTATTAATTACAGCAGGAACTTGATGAACCTACATGCAGTATAACTATCTATAAAGTAGTAAAGGTGCCAGTTTGATTACTGTTTATAATTATTATTGGTACTCAGTTGTTTACTATGATTATCATGAGAAGTGTGAGAAGTAGAAAACATAACAGAGCTAACTTTTTGGAGTGGAGTGTTTGTTTCATGAAATTATTGGGACATGTGATATTTATAAAAAGATGTTTCAATTTGTGCATGGCTATTGGCTTTTAAGTACCTTACTGCTTTTCTCCTGATATTCCTTCCTATTAAATGCTTTCCTTAATTGATGTCTGTGCTCTCTCTCTCTCTACCTCCCTGGCAGTCTTTTCCCTATAAAAGGACCCATCTGTCTAAGGTAGAGATTCTCCATTTTTATATACTCATCAGTGCTAAGCTGCATGGAGTAGACCTGCTTCTCATTTAGAAGTCTTGTTTAACTCTGCTTTTTCAATACAGCTTTTGTTTTGTTTGTTTTCCTTCAAGTAAAATCTGTTCTTTTCAGCCTGAGTTCAAGTACCCAAAAGTATGTCTAATTCCTAATCATAGTCCTAAAGCAAAGAATGCATTTTAATCTTGCTAATCCACGGTAATTAATAGTAATATTTGGAAAACTGATGCCCTTTTTAATATGTGACTCTGTATAGAGAGAGTGAGAGAGAGAGAGAAAAGCTCTTTAGAAAAGTGACTCATTTTCATTTGATTTTATTAGACTTGAATTTGAGAGGCAACAGCGTGAAGAACTTGAAAAATTGGAAAGTAAAAGGTAAGCCACATGGGGTTCAAGTTTCAGCACTGCTGTAGTCTGGATTCCTGTGTTAATATCCTGGACTGATTTCATCTGTGTCTGCTTCAGTACTTCGCTCTTGCTCTGTGTCTGTTATTTACATGTCTAATGACTGCAGGTCTTTTTGTTTTGTTTTGTTTTTGTTTTTGTTTTTGTTTTTGGAGTAGTTGGTTTTTCTTCAAGTGTAACTTTTTTTAAACAGTTCGTCTTCAAATATTTATGAGAAACGAGAAATAGAGTCAGTAGGCAAATCTAACACACCAATTAAATTTAATACACCAAAATGTATTCATTTAAATGTAATCAAAAGTAAATCTTCTCTTAATAATATCCCCTGAGTTTTTAAAAAGCCCAAAGAATGACAATTTCCCTTCCTTCTACCTCCCTGCTTTTAAAACATCTTTTCTGATACTGTTTAGCCGTTTGTATGTCCCCATGTATAATTTGCTTTTCTTATTCTTTGCTCACTTTTCTTTTGTGTATGGGGGCACAGGGTGGAGGGAAAAATGGCTGTTTAATTGATTTGGACAGTTCTTTATATGTTCTGAAATAATTCTTTACCTGATAAAACTGTATTTTCTCCTTTTCTGTTTTTCCTGTCCTATTTAATAACCAGCCAAGACGTAGACCAAAGATGACAATTAGAGTGAAAACCAAAGCTATAGAAAATCTGCAAAGTAAATGTTTATTTTGTAGGACCTGGAGTTTAAATGTCACAAATAAATTGTCTTAGTTTCCAGCATTATCCAAGATAAACATTTGGTGGGTCAGGAGGTGGAGGCCGTGTATTCCTACTCTAACTCTGTGCTCTTCCTCTGGAGGCCATCCCAACCCTAAACTTTATGGTAGAGTGCCCTGTGGAGATCATTTGTTCTCCAACAGAAAACACAACATGTCACCTCCCCACCAGCCTGCAAAATTATGCATGTATATATTCTAATGGAGGCTCCAGTTAGTTTCAGTGTTATGCACTAATAAACTAACATTTTGGACCATTTGATGATCACCATTTGTCCCAAACTAGTGATTAAATGCTACGTAGTATGTAGTTTTTTAGCTGGAACAATGAACTGTCGATTATCATGACTTTGATATTTGACCCCAATGAGATGAGGACAGCATAAGCATTTTTATTTAATGTTGTCTTGTAACTGAACTTCTGTTGAGTTTTAGTCATTGGGCTGAATAAAGTTATTCACATTTAATTTCAATTGGGCATGGCTCTTTCTCTTCGAGCTCAGGGGCCTTTTAAAATGATATCATGCATAACACGTTGTGATTATAGGCTCTACAAAGAAATAGTATCAGAAGCCACTTCAGGAGTATAGGCAGATGATATGTTGGACAGTAAAAAAATAAAAAAATTAAACAAGATGCTGCTGGAAATTTAAAGGAAAGCAGTTGCTCTTCTTTTTTTATTTTGATGGAGGCTTTGACCTAGTCGTCTGTGCATTTTCAGAACATTTCAGTAAAGTTAGAGCAACATTTGAACAATGATCAGATAACAACCAGTCAGTGCTTTGCATTTCAGGAAACTCATAGAAGAAATGGAGGAAAAGCAGAAATCAGACAAGGCTGAACTGGAGCGGATGCAGCAGGAGGTGGAGACCCAGCGCAAGGAGACAGAAATCGTGCAGCTCCAGATTCGTAAGCAGGAGGAGAGCCTCAAACGCCGCAGCTTCCACATTGAGAGCAAGCTAAAGGATTTACTTGCTGAGAAGGAAAAATTTGAAGAGGAGAGGCTGAGGGAACAGCAGGAAATCGAGCTGCAGAAGAAGAGACAAGAAGAAGAGACCTTTCTCCGCGTCCAAGAAGAACTCCAACGACTCAAAGAACTCAACAACAACGAGAAGGCTGAGAAGTTTCAGATATTTCAAGAACTGGACCGGCTCCAGAAGGAAAAAGATGAACAGTATGCCAAGCTTGAACTGGAAAAAAAGAGACTGGAGGAGCAGGAGAAGGAGCAGGTCATGCTCGTGGCCCATCTGGAAGAGCAGCTCCGAGAGAGGCAGGAAATGATCCAGCTCCTGCGGCGCGGGGAGGTGCAATGGGTGGAAGAGGAGAAGAGAGACCTGGAAGGCATTCGGGAATCCCTGCTGCGGGTGAAGGAGGCTCGTGCTGGAGGGGATGAAGATGGTGAGGAGTTAGAAAAGGCTCAACTGCGTTTCTTCGAATTCAAGAGAAGGCAGCTTGTCAAGCTAGTGAACTTGGAGAAGGACCTGGTTCAGCAGAAAGACCTCCTGAAAAAAGAAGTCCAAGAAGAACAGGAGATCCTAGAGTGTTTAAAATGTGAACATGACAAAGAATCTAGATTGTTGGGAAAACATGAAGAGAGTTTCACAGATGTCACAGAAGTGGCTCAAGATTTCGAGAAAATAAAGCCAGTGGAGTACAGGCTGCAATATAAAGAACGCCAGCTACAGTACCTCCTGCAGAATCACTTGCCAACTCTGTTGGAAGAAAAGCAAAGAGCATTTGAAATTCTTGACAGAGGCCCTCTCAGCTTAGACAACACTCTTTATCAAGTAGAAAAGGAAATGGAAGAAAAAGAAGAACAGCTTGCACAGTACCAGGCCAATGCAAGCCAGCTGCAAAAGCTCCAAGCCACCTTTGAATTCACTGCCAACATTGCGCGTCAGGAGGAAAAAGTGAGGAAAAAGGAAAAGGAGATTCTGGAGTCCAGAGAGAAGCAGCAGAGAGAGGCGCTGGAGCGGGCCCTGGCCAGGCTGGAGAGGAGACATTCTGCGCTGCAGAGGCGCTCCACCCTGGGCATGGAGATTGAAGAGCAGAGGCAGAAACTTGCCAGTCTGAACAGTGGCAGCAGAGAGCAGTCAGGGCTCCAGGCTAGCCTGGAGGCTGAACAGGAAGCCCTGGAGAAGGACCAGGAGAGGTGAGATTGGGAAGGAAGGGTGTGGCATACAGTGGGTGCCAAATGAGTGCTCATTTTTCACTCCTCATGTTGTGTTTATCACTTTTTTTAAGTTATTCTTTTAGCCTTCATATTCTCTAATACATAGGCAAATGCTTGTATTTGCCAGAACTGAGGAAAGTACCCCTAGACTTGTATTTCTCCTTAGTGTCCTTGTTTTAGAATTGTTGGCCTAGAGTTGAAACACACACGAACAAAAGCAAAGCCCATGTTCATTATCCCGCTCACCTATGGAATGTGTGTGTTTTAATATTTTGATAAATGCAAGACTGAGAAAGTTTCCACTTTGATTTCTCCTTTGCTTCTTTCTTATCTCCCCTGCGTGTCTCCCTCTCTTTTCTCTTTCTTCTTCCCCTTCCGTTCCCTCCTTTCTCTTCCATTGCATCTATTTCCTCCTCCTTTTTCTTCCTTTGCCCTCTCTCTTTCCTCTCCTTCCCCTTTCTTCCTTCCCTCCTCACGTCTTTCTCGCTTGCTCCCTGTCTCTTTCCTTCTCTCCCTATTTTCCGCCCTCCTCCCTCACCTCGTTCCATCTCTGCCTCCCTGCCCTTTCTTACCAATGGTTTTGCATCTTCTCCATGACTAGCACTTGTTGAAGTAAGTATTATCCCTGGAGTTCATGGTTTGCATACAGGCTACTGATTTCTTCAACCTGTTGGGAATAAAAAATAAATACTTCTCCCACCCCTGTTGAGTCACAGTAATTAAGAGGAGGCCTCAGGACTCTGCATTATGAAACAATTAACCAAACCAACAAACAAAACTCCAGATGATTCTGAACACAGTGGGATATTAGAACATGTTTGGTGATTTACTGGTATTATTTTTGTTGTTGTGAAAAATAAAACTAGGAAACTAGCACTCTTGTCTTGTAAGGTAAGAATATTTATCTTCCTTCACCTATTTTCTGTCACCATGCTTACCACACCATAAGTTCTCAAAATGAATATTACGTGAATTTGAGAACACCTTTTTTGGAGCCTTGAAGACATGATGACGGGACTCACAGAAAGGCCAACAGCCACCTGGGTGATGCAAACATCACCCGATTTGGAGACTTGCAAGAGGAATTTATAGCCTGGTTCAGCCCCTTCATATCAAGATGGTAGAATGTTCTTACCTTGGGCAGGGTCTTTCATCGCTGGGCCTCAGTGTCACCACTTGTATAAGAAGAGGATGGATGAGATCACAGGGTCTTGTTCTGGGTCCAGGCTGGAGTGCAGTAGTGTGATCATAGCTCACTGCAGCCTCAAACTCCTGGGCTCAAGCAATCCTCCTGCCCCAGCCACCCAAATGGCTGGGACTCCAGGTATATACTACATGCCTGGCTTTTTATTTATTTATTTAAAGAGATGGGGTCTCCCTGTGTTGCCCAGGCTGGTCTCAAACTCCTGGGTTCAAGCAGTTCTCCCACCTGAGCCTTCTGAAGTGCTGGGATTATAGGCATGAGCCACCACTCCCTGCTCAGTTGAGATCTTAAGCTCAAATTGGAGAGCGGAAACCTTGCCCTCTCTGCAGTACTTCCCCCACCCACAGCACCTCCTAAGGGGGCTGCACCAGAGGTCCAGTGTACTGGCCAGGACACCCCACCTTGGCGTTTAGCAGACACATGGGACTGGTTGCTGATAACAAGGCAAGACCCACTCAGAAGTGTTACTGTAGCCTTCACCCATCACATTGCCTGAAAAGGTCAGGACAACTTCCATTCAAATGATTGGGTTATGCTATGGATTATATTTACCATCACTATCTGGTAGTTCCCTCAGGCAAACAGCAACAAAGTAACAATCAAAAACCCTAATGCTGTTATTTCAGAGAAATAGGTTGGGGGTTTAAGAAAATGATTACAGGTATGTTATGTAAATGAAATTGCTAGACGAAGATCCAGCCCCAGGAAATTTAAAGTAGTGGAGGGCACACTCTCAATTTGTAGCCTGTAGTGTGCAATAAGAATGCAGCATGAGCTTTTAGCTTGATGTTCTTGGCTTTTGTCACCTGGCCACTTAGTATTAATACTGTATAATAGCAGACACAGTATTGCAGTTTCCACAGAAGTGATTACACAATGTGAGTGTTCCCTCAGAAGCCAAGTAAAGGGGGCTGTTAGCTTCGTGAGTTTTCATGAAATAGACTTAGCTAAGTGCTAATTCAGGCCAACAGATTCCGGGCTCTGTGTTCTGACTGCGATGCCCCTACAGCTTTCTATTGGAATTTCTGTTGTGCTTCATTTTCTCCCAGGGTTCTCACGGCTAAGCCAGGATTCACCATGCAGCCTGACTTGGCCCCTTGTAAAATTCCACAGGTATGACATATTAAATTCATGTGGGACCAGACTGGACAAGAATGTCCTGAACTTGGCTCTCCCATTGCCTTCTCAGTGCTTTATGAACCAGGTTTAATCCATTTTCCTGCCTTTCTTCCCACCACCTGCTCATTCCAGCTGCCCCATTGACATGGATCAGGTAACCCAACTGGAAACACCTCCTGTCACCATAGCAGGGATAACAGAGGCAAATTGTTAATACTCACACTTAATCCTGTTTTCTTGTCAGAGTCCTTTAACAATGGCAACGATGTTAATAGTCATGAGGCAAGCCATGAAGAATAACTGTGTGTACCTCAGATCCTGCTTTAAATGCGGTGTGTGCATTGTCATTTACTTTTCCAATAAAGAGTGCCATCGTCTACAGTTTACACATGAGGGAACTGAAGCCTGCAGTAGTTGTGTAACCATTGGGGATGAATGTCACACAGTCAGAAAGTGGCGGAGTTGTAAGTCAGATCTCAATCTTATCACCCATCTCTGAGCCACTTAGCCCTCTAGTCTTCTGACCATGCGTCTGCCACACACGGGAAGGCCAGCTTGTCCCTTGCCACCCATATAAATCTCACTCAGGCTTCAGGATACCACTCAAACCCTCCTTTGCTCTGTGGAATCTTTTTCACTGGCCACTGGCCCGGTGCTGAAGGACAATTCTTAACAACCCCAGCAGGAGTTTTCTTAACTGTAAACATTGCTAATTGCCTGCTGACATCCAGCTCATGTTTTTTGTTTTGTTTTTGTTTTTTGGCCGTTGGTAATACCCTATTAATATTGCTCCTCAATTCTTTGCCCACCACCAGGCCTCTGACATCTTTTTTTTTTTTTTTTTTTTTTTTTTGCTTATGTCTTGTCTTTTGAAAATACTGTATGTTCCGCAAGTTGATGCTGTAGAAGTACTTGCTAATCAGTAGACCAAGAAAGGGTTGAGTTAAACTGGGCACAGCCTCGTGTGGGTCTCATGAGTGCTTACCCTCATGACCCTGTGATCCATGTCGGAAAGTTCAGAACTTGGCTTTCATGTTCAAGATAGAGCAGTCAGATTGCTGCTGGTGACACCAGAGGGTTGGCAACATCATGGTGTGTTGACATCTGAAGGCAGAATCTCTGGTTTTTAGAGCTGAAGGAATTGAGGGAGATTAGTTGATGCTCTCATTTGATCCATGAGGAAATTGAGACCCATGTTTAAATAACTTCGCCAAGTTCGCACAGTGAATGGACTGCAGTCTCATGCTTCCTGAGGCCAAATTCACTGGCAAGCTTGGCCCTCTGGCCTGATGGCCCTGGATTCAAGTATGCCTGGCCTGGTAGGAGAAAGACCTTACATACATTTGACCTCATATAGATGTATCATTTATCATTGGAGGTAAATTTTATGGTTTATTTTAGTTTCTCGTGGAACTCAGCCTACTTTCCTAGGCCTGTCTTTTCTGCTTCCCCTTCCCACGCCCTCTGCCTCAGCGCAAAGTGGATGCCTGGTTTTCATGGCCTTGCCCCATTGCTCATATTGCTTTCTGCACTTAGATAATCTTCTGCCATTGTCTCCAAATGCCTACATTCCCACTGGCCTCTGGAGACTCAACTTAGAACTGCCTTGACTGAACTTTCTCCTAAATTTGTGGTTTTTAAAACTCGTTAAAACATAGATCTTTTTCGTCAAATGTAAGTATTTACCAGAACCCTGATATGTAGTCCACAACCAACTCTTGTTGAAGCAGGAGTTACAGGCCTCAGAATCCTACACACCTACCTCTAGGACTTGTTTGGAGCACAGTGGAGAGATCTTTGCTCTTGATGGTCAAATTTACTCTACCTTCTGGATGCCTCCAGTGCTCATCCTGAACCCTTCTTGTGGCCCATTGGCACTTTATGTCTTGTCTTATGGGTATGTGGCACCTTTTCTACTAGAAGGTAAAGTTCTTTGTACACAGGGGACAGATCTTGATCCCCCATGTTGTCTAAAACAATGTCTCACACAGTAAGGATGATCAGGAAATGTTTGGAGCACAGTGGAGAGATCTTTGCTCTTGATGGTCAAATTTACTCTACCTTCTGGATGCCTCCAGTGCTCATCCTGAACCCTTCTTGTGGCCCATTGGCACTTTATGTCTTGTCTTATGGGTATGTGGCACCTTTTCTACTAGAAGGTAAAGTTCTTTGTACACAGGGGACAGATCTTGATCCCCCATGTTGTCTAAAACAATGTCTCACACAGTAAGGATGATCAGGAAATGTTTGGAGCACAGTGGAGAGATCTTTGCTCTTGATGGTCAAATTTACTCTACCTTCTGGATGCCTCCAGTGCTCATCCTGAACCCTTCTTGTGGCCCATTGGCACTTTATGTCTTGTCTTATGGGTATGTGGCACCTTTTCTACTAGAAGGTAAAGTGCTTTGTACACAGGGGACAGATCTTGATCCCCCATGTTGTCTAAAACAATGTCTCACACAGTAAGGATGATCAGGAAATACTATTAATGAATGAATTATGTGGCTCCTATCTGTGTAGGTTAGAATATGAAATCCAGCTGCTGAAACAGAAGATTTATGAGGTCGATGGTGTTCAGAAAAGTCATCATGGGACCCTGGAAGGGAAGGTGGCTTCTTCCAGCTTGCCAGTCAGTGCTGAAAAATCACACCTGGTTCCCCTCATGGATGCCAGGTACTGGACATGAAAGTGATTCCAGGCTTCTCATTTGATGTGACTCAAGGATTCATTGTTTCTCTATTGAACTACTTAGTATCTGGAGGGCTGTATTAAGGGCAACAGGTTGTACATGTGCTTGAGATGTGCTCTGCCTTCATCTGCCATTGGCCTGCCAGTGGTAAGGTAAGGGGTGGTTTCAAGAAAGTCAAGGACTTGAGACCTAGCTAGCCAGATCCATCTTGTTGCAAGTACAGTTGTCCCTTGGTATCTGCATAGGATTGGTTTCAGGATGGCTCTTTGATACAAAATCCACACATCCTGAAGTCCCCGTGTTAGCCCTCTGGAGCCTGCGGTTAGAAAAATTTGCCCTCGGGCTGGACACGGTGGCTCAAGCCTGTAATCCCAGCACTTTGGGAGGCCGAGACGGGTGGATCATGAGGTCAGGAGATCGAGACCATCCTGGCGAACACGGTGAAACCCCGTCTCTACTAAAAAATACAAAAAACTAGCCGGGCGAGGTGGCGGGCGCCTGTAGTCCCAGCTACTCGGGAGGCTGAGGCAGGAGAATGGCATGAACCCGGGAGGCGGAGCTTGCAGTGAGCTGAGATCTGGCCACTGCACTCCAGCCCGGGCGACAGAGCGAGACTCCGTCTCAAAAAAAAAAAAAAAAAAAAAAGAAAAAGTTGCCCTCCTTACATTTTCAATCTGTGTACAGTTGTGGATGTGAAACCACTAATAGGGAGGTCCAACTGTATTTACTGGAAAAAATTCACATATTAGTGGACTTGTGCTGTTCAAACCTGTGTTGTTCAAGGGTCAAGTGTGGTTTGAATGAGAGGGTGGAATGAAAAGTTGCAGGGGAACCAGCTCATCCAGCACAAAGTGAGGCAGGGTCAGGTTGACAAAAACAAAGACCTAGAATTAACTTAACTGTACCAAGGAGGAGGATCTTGTGTTGACAGTTAATTTATATGTCATGGATTACTAATAGATGAAGTTTGTTATAAAAACTAGTATATTCAGAATGATTGTGAGTATAATAAATCTATATCTAATGTTACTTTAGTTAAGTGATTTTCAGCTTAGGTGGCATTGTGTGTTGCTCTGTGGCTTAGAGCCCTTAGAAAAATCAGCTTAATTATTCTTTGCCTGTAAGAAAACAATGATTATCCTTCTTCACGCCATTTAAACATGGGAACATTTGAAATTGGGCAGTCTTGAACCCTAGATGTTAGGAGATATATATTTGGATATCAAAATGTACTCAGAATGGCATGAGCCTCATATCCCACAGGGCTAGTTTCAAATTTAAGTGAGTATCGGGGTGATAAATTGTAAATGGCCTTCACTCATGTTCAGTAGCACACAATTTTCAGTGGCACACAATTTTGTTTTCAATATTGAAAGATAAACATTGTGCTTTATTTGGACTCTTTTACCTAAAATTTTAATCTCTTTGCCTAGCATTTTAGAAAATCTTTTCTCTTTGTTCTGTAGTATAGAAATGATTACAGGATTATGCATGTGTTTATGCAGATTTACTTATTTATTTAGTGAATGTGCTATCCTATAAACATGGAAACCATTTAATTTAAAATAATCCATCCGGCTGGGCATGGTGGCTCACACCTGTAATCCCAGCACTTTGGGAGGCCGAACTGGTCAGATCACCTGAGGTCATGAGTTCGAGACCAGCCTGACCAACATAGTGAAACCCTGTCTCCACTAAAAATACAAAAATTAGCCAGGTGTGGTGGCGGGTACCTGTAATCCCAGCTACCTGGGAGGCTAAGGCAGGAGACTCACTTGAACCTGGGAGGTGGAGGTTGTAGTGAGCGGAGATCACACCACAGCCCTCCAGGCTGGGAGACAAGAGTGAGACTCCGTCTCAAAAATAGTAATAATCCATCTAATCAGTACCTGTAGAATTGGAGGAGGGAAGTCTGGAACAGAATGACTTCCATTTGGCACTCTCTGCCACTAGAAAGATTTTCGATGAAGATAAAATTCTCTAGTCTCTCTGGTTCCTCCAGGAGTAATGACCTAAAAACAGTGAGGTGGAATGACCAGCGATTAGACCAAAATCCACTGAGGTGGTCAAGGCTGATAGTTTTGCTTCATACAACTTCACCTACATTTTGTGAGATATCAGATAATAAGTTGACACTGCTTCAAAAATCAGCAGTGTTTGGCTTCATTTCTGTCTTGGCCCTGTCCTAGGCGTTTTGGAAGGTAGAGACCTTTAAGATGTGGTCTTGCTGGCCAGGTACAGAGAACCCATTTGGAGAGACAAGACAGACTGGGAATACAAGTATGCAAGACGTTGTTCAATCTGAATGAGGAAGATTTGTAGAGAGTATGTCCATCTCTTGCTTATTTTTTTTTTTCTTTTTTGGTAATTCTCATACATGACCTTGAGATGTGAGAAATAACTATCATCTGTATTATCCTTTTCTGTATGAGGAACCCAGGGCTCTGTGAATGAAATGTTCTGTCTTGGCATCAGATCAGAGACCACAGAGCCTTCTGAAGCCAGTGACTGACTTCTCCCATCCTACAGCAAGCATTCCACTAAGGACTTGGATGGGATCACTTAGTCTCCTTTCCATTCCCAATATTCTATTACTTGTTCAGTTCTACCTCATTTGGGCAAAACCCAGATAGTGAACACGTAGCACCAGATTTCTTGAAAAAAGTAAAAATGTTGAAGTTCTCAGGTTGTTGTTAGGTTTGGCATTTAGAATGAGATTGCTCCCTGTCGTGAAGGGCATAGTAAAGAAAGGATCTCAGAATGTCGTGTGCGGTTAGAAGTGTCAGATCTACTCCATCTCCATTGTGTTTCAGGATCAATGCTTACATTGAAGAAGAAGTCCAAAGACGCCTTCAGGATTTGCATCGTGTGATTAGTGAAGGCTGCAGTACATCTGCAGACATGATGAAGGTAAGCTGAAAGAGCCAAATAACACAAAGTAACACGTTCATTCATCTTTCTTTTTTCCTTTTTTCTTTTTTTTTGTTTGAGATTGAGTCTTGCTCTGTCAACCAGTCTGGAGTGCAGTGGCACCATCTTGGCTCACTGCAACCTCCACCTCCCAGTTCAAACGACTCTCATGCCTCAGCCTCCTGAGTAGCTGGGACTATAGGCGCCTGCCACCACACCTGGCTAATTTTTGTATTTTTAGTAGACAGGGTTTCTACCACCATGTTGGCCAGGCTGGTCTCAAACTCCTGACCTCAAGTGATCCACCCGCCTCGGCTTCCCAAAGTGCTGGGATTACAGGCATGAGCCACCGCACTCAGCCCATTAATCTTTCAAGATGACTTTGAAGATAAGTTTTTGGGGGTAGTGGTGGTGGGTTCTTTTGTTTTCCAGTGAGAAAATTCAGATGTGGAATGTTCTAGAAAAAAATATTAAATATTACTTGGGCAGAGTGTAACAGTTTATAAATAGTATTAATTCAAGAGTAACTTTATAGTTTTGTAATTCTGTGACAACTTTTAAGTGATTATAAAGTCTAAAATACTTTTTAATTCTACATGCAACATTCTTCTGTTTTCTTCCAAAATACTTCCAAATTCCGTATTTATTTAATTTACTTTGTAAATTATCCAAAATATAAATAGAATGTTGACTTTTAGAAGATACATATTTGTGACAAGTCTATATTGAAATAAAGACCATGCATTTCTATCCTGCAAATTAAGAAATTCCCTAAGGAAATCTTGTTTTTAATATTATTCTTAGAATTTTAGGATTAGGAGTAAATAGTTCAGTTCTCTGATGGCAGATGGATCAATAGAGTCGTGTTTATCTTGGGGATATAAATTATATAGAAGGGTTGTCATTGTTGAATGACAAGTATGTTTATTTAGATTTCCATTTCCATAAATACTCGTGATCGAATCAGTCCCCCGCCCCACGAACTTGCTCTAATTTAATATAGAGGGCTTTTTATTTTCTTTTCAGGATAATGAGAAACTTCACAATGGCACCATTCAACGTAAACTAAAATATGAGGTAGGTAATGGTTTTTCAGATTGATAGGGTCGTCTTAAATTATGGCATGCTTATGTGATTACATTTTCTTAATGTTTAGTTGCATAATTAGAATTTTGAGGTCCCAATGAGATTAATGGCTAATAGGGAAAGCAAGCTATTATACGGACTTAAAATTAAACGGAATCCTGCAGATTGAAACTGCTTTGACTTTATTTGAATGGCATGTAGCTGTGATGGAGCTTTGCCCAGTTTTTCATTTGTGACAGTATATTTTCCCTTGGTCTGCATTTAAAAGGCAGAATTATATAATCAGAATCAGATATGGGGTTTGGAAATGAAACTCTGTACTCCTCCTGTCCATTTTATAGACTGTGAGTTGGCAGCAGTACAAAAGAAACACTCTTGATTGATTAACTTGTTTCTCTGGTAGATTGTCAAACCAAGGTTTATTTGGGCATGCAATTTGTAAGATTTCACTGGTATTTTCCTCCACTAAGAGGCATGTCCCTCCCACATATTTGTAAATTTTAAAAAAATCAACCCCCAAAAAATAGTAGGTGATGGAAATTTTCCAGATGGTGTTCATACATTACTGAACAGACAGCAAGAGGTGGATGTTCACAGAGGCTGAGCTGACTTTGGCCGCAGCCACGCCCTCCTGCCAGTCATCCAGTAATGATGTGGTCTTCCCCTGGATACCCATCTCCCTCCTCTACAGAGCAAGCCACTGGCTTTCATTTCTTTGTGTCCACAGTACCTTGCACATAGCGGGTGCACAGTAGTCCTTCCATGGTGATGACTTGTAGATAACAGTAATGATAATTCCTGTTAATGTTCATGGAAACGTTTGATTCCCATGAAACAAACCAAAAGGAGAGAGAAATGTAACCTGGGCTAGAACACTTGGGCATTTCTTTTGGCCTTGCTATCTGATTTTCATTAAGTTTGCCTTTATTGCGTTTTGGACATATGATCATGGACTTATTTTCATAACTAAATTTGACCTTCTAAACATTGAATCAGAGGGCTTGGAATTTATTGTAGGGAAAATGAAATATTAGATCAAGAAGTGGGTACTGTGGATCAATCCCATACAACGTATTTCTATTAAAATTCTCAGTGATTTATAATATATGTAATATGGAAAATTGATATTCTATGGATGAATCAGATAATCAATTCTTTAATCATGTATCAATACAAATGGCTTAGGCTTTTTATTTAACCTCTGAATTAATCTACCCAATGAAACCAATGACAAGAATCATCATGTGCAAAAGAATCACAGAAAGAGATACCACATCCCCATTTCAACTTTTTTTGACACCTTGAACAGAAAAGGCAGTTTTGCCCAGCATGGTATCTTGACCCACTTCTGCCCAGAGGTGCCACTGAGACTTCCAGCCTCATTAGAGAGGAGAGGAGGGAGGTGGATCAGAACGACCCCTGGGATCATCCCATGCTGTGGAGCATCTCAGGCCCTAAAACAACTTCCTCAGCATCCCAAGAGAGAACTCACCAGCAAAGGGATCAGTCCTCAGTACCGGAGTTATTCCAGGACAGTGAAAACAAATATTGTCATCCCGAGCATGCTGGCCATTTTGAACCAAAATGTTTTAATCTACCTAAAATCTCTTTTCTTAATGAAAGTAACACTGAAGATGCAGAAGATTTTCAGAGTAAGTCAGAAAATTTCAGTGAACTGATGACTCATAAAGATGAACATGGCTTGAGAGTCAAGTCCAGTTGGACTTTGCTGCAACACACATCCCAAGAAGTGTCTATAAATAGTGGAGGCAAGCAGGCCAGACAAGGCAAGGTGCTCTGCTTGGTTCTGTCTGAAGGCATTTCCCTTGAGGAGAGAGCATCCTGCAGTGCCCCGCAGAGCGTACTGGCCTCTGAGTTTTATAGTGAGCAGCAAGGTGAGGAAGAGTTGGATGCTAAAAAAATGAGCTCATCAGAGTCACTGATAAATATCAGAACAGGAGGAAACAACGGACTGGGATATTTTTACCACAAGTTCTCAGACCTTTATAAAGATACCAGCAGTCACCTGCTTCAGGCTGGCACAAAAGCGATCAGCCAAGCCAGGCTCGTGGGGAGTCTGTGTGCCCCGAGGGGGCTCCCCTCCCAGGTAACAACATTCGTCAGAAGCCTGCCATTTCTGAAGCACTTAGCCCCACACATGCCCTTGAAGATTGACATGCAGTCAACAGAATCTCATTCTCCAGAAGCTGGGTTTGGCAGCAGCAAGAACAAAGCTGCAGAGAGCCTGAGGCTGGCAGAGGGTGCGGTGCCTTACCAGGCGTCTGTCTTTGCAGCTGCAGGTTTACCGGGTTCCTCGCCAAGCTCCGTTTTTCGCCTGGAATATGAAGATGCTAGAAAGAGCTCTGCATTTAAGCAGAGCCTTGTGCAATTCCCGGACCAAATGCTGAAACTTCAAGAGTGCCCTTTGAAAGACCTTCTTAGGCATGTGACTTGTTCTCTACCAGAACCTTTGGGCAACATGAACGAAGTCAAAGGCATTTACTGGCTTGCTGTTGCTAACTGCATGGCACCTGACCCTCAACCAGCGTGTTTGCTCCTGCTTCAGTCAACTTTATATGCTTTGGTCCTGTCAGATAATCTCCTTGGCTCAATGAGCATTTTTCATGCTATACCTCTCTCTGGTCTACAGGAGATTCAGATTGGCTTTGGTGGACAGAGTATTCGATTCCTGAGTTCTGCAGAGGGTCTTCTGCTCACTGTGTTCAGTTACAACAAATACCTGTCTCAACAGCTGTGTCGTGACCTCCTGTGTGTCCTGATGCCGGAGCCCGATGCCGCTGCCTGCGCTAATCATCCCTTGCTCCAGCAAGATCTGGTTCAGCTTTCTCTTGATTGGAAAGCGGAAATCCCTGATTTAGTTTTGCCAAATGGAGTTCAAGTGTCATCCAAATTCCAGACTACCTTGGTTGACATGATTTACTTTCTTCATGGAAATATGGAAGTCAGTGTCCCTTCCCTGGCAGAAGTTCAGTTACTGCTCTATACAACAGTGAAAGTCGTGGGTGACTCTGGCCGTGACCAGTGCCGGTCGCTAGTCCTTCTGAACACCCACATTGCACTGGTGAAGGAAGACTGTGTTTTTTATCCACGCACTCAATCTCAAAACATACCTCCTCCAGGTGCACAATTTGATGTGATCAAATGCCGTGCTTTAAGTGAATTCAGGTGTGCTGTTGTTCCAGAAAAGAAAAGTGTGTCAACAGTAGAACTAGTCTTCTTACCGAAACTCAAACCTTCAGTGGGTTCCAGAAATAGTCCACCTGAGCACCTTCAGGAAGCCTCAAATGTCCAGTTGTTCACCACCCCATTGTATCTTCAAGGCAGTCAGAATGTCACACGTGAGGTCTGGAAACTTACTTTCAATTCTCAAGATGAGGCTCTTTGGCTAATCTCACATTTGACAAGACTCTAAGGAGGAGACTTTTAAAGATGCACTATGTGTTTTTTGAGATCATTAATAAAATAAGCATTGTGAAAACAGTCAAGGCAATATGAATATCTCTGTGTAGCTAATTGAATTGGAACTGGAAAAATGCAGACCTCTAAAATTGAAAATGTAAATATTTTAAATATCTACAATAAAATAAAAACAGCTAATAACAGAGCCCTGATAAAATATCTTTATCACCACCTTGCTTCATTTTCTCAAAACTCAGGCTTATAAATGTGTGCCTGCCTCATTATTTGTGAGGTGATTGAAGCATTTCTGATTGTTTGGCTTCATGTCGATTTATAGTGGGGTGGCTTGAAATATGTCTGTGCCTGCTGGATTCCAGCAGGCTAATTTGTGCTGCCTGAAAAAGTGTCCATTCTGGCAGTGACCTTCATTGACATCCCTGGTTTCAGCTGTGATTAGGATAGTTATGTAGCAGAGCACATTAGTGATGCGTCAAGCTTCCTATGAGGACCCAGGGATTTGAAGTGTCCTCCCATCACCATGGTATGCGGAATAGAGACAGTGATGCATGCCCTGCAGTGTCTTCTTCCTCAGTTAATTGCCTTTACCTTCCTCCTTTCATACTTCTTCCTGATTCCCTTCTAACCCTTGCTATTTCAGCTCCTCACTTGTTGGTGTACCTGCGACTATTCCACCTAACCCGTATCCCCCACCACCACCATATTCTAGTTCTTTCTCAGAACTTTTGTCTCTCTATCCTGTAAGTCTCTTTATCTCAGAGTCTCACTTTTTCTCGTGGCTTCTTTCTGCTGTCTTGTCAAATATATAGTCCCCTTAGAGGCACCTGCCTCTGGTATCTCACCCAGCCACCACTTACAACCTTTGATCGAGGTCTCCTGCTGGCCCCAGCTGGTCAGTTCGGTGGCCTCCCTTCTCAGGCAAGTTCCCTGCTGCATCTGCCCACGGTGGGGCTTCTCTCTCCATGAAGGTCCACTCAGTAGTCAGCTGCCTCCTCCTAGGTGAGAGGCTTCAAACTGTGCTCTTGAGGGTCTCTAGCTCCTCTGATCAACCCTTTCGGTCCCCCTCTGTCCAAAAATCCTATCAGGTTACACGTTTTGTATTTGTTTTTAATTTCATCTGACCCTAGTTGCTCTGCCACTGTTCTCCCCTCTCAGGTGTGTGTTCTAAATCCAGAGTTCTCAGAAGGAAAGAGATGTGCTTCTGCCTTTGCTTCTGTCTTGCTCCACCCACTCTCCGTCCACTCTCAGCCGAACCATCTTTAGCCCACGGTAGCTCTCAGTGGATGTTGGATGCAGCTGAGTGAGTCAGTGATTCTCCTGGCATGGAAGGGGCATTTTCTATTCTGGTCAAATCTTTGGATAAGTGCAACATAAATGTAGTGCCTTCTTCATTCTGTTCCTAATCAATGACAGAGATGGTATCAAAGCTTAACACACACAGAAACTTACCATCTTCCTTTGGCCAGGAAGTGCTCACTCATCTTCCCTCTTTCCCCTGTCGGAGGAATTGACAAGCTACCTACACTGGGTCTACATTCCCACATATTTTCCTCTCCCTAGTGTTGCAGACACCAACAGGAAAAGACAGGGAATTGAAGAATGTGTTACGATCTGCAGACCGGTGGCTGTAGCCTTGTATGCTTCTGACCAGTGGAGGCATTTGGTTTTTTGAGGCAACTGAATTCTCATGTTTTTAGGTTGAGCATGTTTTTGTCACTTCCAAAGCACCCTCTACCCCCATACATAAATACCTTTTTATGTTATACCTAAAGGCTTTTAACTCATTGATAAGGACATCATTAAAATTAGTCACTAATTTGTCATTATCTTAGTTGGTAGGTCATCTTCCATCATGAACAAACACTCCTAAAATGTACCATGATAATTTTCTAATATCTTATCAATGATATTTCTCCTAATTTATTTTTTTTTACTTTTTAAAACTAATATATTTTGCATTCCTTTTTTCTTCTTAAGTTGTTCCACCCAGTATTTTCTCATATTTTCTTGATAAGAAAAACAGAGTTATACTGCAGTAGTCTTGTGCAAGTTAACAAAGAAAAACAATTAATGATTATGAAGGGCTGAGGGAATAGACTTTAAGATGCCAGCAGAGGGATGCCATGGTCAGGAAGAAGGGAGTGATGAATAAACAGTACATAATTTTAACAAAGAGTATTAAATATTAGACAGATGTGCTTATTCGCACAGGCACAGAAGCATAATTCCACCATGTTGTAAATCATGGTCTTTAGGATTTCTCAGAGATGGAACATGCAGCAGATATGAGCATTGTATAAAAATCATATCACTCATTATAACTTCTGCAGTCTGCTTTATGATCAAAGAAGGCCACAGTGAGGATCATGTTCAGATTGTACCACATAATAGAAGCAGCTTGCAGCATTCAGATTCAACATGTCACTTCTCTCACCTAAGCATACTTTGTACCTTGAGATGAAATATAGTTCCTGGGTGTGAGAGTTTGATTTACTGTCTGTGAAATAAGTATTAAGGTTGTCATGATGCCTGTGAAAGCCAGTGGAGTATTGTTGTTGCCATTATCCACTGTGGCTTCAATCCTGGCAGCTCCCTCTGCTGCAGCTTCAATCCTAGCAACTCCCTCTGCTCGTTTCTTCAGGAGTTTATCTAAGCCCACGGCACCCCTAGAGTGGAGCAACTATGAGAGTCAGAGTATTCAACCTACTGTAACGACATCTCGGCCGTAATGAGTTTCTGAATCAGAAAAAAATAGACGCATGCATTCTTGGTTATGTGGCATTCTGCATTGTTATAGTATAGGCATAAACATTTATATTGTGGGACTTCTTAATACATTCTAGACAATAGCTCTTTGAATACTTTTGAAATAGTGATTTCATCTGAATTTGATTAAAATCCATTTTGCACACAGCTGCCTGTTTTACAGACTTGTGGTTGGCAGGATGAATTTATTTAGTCTTTGTTGAAAAACATTTCAAAACAGTGTGTCTCCCTGTTCTCATTACTTTAAAAATGTGCAGGCATCCCTTTGGAAGAGGGTACTTAAGCCTTCCAGCAGTAGTAATTACAGTAATTTTTGCTTACATTCTCTTTCCCAGATGATTTAAAGCTTTGTATGATAAATAGATTAGAGCCACTTTTATTAATGCTTCTTTGATGATCAACCCAGCTTATTGGATAGACCAGTTTCTAACGAGGTCATTTTGTTAATTTAGTTACACAATTTCCAGTATGTAGCTTAGACAACTCTGCCTCATTCCTTAGAATATCTCCTGTGACAGATGTTATATCAGTCTGCGATTGCCAAATAACGAACAACCCCCCCAAATTTCAGTGGCACATTAAAAATGTTTTTATTTTATTCTGCTTTGCAAGTAGATAGGAGTGGCTGTGCTGTAGGCTGCAGGTCATCTGTTGCTCAGCCGGGGTTGGTCTGCTCCGCACATGTCATTTTGGGATCTATTCAGAAGGGGCAGTCGCCATCGTGGTGATGACAGTAACACAGAAGGGCAGTCCTGCAAGCCTCGGCCTGTGTCTGCTAACATCTTACTGGCCAACACAAGTCACATGACCAAGCCCCAAATCAAGGGGCAAGGAAGCCTCCATCCATCAAGAGGCCATGGTAAGACTCTGGATATGTACTGCTGCTACAGGGAGAGAAGAATTGGGACCAGCAATTAATTTTCCATGGATGTATTATGTCAAGGTTCCCAAAGCTCTATTAAAAGATAAGACTCGGATGAAACTTGTAGGACTTCTCCCTAATGGAAACATTCAGGTACCGGGAAGAGTATGCCCTAGGACCTTTTAAGTTACCTATTCAATTTGAGTACCTCCATGGATGAGCTGATTGCTTTCTACCTCTGAAGCAGTTTATTCACTGGGAACTGCTCTTACTGTTACACCATTCTTTCCATAATCTCCCTTATTGTGATCTCCATCTGCATAGTCTGCAGAGTCTGTTCATCCATGGCACCCTCTGTTGCAGAATAAAACAAATGTATTTTGCAATCTGCATTATACACAACCCTTCAGAGAAGACACTTCTCGTATGTCTGCCTCCTCTGATTTTTCTCCTTTACCTCCAACACCCTTCCGTCTCTCCACTGTTTCTTACACAATACATTTTTCAAACCATCACCATCAAATCTCTGGTTAAGGATGCACTGTTGTAATATGCCTTCTTTATGAGGAATGGAATTGAATAAACTAGTTGATGAGAATGAAAGAGATTCTATGATAAGTCACTCCTCCTGCCTTTTAATATCTGGTTAAAATCTTTTGTTGCTGAAGGTGTAGTGGGTTATAGGGATGACAGCAATCCCAGTCACTGTTTATATTGTGGTTTACAATGTATAGGACTTCTTGTTCATATTTTGTTCCTTTTGATACTTACAGTGATTCTACTAGAATGCAGGAATTCACATTAAACTCCATTTCAGATTTGGAAATTTAGACTCAAAAAGGATTACTAGGTTGAGAATTGGGACTTAAATCTAGACTTTTCTACTCTAGAATATATATATTTGTCCACAGTGCCAAAACCATTTCATAGTCACTGTTATTCCTGACATTGGTAAAATTTTTTATTGATTTTTTTATAGGAATGACTATGCTGAAATATATATTTCCAAGTATTGCTAAGTTGATTCTTAACTGACTTATAAATTTATTTTCTTGGAATTCTAGACATTAATAATTATTTCTCTCGGTATGAGTTGTTTTCAAGGATTGCCTTATAAGTTTCTTTTCAATTCCTTTTATTTCCTTGTATGGATCTTATTTCTCCTCTTTGCACTCTGTGTTTTCAGCTCTGTAAAAGAAAGCTTAGACACAGTCATAGCGTGAATATGGTGCATGTAAGTTTGTGTGTTTACTTTTGCTTCTTTGGCTGGAAGTGCATTCCTGCCCTTTATTTTCTCTTGGGCCTCGCATTCAGCATGGTTTGAACCAAAGCTAGGGCTCAGCAAAAAATGAGTGAGTGAACATCAGTGGTACTTTTCATGATTAATCAATGACACTGTAGAGTTATAATAGAAGGGAGAATATCCGCTTTTCCCTGAGGGTCCTAACCTGTCTGTATTCATGCTTAATAGTGAGAGCCACTTAGCAGTTGTTGCTGCATTATCAGCCAGGTATAATAGACCCCACATTTAATCTTTTTAAAATCAGCCATTAATTGATACATTGTTCAAAGATGATGACCACTTAATATAATCTGGTGATCTAGAGAAAAATAGTGACACTTTTAATAGTTTCAAGTTGAACGTTAATCCAATATTCAGTATTTCCAAACCTTGAAACAATGTTGGTCAACTCAGATCTTTGTAGAAGAACTAATTGATTCTGGTGAGAATCATGGATTGGAAATGTCAACTAAACCTTTTAGATTTACCCAAAGGCCACTAAACTTAAGGTATTCTACAAGTACCAATGTCCAACAGTTTGCCATCTTCTGGGTAACTTATCCCTCAGGATAGATGTATATATCAAAACTTGTATTTGTTTGCTGATGTGAGTCTTCCAAACTCACTTTAGAAATGAGATAATGTTAGCACTGCCACACCAGGCTGTCGTTAAGTCCCGTCCTTCACAGGGATGGACAGGATGTGCCTGAATGGCCACGTCTTGGCAAAATCCAGCTCCGTTGTATTTGCCAAGCCTTCAAAGATAGAGTAGTGTTAATTAAGACAAGATCCCTTTATAGCAGAGGCAGGCTTCCCTACTGGAAATGGATAGGAACCTGTCTGGTTATTTACCATATACATCATTTGTGCTTGTTCCCACATGTTATCTTTCTTCCCTCTTTCTTACAACCTGGCTGATGTTGGAGGCTATAACAAATCTCCATCATCTCTTTCCCCAAATCTCCATTGCCTCTTTCCCCAAATCTTCACTTTCAAATTGTTGGGTACTCGAGACACAGTAGCTCTAATGAGTATAGTATAGTATGTGTAGTTGAAGTCTAATGAGTATAGTATAGTATGTGTAGTTGAAGAAAGGAAGGATTAGAAATGAGTATAGTACAGTATGTGTAGTTGTAGTCTAATGAGTATAGTATAGTATGTGTAGTTGAAGAAAGGAAGGATTAGAAATATGTGCTATGGTTGGAACAGGGACAGGAGAATTTGTAACTTTGTTAAATCCAGGTTTGCCTGTATTTCAGAAGCAAAGCTTGGCTTTGGGCTCCTGGAAGTTAGATGGCAGTCCTTAGGCCAGACCTTGTCATGATCAGTGTAGACTGAATTTGACCATCTGGTACATAATTAGAATGTTAAGGGACAACTGTTGATGACTCCCTGAGGACTTGGACCGTTTCATGTTCTCTGAGAGCCCACAGTGATCTGAGTGGATATTAGTGCCACTTCCTGTTCATTTCCTCAATTTGTTCCTTTTGAAGGAAATGGCCTGCGTAGTAAAAGAAGACTTTGAACTGAATATTTACAGTGTACCTTATGTTCTGCCTATTTCTTTCAGCTAAGGACTGGGCTACAGTGTTTCACCAAGAGTGGAAAAACAGCATATTTGTTGACACAGAGCATTATTTCATTAAAAGCTATCAGAAAAAATAGTTTTTGTATTTAACTTTTAAAGATATTTCTTATGTACAGATATGTAATTCAAGTTACCAATTATCTACTTTTTCTTGACTTTTTATTTCTAAATAGGACCACTCCATGGCACATTTAAAATTACTTATACTGTCTTCTGTACTCATCCATGCCAGTTCTGCTCGCAGAGAGATGTTCCGATCACCTCCTACTACAATGCCATCAACTTCCCCTTCAGAGTCTAAGAATCTTTTTTGTCACATATAGGGAAACTGTGACAGATTCCAAAATAAATAATGCCATTGAAATATAAAAGCTCCCATAAATAATGGAATATAATGGGATACCGCAAACATTTGCATGTCTAGTATAAACCTCAAGATACTCAAAATATAGCCATTTTCAAATCAAAAATAAATTTAAGAGACATTTATGTTAGCTTTACTTCCTGTCCAGTATAAACATAGTTTAGGAGAATGTCAAGAATTTTTTACACTGTACCCCGAGAATTCCACATTTCTCATGAAATTGACTTCATAAAATAATGTTTACAGATTCACACCACAGTGATGATTTGATGGGAACACATTTTGATTTTTGAATTTATGCATTTGCTCAGATCCCTACCTTGTATTTTAGTTATTCATTTCTGTAGCTGTTCATTTCTGTACACTCATTAATATTTAGTTCATATGAAATCAGTAAGATTGAAGTAAACTGTAGCCAAAGGTGATAGTGGGGACTCTGGCAGTATTTCCCATCCCCAGTATGATATGTAATGGAGAGAAATATCTTTCTTCTCTGTAGAGGATCCTGTTACGCTTCACTGTCTGGTCCTGTTTGGGACAGCAGCTCTTATATCCAGCCAAGGGCCATGTATTGGTCCAGGCAGTTGCTAGTGTGTCAAAGACTGCCCTAGATTGAGGTGGGCTACATAAATATTATAAGATCTACTCTTTCTCAAATACCTGGTCCCTACTCAATTCACTTGCCCAGTGAAATTGTCAAAGGCAGGGATTTTGTGTGTGTGTGTGTGTGTGAAGAATCTGTGAGCCTGTGTGTGTGTGTGTGTGTGTGTGTGTGTGTGAAGAATCTGTGAGCCTGAGCCTCAAGCAGCTTTCCTTGTATTAGGGATTGGTTTCACCCTGGTACATTCTTAGAAACGGAGAACTCTCCAGTTGTATTAGTCTGTTCTTGCCTTGCTATAAATACCCAAGACTGGGTAATTTATAAGAAGAGAGGTTTAATTGGGTCAGGTTCTGTAGGCTGTGTAGAAAGTATAGCACTGGCTTTTTATTCAGGGGAAGCCTCGGGAAGATCACAATCATGGTGGAAGGTGAAGGGAAAGCAGGTGTATCCCACAGTGGGAGCAGGAGCAAGAGAAAGAGTGGGAGGGAGGTGCCACATGCTTTCAAATGACCAGATCTGGTGAGAACTCACTCATTATCACGAAGACTGCACCAAGCCCTAAGAGATCCCCCCATGTGACCCAAACACCTCCCACGGGGCCTACCTCCAACACCAAGAATATTGCAACTCCTCATGAGATTTGGATGGGGACAAATATCCAAACCATATCACCAGTCATAAAATGCCCGGACCATCAGTTCCAGTCTTTCCTCATTTTAAAAACTGACTTATGAAAAAAGAAAGTTCAGGTCGCAAATCTACCTTTAGAATGTAATCCATGTAGAGTAGAAACATCAAATGTTTGTTCCAAACATGTGCACTTGAGAAAAACTAAAGGTCTTAGAAATTACAAATACTTTGTAAAAGTTATATTGTATTCCCAAGGCCTGACCCTCTGTGTGGCACATAGGTGGTACCCAGTAAAATAGCAATGTTTCATTATATATCTTAGGAGTGCCTAAAAGAAAAGGCATTTAGAAAGTCAAAGGTAAGTCTCCATTGCTTAGCTGACAGAACATGCCGAGGCAATTTTGACCACCATTCTTCCTCAGTAAAATTCCTAACATCTGGATGACAAGATACATATTCATAGTTCTCACTCCATTCCCCATCACAACTTTCTCATCCTGCTGTGATTGCCAGTTCACTTGTCAGAGTCTGCCTCAGACCTTAAGTCCCACAGGGTGGGGCACTATTGTGTTCATAGTTGGGTCCCTCCCAAGTAGTTGGAAATATCATGCCCATTTCCATAGGGGAACTAAGGTGAAGAGAGGGCAAGAGACTTACTCCGAGACCAAGTCCCAGAACTAGGGTCGGATTCCACATCTCCTCCTTCCTTCTGAGTCTTGAAGTGAACATCACCTGGAATCCCATGTCCATTTCCTGTGACTGTGTCAGGGAAGCAGATACAGTTAGAGTATGTTATGCTTGTGGATACTGTTATCCACACTTTTTTGAGAACCTGAGTCACGTGATCCTAAAAGGTTCAAGTACATAAATGGAGGTATCCCTAGGCAAAACTGTGAAAAACATGAAGTTTGCCTCTCAGATCGTCTCTCTCACAGGTGTGTGTGTGACCGCCATGTGCCTCAAGTGACAGAAGCCCATGTAATTTATTTATTTATTTTTTTTTTGAGATGGAGTCTTGCTCTGTCGCCCAGGCTGGAGTGCAGTTGTGCAATCTCAGCTCACTGCAACCTCCGCCTCCTGGGTTCAAATGATTCTCCTGCCTCAGCCTCCTGAGTAGCTGGGACTACAGGCACGTGCCACCACGCCCGGCTAATTTTTTGTATTTTTAGTACAGACAGCCTTGCACTGTGTTAGCCGGGATGGTCTCAATCTCCTGACCTAGTGATCAACCTGCCTCGGCCTCCCAAAGTGCTGGGATTACAGGCGTGAACCACCGCGGCCGGCCTGTGCATATAGTTTTGAAAGAACTCTAATGATGATCCATCCCTCAACAAGGTCACGTGATGTTTAAAAATTTTTTACTATTTACTGTTTATTGTTGGTTGAAGGAAAAAAGGTTAATTGCCTTCCCTCCTGCCTTTCCTCCTCCTCACCTCTAAGGACAGAGCCCATAGCTGCTCAGAGATAGCTCTTCATCAAATTAGCTGTGGTGCTGGCCTTTTGGTCTAACTGATGAGGTGGATCCATGTTCCTCCCAAGGTGCAGCAAGTCGATCTTCCCTTCTCAACTGGTATTAACCATTACTAGTTGTTGCTTAATGTCCCTGCTGTGGTATTCCCCTCTGATGAGGTTGCCCCTAGCTACAATATGCCCACTAATCCCCAATATATACACACACACACACACACGCACACACACACACACAGCAGCAGCAACAACAGATTGATTCCATGAGAGATCACATCAGATCTGGAAAAGAGATGATATTCCTACTTGAAACATGTAGTTATTAAGCATGATGTAGGAGGGGTCAGGTCTTAGGCAGCAGAGCAAGAACTTGTTGGCTGAACTGTGGCATGTGTAGGTTAAAGACGTTTCTTAACATTGCATGTCTTATAAGTAAAACCACTAATTTATTTCCCTGCCTTTTCACCTTTAAATTGATAAATATACTACACGTTTAGGAGATGTCTACATTTAAAGTAATTTGGAAATGGACTGTTAGTGAATTGAAAAACCTTTAGCAAGTCTCATCATGAGGAATCCCCTTTTTAAGAATTTCTTGATGGTTTTGATATCAGGGACAGCTAAATCGGTGTACCATTATGATAAACAATTAATTCTTCTTGCTTTGGGTGACCAGCCGTGCGGGGAAAAATTAAGATCCTCTGATAGGCTTTGGAAACTTCGTGCCAAAATGCACACACAGTCAGCTAGATCGAAAGCAGCAATGTGAAGCAAATTGTATGTCCTTGTGTCCTCTGGAAGTCCACGCTTTCATGCACACAGCTAAGTTAAGACTCAAGTTACACCTGGCTGAGAACCCTTTCTGCCTGGGAGAAAGGGAGCTTATTGCCCCCTGTTTTCTTTATAGTCACATAAGTGGGTTCCATTGCATAATCATGGAATTCTCAGCATCTTAAAATCTATGTATGTGTGAAGTGTTCATTAGCTCAATGTATCTCAGATGGATGTAATTATTGTAAAATTTCATGATTGCAGTCTAGAGTAGTGGTGATGAAAGTGGGCCCTAGATTGGCCTGAGTTTAAATCTTGACTTTACCCCGTACCTCCATCAAGTGAGTTCAACCCTCAGTCTTGGGCCTCTCATCTGATAAATAGGGTTAATAATGGCTAATACCTCGTAGGGGGAATTGTGGGGATTAAATGAGCCAATTCATGTAAACTGGTTAATGTAGTCCTTGGCATATAATGAGTATCCAATAAATGCTAACTCTAATTATGATTCTAATTATTTTATTATTGCTATTACTTCAAAACCATATGTTTTCTAAAGCCCCAGCTTAGTGCAAACAATAAGGATTGTTCAGAGATTTCTTCCAATTCACACTTAAGATCTTCATTTGGAAGATTTATTTTTTTCATAATGCCTCTTCCTCAGACCCCACTAGTCCCCCACTGCCCAGGCCATGAGTATTTGTCAGAGCCAAGTTGAGTATCAAATGGGGCCTAAAGAAAATACTTGGGATTTGTTTTAATTGTGGTTTAAAGAGCTTTCCACACTACACTGGCTTATAAAAATGCCTAAAAGTTAAAAATGAAGTAAATTTGAATAAAATCTCCAGGTTTTGCAGCTTTATAAGTATAGCTGTCTGATAGTGTGTGAAGAAAAAAGTTTGTCAGATGGTCAAGACTTTTCAGAAGACAATCTGGTTTACACTGATTTTTTTTTTTTAAGTCAGGATAATATAATCTGTCCCTGTTTTTACTTGTTCTTATGAATTAGAAGGAACTTCAAAGCCAAACAACACTTCATAGTGCTTTTGCCCTAACTCCTTGGAATGATATACCTAAAATCATGGTCTTTTTGTTACGAGAGAGGCTTAGCTTTTCTCTTTCAAAGGAAACCATCATTTTTCTAAATAAACCCTACTGGTTTGATGCTCTTTTCTCTACTTGAAACACATTTTCTCCCTCCTACCCAAGCAGGATATTTGCAGTGGAGTAATTCTGGTTTCTCTTTGTTCTCCCTATCTGACGTGCCTTTGATAGCGGATGGTTTCTCGCTCTTTGGGTGCAAATCCAGGCGACCTGAAGGACCCAATTAAAATTAGTATCCCACGCTACGTCCTCTGCGGGCAAGGAAAGGATGCACATTTCGAGTTTGAGGTCAAGGTGAGTGTCTTCTTGACTCTTCTGGAGAATGGAGGTTGAAGACTGTGCAATGCTTTCTCTGTCTTTATTTTTTCAAAAGGGGATGAAGCTGCATGTGAGTATCCTGTTTGTAAAATATTTGGTCTTGCCCTTCTTTAAACCAGTCTGTAAAACTCGTGACTGTAACACATGGAAGGAAGTTACCTCATAGAAGGTGTTGGTAAGGCAGACAGAAATGGAATTCCTATCACCCACACCCTACAGGTAGGGTGACCAACCATCCAGGTTGCCCAGGACTTTCCTAACGTCTGCCCTTAAAGTTTCACACTTTGGGAAACCTCACAGTCCTGAGCAAACCAGGACAGTTGGTCACCTTCCCCATGGGCTTAGTCTTAACTTTTCTTATCTATAAAAATGAGACTAATAATATTTATGTCATAGGAATGTACATATAAAGTGCTGCATCTTGTGGCTGGTATAAATAGTAAATTGTAGCTATTGCTGCTATTACTACTGCTATTTTCGTTGTTGTTTCTATTATTAATTAGGAAGCCTTCCTCATTTGTTTCATGTGTTTCTTGATTTATACAACTTTTCAGGAAGAGATGTGCCTGTTTCCTTACGTCATGGTTTTCTAAATAATGACTTCATCTTTTTGCTAATTTGCTTTCATTGACTCATAACACTTTATTAAATGATGTTGCTGGCCACCATCCTCTCCTCAAGGAAGTAATGATAAATCACACTTCTTTGTTTTCAAGGATCAGCAAGGGTATTGATGTAATGAAGTCCACTAGTATCACCAGTGTATGCATGCATAAGGGTGTTCTTGGAGGCTGTAGGTGGTTTTGTTCAGATCAACACCAGACCATGAATCTGGATACTGAGTTTTGTAGACTCTGACCCCGCTGCAATTTGCTGAGGGGTCATCGGAGCCTCAGTTTCCCCATTGATACAATGAGGAAATTGGAAAGTACCAGTGGTCTTCAGATTTTATTTTATCTGAGAAAACCTCTTTGTTCAAAGAATATCTTATGTGGAAGGACACCATAAAAGGCAGGGAAGCCTGGAGCTGCTGGGCACATAGGGAGTGGGGAGGGAGGAAGGAGCCTAAAGCCAGCCCTCCCCACCGCCTGTCCCCACACCTAATGCATCTCAGGGCAGCCGTGGGCTCTGGGGGCATCCCTCCCTTCAGATGTCACATTCTTTCAACCTTCCTGAGGAAATAATGTAAATAACTTCTTTTCTAGCCAATCAGACTTTTAGGATTTTATTTCTATATGATAAGTTTTCCATTAGAAAAGAAAAAAAAAAACCACAACAGGGCATCAGTTTATATAGTTGAGGTTTTCATTGAGAAAGTATGATGCCTGCATGTTGTTGTTGCTGTTATTCTTTTTTTCTTTTTTTTTTTTTTTTGAGATGGAGTCTCACTTTGTTGCCCAGGCTGGAGTGCATTGGTGCAATATTGACTCACTGCAACCTCTGCCTCCTGGGTTCAAGAGATTCTCCTGCCTCAGCCTCCCGAGTAGCTGGGATTACAGGCGCATGCCACCACGCCTGACTGATTTTTTGTATTTTTAGTAGAGACAGGGTTGCACTGTGTTAGCCAGAATGGTCTCGATCTCCTGACCTCATGATCCACCCGCCTTGGCCTCCCAAAGTGCTAGGATTACAGGCATGAACCACTGCGCCGAGCCTTTGCTGTTATTCTTAACTTTATTGATCCGATTATGTGGGTTCTTATTTAAATGTTATGCTATGTCTTTGATCCACTACTTCCCACTGCCCCTGACCTAATAATATCTATCTCTTGGTCAATTTATTTTTCATTTGTTCTCAACCATTCCAGATTTTGTGTGTGTATGCGTGTGTGTGTGTAGAATTTCATTTGTACATATATGTGATTATACATAAATATAAAAACAATTTCTGAAGCTGTATTTGCATTATGGCCGTGTTGGTTAATTAGAGAGTGAAGGCTGGCTTCCATTAGCTCAGAATTAGAATTCCCCAGCACATAGAACTCACAGCAGTGAAGGACATGCAATGATTTTAGTTGGTACATCGATTTGTTTTACTTTAACACATAAGTGTGTTAATAAAATATAACTGTTAAATCAATTTCATGTATAGAACTCAGATAAAGAAGATATTTAATATTTTAAAAACTGCATTGATTTAAATAAAAATTACAAGCAAATAATAGTCAGGTGGTGTTCAGATATGGCCAAAATTGTGAAGATGCTACTGTCCATGAAAGTTAGAGAAACCAAATACAGAAAATTCTATGAGGCCTTATGGAATCTAGGCGATCACTTCAGGATAAGTAAATTCCAAATACACAGAGTTCTGCTTTCTTCTCATTTCTCAAAGCAAGTTCTGAAGTGTGTCATTGTTCCACTTCCTTTTTCTGCTCGTCCTTAGGTGCTGTAATTATGAGCACCAGGAATGTGTTAGCACCAACCTGGGGAATGTCTAGTTCTCCATTTAGACAGGGCCTCCTGATACCTTCACAGGCAAGTGTGTGGAAGCCCTCCACCCCATATCGATACCTTGTCACGTATGAGAAACAGACATGACATGAATATACAGGCCTTCCCCAGAACAAAACAACAAAAACAGCCTCGCTCCAGGCAAAGAGGTAGCTGCTAAATAGCTGCCCCCATCCCGCAACCCTCATATCCTGCCATCTCCAGGCAACCTCAGCAGGTCACACAGCCTCGCTGTGCCTCACCTGTCAAATGGGAATCATAAAACCCACCCCACTGGGTTGGTATGAGGAGTGGATGAGTTTGTATGTGTGAAGTGCTTAAAACAGTGCCTGCCACATACTAAGTAAGTGTTGGTTGTTAAAAAGAAATAAAAATAAAAATGGGATGAGTGAGACTTTACTGTGAGGCCCCTTCATGACTTTTGATGTACAGTTATGTTTTGATGAGAGTTTTGGATTTTGTTGGGATTTTTTTTCTTTTTGGTTGTTTGGTTGCCCTCAACATTTGGAATTTGAAATTGAGATTGCTGACCTTTTCTCTCAGTCATTTGGACATTTCGTGCATAGACCCTGGTTTCTAGAACAAATAGTCATGCTTATGGTAATATATGGTAGTATTTTGGCTACTACTAAATTCTTCTCTTGGTGAACCAATGGCTATTTAAGGAGGCTAAGGTAAAAAGTATTATTTTTAAAAGAGAGTATTCTCTTCAGTTTTAAGTTTTTTTGAAGGGAGATTTAACATTAATGTACCTACATAGATATATTATTACACTTTATAATTTAGAACAATCTTTGCTGCTTCTCTTTTAAAAAATCAGTTTTTGTTTTTCATTATCCCCCATAATGGTCCTGAGTACACACAGCGAGATGCTGTGCCCTCTGTGACCAGCAGGGCAGGGTCTGACACCCCCTGGTACATGACCCCTGTTTGCTGTATTGCTTGCTGGTGTCACTGCCAGCTTATTTAGGGTCCCAGCTGATTTGTGTGCCCACACCAGGGCCCACGTGGTGTGAGGCCTGAGGGGCCTCTGGAGACAGCACGCCAGGGGTGTAGCCGCCCGGGTTCTCCTTTGTCATCTTCCCCTCACCCTCCTCACCTGCTCTGCTTCCTGCGCTCTTCTGCCTACCTTTGTTTAGGTAGGACTCATTAGTCATTGAAATCATTCCTTCTTCCTGACCATTTTCATTTTAATCCCCAATGTGGGAGCTCCAATTTGCTCTGCCCAGTGCCACATGAAGTAGTCAGGAGCCTGTTAAGGGAATGTTCAGGGAGGACACAGGGCATGTGATTTTGAGGGAAGGTAGGAAGCCAATGGGGGTTCCCAGATACTCATCTTCTGACCCCTGCTGGGCCCTGAGGAGGTTTCTGCCACTGGTCTTTAAAATGAGAATAATAGTTTTTCATTAAACCAAAATCTAATTCAAAAGAACTGTCTTCTACACCTGCTTTATTGGGGGGCTGGAATGGGATTAAAAACAACTCTTTTATGAAATAACTGTGAGGATATATAAATAGACAGGTTTTTGTCGTTTGATCTTATTTAGTTTTTTAAAATCAACTCTGTTGAGGCATAATTTACATACAGTGAAAGCACACATTTTAGTTGTAGTTGGATGAGTGTTGGCATATATATACACCCGTGTTACTAGCCCTCTGGTCAGGATTTGGAACTTTGCAGGCACTCCAGAAGTTTCTGGTGCCCCTTGCAGTCAGCCCCCATGTTGCAGCACCAAGGCAAGCACTGATCTGCCCTCTGCACCTACAGATTAGTCGTGTCTGCTCTAGCACACCAAGGACAGGGGATCCAATGGTGTTTATCTTCTGTGTCTGGCTGCATTCATTTAATGTGATGTTTTGGAGATTTACCTATGTAGTTGAGTATAACAGTAATTTGTTTCTTTATATTAATAGCATCCCACTGTATGGATATGTCACAATTTGTGTATTCATTTCTTTCCTGTTGGTGTTTGTTTTGATATTCTTACCCAATGATACAAAAGGTTAGCATTTTGGTATCGCCCTTCTCCCCCACTTTGTTTTAATCCCCCCAGGAACCCCTGGGTTAGAGTACCAATTCCTGTTACCGTTGAAGCTGTACCTTCCTGCGGGTCCTAGCAGCACATCCGTCTGGAACTGTGTCCACAGATGCATGTCCTGCTGACTGGTTTCAGACACAGAGATGGGATGGGGAAGCTGAAGCAGTGCCAGTCTGGCTTCTCTCTGAGAACAGGACGTTCTGGGCTGAAAATTGCTGTGTGTCACCTGCTGATCAGCAGAATGAAGCTGTAAAATTTGTGCCTGTGCTCAGCTGCACCTGCCACAAGTAATGCCACTAACCGGACGACAGCAGTCATCTCACAACCCTGCTTCGCATGCCTCTCAGTCACTGACAAGTGGCATCAGTTATGCTGCGTTATGCTTGCCATTTTCAGTTAGTTAGGACCAGAGTGGGTAAAATTTAATTTTGCAATCACATTTCAGCATAGCACAAAACACAGGCCTGGGCAATCGATGGTTAAGACGAGCAGAGACTATCACACTCATGTCGTAGAAATAAGCTGCTGTTTCCAGCATTGTTTGAAATCCCTTGCATTCTAACTTACATATCAACACAGTAACATAAAGAAATAAACCCACACTGGTGTGTTTATTTTTTAATATCTTGTTTCCTGAGAGTTTCTATTCTTGTAAAATCTGGAAGTAATCTGCAGAAGAGTTTGTTGTCTCATCTTTTTTTCTGAGTGGTCATCTGCAGTAGCGCCCCCTGCCCTGTTCTCCATCCTGTCACCAGAGGTGCTCCCTTCTTTCACAGCCAGGGTCACAGCTCGCAGTCGTGTTGCTTTCAGTCTGGTTATTTTCAGTCATTGTCTTGTTTGCTGGTCTTCCTCTGTGGACACAAGCTCCCAGGACCCTTGTCAGTCTTGTGTGACACAGACCCCCCAGTGCCCACCCCATGCCTGACTGGTACTGGTCACCCAGCAGATCACCCAGCTGCGTGATGCATGCTAGCCTGGCCACAGGTGCTGTCATTAGGCACAGCCTGTCTGGAGCTTCGGGGACGACTGGGTGACCATGTGCCCTTTGTAAACCTCCCCCCATCCCCGCCCAGCTCCTCATGCTCCATCCACACTGATGGAGTTAGTCACTGATGAGCCATTCTGCCCCTTGCTCATCCTCGTGATGTGGCTGGTGGCTCTTAGTCATGCAGGGGGAGTGTGGGCGAGTCAAGCTTCTTGATTGTGACCGAGGCCAAGCATGCCGAAGCCTCCCATCTCCCTTCCTCCCCACCTTCCCTCCCGCCTTCTCAGCACCACCCTCCAGCGCTCCAGCATACCCATGCCCTGGCTCTGGGCTGAGTTCAGCATCCGCAGGGTACATCTGTTTTGTCTTGGCTTTCCTTAACAGAGGTAGACCTGTATGCCCCCGCCCACCCTCTGGACATTGTCCTGACTGCCGGGCATTCTCCAGCCCCTTGCTCTTAGAAGCACGTGTCCCACTGTAATCTCCTCTAAGGAGCCTTCTGCATTCCAGCTATGCTCCCAGGTGCCTGCCTTTTCTCACATGGCTGCAGGGTGTCAGCCCTATTGACCAGTATCACTTTTGTCCACTTGAAGAAAAAGACCCGAGAAACGCAGGACTACACACAGACGACTTAGGTCACACACATGATGTCCAGGACAAAAGCTTTCCTGATTTTAATCATCTGGGTTTTGTTTAGGTACCATAGTAACAGTCTCCTGTTGTCTCATTCTGCTCTGACTCCTGATCGGTGGCCTGAGAAGGAGGAAGAAGCAGAGAAAACACGAGTAATGAATGATAACGAGGATGTATAACCTCACAGAAGTGTTCCAGGGAAAACTTGTAGACCATCTGCAAATAATTATCAAGTACCCCAATCAGTGGCAGCCGTTCTCTTTCCATTGTGTGAATTTAGGTCTGTGAGCTCCCCCTTCTAATTTCAGTCCGTCTGGCCCTAGACACTTAGGGCCAAGAGATCTCATCTGCCGGGTCCTCCCTGAACCTAAAAGACCCTGAAGTGAGACACGGCAAATTGCAAAACTGCAGGGCAGCAGTTCAAATTGGATCTTGCTTTTACAACTGAAGAACCACATGGCAGGCACTGTGGGGCAGGGACTGTCAAAGTCGTGGAACAGTATTAACCCGAGGCAGCAGGTGCAAACTGGTGGTGGAGGATGTGGGATTTTGTTGGCCTGAGCAGATTTTTTAAATTTTGCATGAATTGTCAGTATTTAAAACTTGGGAGACCTGACATAGAAACCCAGATTTGCCAAGATCCTGTGAAAAGTCAGTACAAGCAGGAACTGGGGCCAACATTCCTGCAAGGCAGCACTCACAGGGCAGAACAGCAGCTCCTTTTAGGGCAGGTGTGTGCCCTCCACTTGGCCATAGACCTTGGGATTTCCTGTCATGGAGAAAATCACCCTGATGACATGGTGGCCTCCAGGGACACTCAGAGTCCAACTGCACCGTACAGAAAGGCTCACAGAGCATTCAAAAGCACACAGAGATGTACAGAAAGGAAGGGTAGGTGGCACCCGGAGGGTGGGCAAGCAAGTGGGCCGAGTGTTCTATCTGACCCCTGGTCACAACTAGTTCACCTGTCCTCTCTCTGTCGTCTCAGCCTTCCCCACTTACTATGTGCTTACAAGGACCAGAGTGAAGTTTTAGACAAGGGGCCATGGCAGACAAAAGGGTGCCCAGAGCCAGCACATCTTCTCCATGAAAGGAAGCAGGCACAGGCACACCCAGCCAGCCACCTGCTGTGAGCAGTCTTGGGTTTCACCTGTGCTTCTCCAGGAGCGCATGTGTAGTACCAGGATGGGACCAGGCTGGTTGTCATCAGGGCTGGTCAGTTCAGGGGGAACTTAGCTGTCATCCCAGAGGGTACATATCATGATGTAGCATTTCCCTCCCTTTCTGTCCCTAAGTAACATTCTCGTCTGTTCCATCCTGTTTGGTTTTTTTAAATTATTCTATCTTTGGCATGGTCTTACAGTTCATCAACCTGTGGCCTGTATTTAACACGTCTTGCACACTTTAGGAATTTTGTTGTACCTCACAGGCTGCTTGCTTACATGTCCTAGATCTGTTCTGATAAATCCTGTGAGATTTGTCTATACCTCATAAGCTTCTAGCTTACCTACTGGCTGTATTTAACACTAATTAGCTGCATCCATCCTCTATAGCACAACTGGATATTCTCAGATAGTATAGTAGACTCACGCTGTGCTCTCGCTTAACATCCACGCACCAGACCGCACTGTGTTTCGTTCCTGACTGATCTCTGTAGGCAACTGCAGCTCTTTAAGAAAAGAAGCTAACATCTATCAAGAACCTTCTTTACCCAAGGCATTTTGCTAGACATTTCCACAAATTTGGAGAATGTACCAAAATGGGGGTAGTATTCGTATTTCACAAATTAGGAAATTATGAATGACTTGCCCAAGGCCACACAGCTAGTTAGTAGATCAAGATACCTAATGTTCATGTCAGGTCTAAGTGCACTGAGCCATGCTTGTTCCCTTACTTATTCATTTTAATGTACCTTCCAAATATCACTACTTTCTCCACATTTATAAATTGAGGCTATATTTTAGTATTGCCCTAGAGATAATGGTCATTTTCAAATCATTACCTGTTTTCAAAATCTACTGTTAGTTTTGTATATGTTTTCACTTTTTTGCCTTGATTCTGACCAAGTCATGGGTACTTTGTAAATTGGGGCTGTTGTTAAGGCTTTGGTAAACCTGAAGAATTTGATGATAGATTGGCCTGCCAGGAAGCATGAAGAAGAAATGCCCAGAAACACTACAGTTTGGGAGTTGAAGCAATCACATTTGCAGTCCAAGAAATTTCTCTTTATTTGGCAGAACAGAAATAAGAGCCATTCCAGTCTATTAGATAAACTATGTACAGATACATCTTTTGGAAATACTCCCTACTTGATAGAATATAGATGTTCAGAAAGTGTGGAGTGTTGCTGTCTGAATCTGTGCTTATTAGTAACTGATGCATTATCTCCCTGCATGTGTATTAGCACAGCCGAGACAAATGGAGTGTTGCTTATGCCATGTCCATCTAGATTTAAATCTTCAGATTCTGTACTATTTTAAAATATAAAATGGCAAATGAAAGTAACTACACTAAGACTTGAAGAATCACATTTTATCCTGGGATTTTTTTAAATTTATTACTCCTCACCTCTCTTTGCAAACTTTCAGTCTTCTACTGAAAAGTGAAAAAAAAAAAAAATCTTTTTTCTTCCCCAGTTTTCACACAAACCAACTGATCTTTTATATTGCCCTTCCTTGGACAGCCATATTTATCTTCACAAAGTAAGTGCTTCCTATGTAAGAAGTGACTAAGAAGAAATGAGATTGAGTTACAAGCACAGAAGAAAAGCAGTTATTACTTTATGGTCATGCCTTCAAATTCCATTTCACCCAAATTTCTATTTTTCTATTATAAGACTGTATTAGTATTCCTCCTTCCTTGGTTTCAGAATTTTGGGAGTTTTGCATCTCTTCCTAGAATAAAATTTGTTTTAAAATCACAAAATCATTTTAACTTTCCTTTTTGCAGTTGCTACCCACGGATACACTTGCCTTTCAATAATGAATAATATAACGCCTTTTTAGAAACAGGATCACAGTGCCAGGAGTCACCATCTATTGAGTGTCCAAGCACTGTGCCTAGTCTCTTCACAATTTTTTTTAGTTCGTCTGCAGGTTAGGTATCATGAGTGCATTTTGCAGATGAAGAAATCGGGACCTGAAAGAATCGAGTAATTTATCCAAAATCACATAACTAATAAGTTACTGGGCTTAAGTCAGGATCCAAGTCAGAGTTAATTCAGAGCTTTTGATTATTTTATTATCCCATGATGACTGGTGGAGAGTTTACATTCCTTGGTTTGCCTCTGAATATCTGGGTAATTTAAAGGAAAATTGCTTAGACTGTCATTCTCACCATTTCCCACAGTGTTAAAGTAGAATGATTCCCGCTATTCCTCACCTGCTTCACAGAGGTGTTGGCAGAGGGGGAAGCACTTTGTCAGTGACAATCTTAGATTTAAAGGCGTCCGTCCGTCTCCCAGAATGTCAGAGCCTTCACACATTTTATCAAATTTACCTTCAAACTACCCTGTGAGGTAAGTATACTAAAATAAGTGGTATTACAGCCTATTTTGAAGATGCTGAAGTTAAAGCATGGGGAAGTCATTATTTCTGGTTATTGCAGAAGGCAGGATTTGGGCCAGCCTGAAAGCCCTGTTAGACTTAGCAGCACTTCATAGCTGCCTCGAGTGTGAGTGTAATTTGGGAGTCAATCACCAGGCTCATTGCTTCCTAGCACACCAGGTTTAGACCAGATTCACAAGCCTGAGGCTCTGAGACACTTTCTGTACTTGTCAGTGATGCACCTGCGTAGAAGTGTGTCTGAGATTTTCCTGAATCGGATAGCTGTGGAATCTCCTATTTGAGCGGCTTTCCTGCTTTCAGGAATCTTCACTCTCCAAGCTCCATACACCTCCCATTTGTGTTACCCACAGACAGGCAGATCGAAGACTGGCATTGAACTACCCTTTCCTTGTGCAGTGTGCTGTCTTTAGAACCAGGCCCTTCCTGCAGAGGCCCGGCTTCTTCTCTCAAGTACCTTTGAGACAGAATTTCTGCAGTTGGTCAAGCTTCAGGTTCACAGGGCCCACTGCACTGGAGGGGGAAGCCTGCTTGGATTAGGAACTGTTACACAGTTGTGGACATGGTCCAGATGGCAGCTGTTCCCTTGCCTTGTGTCCCTGGATGGCTGCTGACCGAGTCTCTCTTTCTTCGTTACCACGTGGCTGCAGAGCTCTGCCCTCCTTTGGGCTCCCCAGAAGGAGAAGCCTGTGAACGTTCCCGAAGTGTCCCTCATGGAGCCAGAGGAGGGGATACATTGCAGATATATCTCAGAGCAAATAACTTAAAATACCCCATTAGACTGTTGTGTTCTCCCAAGAGCACCAGCCTTTCCATTCCTCCTGCTTAGATATTCCTGGGAGCTCCAAGTGCTGCCACCTTACTAAGCCTAGGAGTTCAGCTTCAGCCTGCTTGCTCAGCCTTTATCTCCAAACTGTGTAGGTTAACAGGACCCACCCTCCTAAAGGCAATTTAGAGACCATCTGTTGTTTCTTAATGTGTCTTTTAGGAGCCTCATACCTACCTACCCCAAAATTGTTTATCACAGTATGTTTTCTAAATCAGTGTTCTCTGTAAAGGGAATTTGGTAAATGAGATTTTCTCTTTCTTTGCTTTATAATTTGCCCTCTTATGTCCCCTAATGCCTACTTTCTAAAACCTTTAAACAGTTATAGATAAGTCAGAAAAGGACTATAATGCAGGTCACACTGCTGCCCACACTTCAGGATGAAAAAGTAATAGAGGGCCGGGTGGCTCAAGCCTGTAATCCCAGCACTTTGGGAGGCCGAGACGGGCGGATCACGAGGTCAGGAGATCGAGACCATCCTGGCTAACACGGTGAAACCCCGTCTCTACTAAAAAATACAAAAAACTAGCCGGGCGAGGTGGCGGGCGCCTGTAGTCCCAGCTACTCGGGAGGCTGAGGCAGGAGAATGGCGTGAACCTGGGAGGTGGAGCTTGCAGTGAGCTGAGGTCTGGCCACTGCTCTCCAGCCCGGGCGACAGAGCGAGACTCCGTCTCAAAAAAAAAAAAAAAAAAGAAAAAGTAATAGAAAAGTGTATATTGAAAAGAGGCTGTGAGTTCCACTGTCTCCATTATTTCTTTTATTGCTGAACAAGTATTTGGTACCTGTAATATAATTTTTTTGAAGACCATACTAGAAGGATCAGGATAAGGAGGAACAGAAAATATGAACAAGCAGTTCATCCATTCGGGAGACAACTAAGTGTGGGAAGAGAAACACATGAGAAAAATTGAGCAGCACGGAGCCAGGAGGCTCATGGAGGCATAATCAGAAGACATCAAGGCGGATGTACATTTTTGCTTGCTTGAAACCGATGGGTGGATTTCAATGAGTGCAGACAAGAGAGGAGGTGTTCCGGACAATGGGAACAACAAAGACGGAGGCCCGAGGGTAGAAAAGGACAAGTGATGAGTTGGTAATAGGAAACAGTACAGAAGGAGGCTAACCTTGGAGAGGGCTCTCCTCTCAGGTAGAAGTGAATCAGGAAAATTAAGTGAGGATGACGAGGTTTTGAAGGAAGGAAAATGAATGTAGCAACAGCATCATTTTGAAATGTGCTAAAAGGATACTCAGGGAGTTGATCTTAGGTGACTCTCATCATCTCAGTAAACCAAGACCATTGTGAAGATGGAAAAATCTAGGACATTTTGAAATACTCATCACAGAGAATGGAATTTGGAAGGATTTCCAAGTCGGAGTGACTGCTGAGCTAAAATGGCATACCTGTAGTGTAAATTCATTCTACCGTCCTACGGGCTGGCTTCAGCAGCACAGGGCAGCACCCAGAAGAGCAGGCTGACACCACAGGCTCTCAGTTTGGGGGACTGTTGCGATGGGCCCCACCAGAAGGCCTAGGGAGTCAGGGATTTTGAGGTGCTGGTCTCCCAGGGCCAAGTGGACTAACCTGGAGTCCAGCCTCTGTAACTGATCAGAGAGAAAGGAGGTAAGCTCCAGGAAGAGGTCACAGTGAAGACAGCCAGGCAGAGTAAGCACCTACGGCGTGTGCATGCCCACAGTAATCAGAAAGCACTGGCGCTGTCTGTCCTCGATTTGGGGATGGCAGGGGCAGATCACATCGAGGAGCAATCAGATGGCAGCCTGTGATCTCTCCGGGAGATTGGCGTGATTAATGGGGTGCTGGCTTCCTTTACTGCTTCTGGCTTAGTACAATTTGCAACAGTTGTCCGAGAGATTTTAATTAAATCTAATACACTAATGCTTGTTACTGTATAGATTCATACATTTGGAATATATTTCATGTTTTCTCAGACACACTCATAGTTATGTTGCTGCAGAAGACTTTCAGTAGAATTGGTTAATTAGACCCTGCTCTCTTGCGAACATTGAGGCCTTCCTGCATGCATCTTTTAGCAGCCACAGCTTAGAGTCACAGAGCCTGCACTTTTCAAATCACACATAGCTATCACTGGAAAAGTTATTGAGCAGGCATGCCCACTATATTGATTTTTATCTGTTTAGATAGTATAGCATTTACTAACTGTACATAGTATTTATTAGAACACACTTTCAGAAGTAGAGATGTAGAAAGAATAAGATTAAAAATAAAGACAAGTACCAATAGTTTCTTTCCATACCCCATGGAGCATCTCGTCTCTTCCACCGTGAGGCCTGCCAGCTGGGAGAGTATATATTAGTTTTCATTTTCTATAGTATGTAAGGAGGTTTTAATTAAACCTTATCCATTAATGCTTGTTACCATTATACAGGCATGTTCATTAGGAATATATTTCCTATTTGCTCAAACATGTTCATAGTTATGTCACTGCCTAAACTTTATTTTGCAAAAGTCAGACAAAACTTTTGTTAGTATATATTAGGTTGCTATTAGACTATTTCTTCTAAACAGTTACTAATTACAAGGATTTTTTAAAAATATGCTTGAGGTAGCTCCCCCATATGTTGTTTTAAAAAATATTACTGGGACTCTACAAGTCCTACAAGAGGACTCTACAAGTAACTGGTTAAAGGCAGCCAGTTGTAGTTTGATTCCTTGAATGAAAAACTGTTGATTCTCCTCTTTACACCGCTAGATATACATAACCAAATATCTACTGATGACAGATCTTAACACTGGCAATCCTTAAACCAGCAAAATAAGTATATGACATAAATTTGTGGGAAGCACTCAACTGAGACTTGTTGATAAGTAAATGCCGTCCATCTTGAGGACGTGTTTATGGTGTTTAAGTTGTGCTTGATCATTTTATGGCCCAGGAAAGAAGGATTTCTATCAGCGAGACCACTCAGAGGGAGAGAAGTAATGAATTTGCTCCTCAAATATATGCAGTAATGATACCTTGCATTCTCAACGTTAAATAAAATAATGAAGTGTTTTGGTCTGACTTACTTGGTGTACTGATCTTCTGTTCCTCCCTTCTGCAGCAGCACCCTATTTCGCCGATTTTAATTTGGGACAAAAGAGGGCTTTAATTTTGTCTTTACTTTTGCCTTTCTGTCTATTTTTTCTCAAGCTTCCCATGAGCAGATCCTCAGCTCCAGGCATGGGGTCTTTTCATTCCAGGGAAAGGATTTAACCGTTTTTCTGTGCAGTGATCATACATGCAGTTGCCTTGTCTACCATTTCTGATATGATTGCCGGTGATATGCATCATCTTCATCTTGTTTGCATGTTGATAGATAAGGGGATATTCAAATGTGTTATATATACAGTGGGAAGCTTGAGCCTTGCTAATCCCCATATTTAGCCTGAATTCAGGTGAAAATCTCAAGACTGAAGAATTTTTAAATCTCCCATGCCTTACTATGAACTTGTGTTACAAATATATTGAGAATACACCATATTCTCTGCAGTTTTTTTTAAGTCATACTGTTGTAACTAATTCAGTAATCTTTGATTCATGTGAACCTTAATGAAACCACCAGAACAGAATAACAGCAACCAAGACTCCAGTTGGCCGTGCGTTCTGTTTTGCCAATTGAGGTCAAGCCTGAACTCTTACCTAATTTGAAAAGTAAAATAATGTCAAATATGTCTCTCAGAAAACTACCAGCATCTAACATGGCATGGTACCAGGCACATGGCAGGAGCTCAGTAAATGTGTATCTCTGCAATGAAAGTCCACCCACCCCACCCCAGTTACTACCAAAGACAAATGACTTATTCCCTTAGAAGGCTTAAAATCTCGTAAGTAAAGAGATATATAATTAATATTAGTTACATAAATCAATTAGTGCAACATTATGCAATTAATATCCTGTGCTGTGTGTTCTAATCATGGTGTGAACTAAATGCTAAGGGATCATGGAGGAGATGGAATAAGTGATTCTTCCAGGCAGAAAGGAGTGGGAATGGGGCTGCTGCCCAAGGAAAAATCATGGTTTGGTCACTACCCTGGGGACTGAGCAGGAGCTCTCCAGGCGCAGAAAGGGGTGTGTGGTTGAGGAGGCCATTCAGAAGACCCTTCAGAAGACCTATGAATATGCCATATTTCTTTATTCACACATTGTCTGGGTTGTGAGATTTTTTAGTTCACTGGGAGCTGGGATTGCCTGGGAAAGTTCCTAAATGCTACACTAACGGCTTTGGCCTGGGAGGGTAGTGGGACATCTGATTTTGAAGTGACAACATGACCAGTGGTTTACAGCCAGGCTGCTCGGACCTTAACCTGCATCACAGTCCCCAGGAGGGATGGCCAGAACAGACTGCTGGACCCCAATCCAGAGTTTCTGATGCAGGAGCTGTGAGTGAGACCTCAGAGCTTACATTTCTAACAAGTGCCCCAGTGCAGCTGATGCTGCTCACCACTGGGTTTAGACATTAAACTGAAATATCGAGGGCAGAAGTCACTGAGGTTCTGTATGTGAGTTTATTAAAATATCAAGTAAGGTAGGAGACAAAAATCACTACCCAGAATATGCCAGTAATGATTTTTGTTGTTCATCATATTTGAGACCTTATTATATACACAGGGTTAACGGTTCCAGAGAGTCGCCTCTCTGGCATTAATGGTAGGATTCCTGGAGTCACCAGAAGAGTCACAAAAAGACTCCTCTAATACTTTTACTGACCTCATTAAGCCCAATTCAGAGGAATACAGTAAGTTTATAACATCATTGTTAGGTTCTTGGAGACTGCAACTTTAAGCAAACCAACTATAGCAGGTCCTCGAATGACGTCATTTCATTCAACATCTTTTTTTTTACAGCATTGATGAGAAAACGTGATTTGGCTATATGCTGTTTTGCCTAAAGTTAGTTTCCAGGAACCTATTGACGATGTTAAGTGTGGATTTAACTGTACATAGAAAAGGCAGCTTTGGGCAGCTAAGTTCTTTTCACATTGGGCCATCTTTCTTTCTCCTCCCAGCTCCACACACACACAATGGTAGCATCCCACCTTCTGTGATAAGCACTCAGGGGTGGAGGGTGGTATTAAGGCAGAAGGGGGTGTCTTGGGGGAACATTCTTAGATGGGGATTTTATTTTCTCGCTGTCTTGTCATCTTGTGCCCGAATGCCTTTTGTATCTATTGCCTAGGAAATCACTTAGCTATATCATCACGTTCTCCCCAGTATTTGGTGTATGCAGTTCATTAGAGAAGCTAGTATCACTTACAAGGATACTATTCTGGGGCCACTGTGGGAAAGAAGAATGATACCCAAAACTGTGAGGCAGTTTTAAAGTACCATTTCACTATTCGGAGATTTCAAAAAATGGTGCAACATTAATTAGCTGTGAAAGCAACAAAGAGGAAAACACCATAGGCTAAATCCCCACAAGCTGAGTGTCCAGTTCCTTTATCCTGATTTTGTTTGAGGCCTGCACAGAGAGATTTTAAAAAGGCATTGCTGATTCATTGTCATTAAGAGGCAGAGTACATTTAAGACAAGTCCATCTGGGGGCTCCCCCTTCCAACTCTTCAGAATGCCTGTGATGTGTCAAGTTCTCTAAGGTGCAGTGACCAACAGGTAAAAATCTTAGCTCTCCTTAGCGCTTACATTCTAGTTGGGAAGAGAGATAAGAAACAAGATATATTAGTAAATCCAGACCATGTTAAGTAATCAGAAGTGCTAAGTAGAAAAATAAATTAGGGAAGAAGAGTAAGCAGTGTTGAATGGGAAAAAGAGGATGCAGTTTTAGATAGGATATCTAAGAAGGACATCACTAAGAAAGTGACTTCTGAGCAAAGACTTGAAGGAAATGAGGGAGCTAGTCATGTGAAAACATGGGAAACGAACATTCCAGAAAGAGGAAAAGCATAAGCAGTCTCTAAGGCCATACTTGCTGTGTAGCATGTTGGGTATACCCTAGATGAGCAAGGAAGAGAGTGGTTGGGGAAGAGCCAGGGAGGAGACAGATTGTAGAAATCCTTGTAGATCACTGGAAGATCTCAAACTCGTACCCTGAGTGAGATGGGACACATTATGAGGATGCTCCATATGTGCAAAGAAATGGCCCTATCATACTTAATTTTTAACAAGATAACTTAGGCTGATGTGTTGAGGAAAAAAATGAAGGAAGGAGGCAAGACTGTAAGCAAGGAGACCAACTAGGAGGCTGTTAAAAATAATCCAGGCAAGAGATGATGGTGTTTGGACCAACATATGAACAGTGGAGATAGTGAGAAATGGTCATTTTCTCATTCTATTTTGGAAGTTTGGCAAGAAGGGATTCACTGACTGACTGGATGTGAGGTGTGAATGAGAAAGACAAGACATCAAGGATGATGCCAGAGTTTTTGCATGGAACAGGGAGAAGAATATTGTCATTTACTGAGATGGGGAAGGGGAGCAGGTTTGGATGAGATTAATTTTGTTAAGTGCAGCCATGATAAGTGTGAGATGCATATTAGACATCCGAGTAGGCCAGCTTGTCAAATAGGCGGTAGGATATACGAGTCTGGGTTCAGGAGAGAGGTACGGGCATCCAGGGAGTCATCCACATGTAAATTTATGCTGCGAGATGGGATGAGGTCACCAAAGCAGTGAGTGCAGGTAGAAAATAAAACATATTCAAGGATTGAGCCCTAGAGGACTCTGATGTTTAGAGGTCAGGGAGATGAGAAATCCCATAAGAGTATAGCAACCTGGAAGCTGAAATAAGTGAAAAAGATGTTTGAAGGAGGAGAACACTATCTGACAGCTGTGTTAGACCCTTCCCATAGACCAAGGACAATCAAAACCAGCATTGACCAGTGGATTTAGCAATACAGAAGTCATTGCTAACCTTGGTAAGAGTAGTTTGGGTGGAATGGTGAGTAGATTTCTGAAAGACACCACAATTAACAATTTTCTCTCCTCTCTCCTGCACCAGCACAGCCTCCTTTCTATCACACTACTACGTGAGCATATAAATGCGCCATTATTTCTCTCATCTTAAACACCCATCTTGACTTCCCTTTCCCTTCCATCTACCACTCCATTTCTGTCCTTTCCATTAAGACAAAATTCCTGAAATAGCGTATTCTTGATGTCATCAATTTCTTCCCATTATTCCCTGGAATTTTGTTTTAAGGACTTAAGGCTGTCAGCTGAGAGGATGGAGAGAGGTGGTGAAGACTTGAGGACAAAGGGGAGTAAGCATTTTGTAAGAGAATGGAAGAGTGCACAGAATTGGAAAACGTGGTGTGACTGGTGGGTGTCATCAGAGGCGGACTTGACAGTGGCAATTGTGACTTTAAAATGAGATCAGTCTGTTTGGTGGTGTGTTATTCCTCAGCCCCATTCTGCTGGGCAGGTGCAGGCAGGGAGTGAGCAGACAGTTGGTTTTAACAAGAGTTGTGATTTATTTTTGTCCAGAGAATTTCAAGAGGGGGACAGATTTGAGATTTTGTGCTTATGAGGATTTCTTATGGTTTTCAAATTGAGTGAGGAAGAAACCAGGGCAGAGGTAAAAGGACATTAGAGGTCAGGGTGTTGGAGGGATCATCTGTGTGATTAATGAAATTACCAAGAATCATGCAGGAGATCAGTAGGGCTGAAGCAGATGACAGTGAGCCGACTCTAAACCTTCAAGGAACTGGGGAAGCAGCCAGGGTGAATGGCTGCCTGCAAGGAGGAGGGTAGAGGAGCAGTTATTTGGAAGTTGGAGTGAAGAAGAGTATCAACCCCCATCCCAGCACGGCAGGATGAAGAGTGTTGGGGAGAAGACAGTCCCAGCTGGAGAGCATTGCCAGGGAAGTGCTTCCTCACGAGAGAGCAGGGTTTCAGTTAGAGCAAAGATGAAGGGGATGTTCCAGAAGAGCCTGAGGTTCTGGGAGATTTTGCTGACGATTGCCCATGAGTCTAAGAAGTGCAGTGGAAGTATTTCAGGAGAAGGAAGGAGATCTGGGAACGTCAGAGTCTGAGGAATGCGAGAAACTTAGGCTTCTGGAGGTGGCTTTCTGAGGAATCCAGAGTCCCAGCATAGTATAGTCTCACCTGTGAAACATCCTGCATCTTGCTCCTCACAGGTCATGGAGTAGTTCCATTAATTTCTGGGCTTTTCCGGGCGAGCAGGCAGCAGCATGCCATGTTGGAAGGCAGCAGGGCCCACTCATGCTCCAGTTTGTCTTTGCCACCTGGTTTGTGTCCAGTCAAGACTGTGGATTTTGGGGCTGTGGCCTGGAGGAAGCCCCACATCCTCACCGATTGTGCTGGCCTTGCTCTCAGTGCCTCAGTGGGGTCTGCTGAGGAGCAAGCCAGAGAGGAAGGCCAACCGGCCTCGCAGCCAGGAGCAGGGTTTCCCAAGCTCACGCGATGTGCTTACCAGCTTTAAACGCTTACTGCAGCTGCAGAGCACCTGCACTGTTGTTTGTAATTATTTTCTGTAAATACATTCACTTTTGTTTTCTTGTGGAAATGTCTTTTTCAAGGAAACTCATATGAAACCTGCCACAATTGAAAAGTTCTTGTAAAAAATGAGTACAGAACCAGGATGACAAAAAATTTAAACATGTACATCCTCATACACCCTAGATCATCTCATTTGCCACTTTGGGAAGTGAGCGAATCAGATAATGGCTGGGACTCAGACTCACTCCTTCACTCCTCTTTTACAAAGCTGCCCACCTGTGTCTTCTCTCTTTCTTGTTTCTACTTTCCTATTGATGGCCCTATGATTTACATGCGGGAGAATCAGGCTGAATTATTGTACTTGAGAAGAGCATTTCCCTTATGTGCACGCCCCATGAAGGAGCGTGGCCCATGCAAAGGCCCTGAGGTGGCAGAGAATATGTGCATTCAGGGATGCCGCAGGAGTGAAGGCACCTAGTGGGAGAGGCCTGCACACCGGCTGCTGTAGGCAGGTTAAAAATATAGGTCTTTTTCTGTGAGCAGCGTGAAGCTCCCCTTAAGGAGGGTCACCTCCCAAATCAAATGATTAGATTTGAGTTCTAAAAGATCTCTTTTCAGTCATGCAGAAAAGGGATTGGAGAGGGCAGATGTGGGGTGGATAGTTGGGAGACGCTCTTGCAGAGTCCACAGGAGACCCAATGGCCTAGAGTCAAATGGTGCTGATGGCAAAGGATGGAAGGATAAAGTTCTAAGAAATGTTTAGAGGGCAAAAGGAGCAAGACGTGGCACTTGCTTGAATGCAGGGATTCAAGAGAAGGGAGATCAGGGATGACTTCAGCATCTCTGGCTGGCGTTGCTTGGTAGGTGGTGGTAGAATGCTTTGAAATGGAGGACACCAGAGCTGGGACTGGAGGGATTATGTTGAGTATGGTTTTGGACAAATTGAATTGGAGGTTCCTGGGTGACGTCAATAGAATGATGTGTCCAAGTTGGGTACATGGGTCTGGAGCTCAGAAGAAAGGTGGGAAGTGGAGAAAGGAATTGGAGTTTCACTGGCCTGTGCTTTAGGTGTGATTGTAAAGGTTGATGTGGTCTACCTGCCTCTTCTTGTCACTGTGACCTTTCCTATTTGAGCTGATGTGCAACAGAGTTTCTACACCAGCCAGCCTATTATAATAAGGCTGGATTGATTATTCTCCCTCTGAAAAAAGGCAAAATATACTGTTGTGTTATTATACTAACAATGACTGAGATGCAGTGAGATTTTTTTCCTCTTCCACCTCCTCTTCTTTAAAAATGTTTCTATAAAAAGGGACACTTTTTATAACCAATTAAGAGATGACCATCTGCCCCTCGCTTTCCATAGGCAAACTGACTGTAGCAAGATCTGAGAGCCAAAGCTGCACATTTAAGTAAAGTATATTTATTATTTCTAAGTTGTATTTATGCAGCTAGATTCATGTTTTCAGTTCTGGAGAAATTTTACATGCTAATCACTTTTTGTTAATTTAATTTTTAAATTGTTTTGAAAAATTTTAGTGACTTTTGCTTCTTAATGCTTATTCATTTTGGTTTTCCTGGTTAATAGATTACTGTCCTAGATGAGACATGGACTGTATTCAGGCGTTACAGTCGTTTTCGAGAAATGCATAAAACATTGAAGTTAAAGTATGCAGAGGTAAGTCATGAAATTATTATCTCCAATTAAGAGCATTCATTTTATAAAGTAAATGAGCTGATTGCATTAGCAATGTTATCTCTCTCTCTCTCTCTCTGTCTCTCTCTCTCTTTCAGATACTAGCTTATTAGTGTCACCAAGTCTTATTTCAATTATCCATTTATCAAAGATGACTTTTAAATTTTTATTCTTTGTTCCATTTCTGTTCTACATAATTTGAACATTTTCTAAACACAAGATTTCGAAAGTGGTAGTGCAGTGACAGTAAGTGAACTCCATCCTTCTCGTACATTTTATGGTTAATTTTAAATAAATATTTTAATCAGTTTAAAACTGCTCAATTATGAGACGTATTAAAATTAAAATAACTGCTTCACATAGATTTACACTTTTTTCTTTAAAAAAGAAAGACTACATTCATGCTTAGTCTTCTACTTAATGAGAAGTCAAGTCATACCAGTTATTTTGCCATGGAACATAGAGGGAAAGGTAGATGGAAAATGCAGAATTATCTAGAGGCCAGAAAGCATTTCATGCATCAGATCAAATACCCAGAGGGTATTAATACGTTAATCGTCTTTTCCTTTTGGAACAAACACTGGTTTCTCAAGTAATGTTAAGCAAAGTATTCCTAGAATGAATATGTGTTTTCCAAGTGATGATGGTGATAATTTTACTTCAGCTAAAGGAATCATTATCTAGGTCCAGCTTTCTGGGAATTTTGGGTTGAACTGACTGCAAATCAATCAACAGTCATTATCTAATTAGCCTACTTTCACGAAATACTGGTTTTTAGCACTGTTTTTATGGTTTTTTATGACATTCTAAAAAATAATTTAGTTAGAAATTTGATTCACTAATTTGGTTCACATTAAATAATGTTTCCTTAACATTCTCATGGCTTCCACCCTTTTAAAAATCTGATATAAAATACAAAGAGAAATAACTTTTTGTAAATAAAATGGTTCCCTGATGTATAGAAGAATCTTCAGCTCAGGTAGAATTAAGCTGTGTTCGTTTGTTTGCATTGCTATAAAGGATTACTGGAGACTGGGTAATTTATGAAGAAAAGAGGTTTATTTGGCTTACAGTTCTACAGGCTCTACATGAAGCCTAGTGCTGGCATCCACTTCTGGTGAGGGCCTCCGGAAGCTTCCAATCATGGCGGAAGATGAAGGGGAGCCAGTGTGTCACATGGGGAGACAGGGAGCAAGAGAGAAAGGAGGTCCTAGACCCTTTTTCACAATCAGATCTCAAGGTACTCATTACTGTGGGATACCACCAAGCCATTTGTGAGGAATCTGCCCTCAAGATCCAACGCCTTCTGCTAGGCCCCACCTCCAACATTGGGGATCATATTTCAACGTAAGATTTGGTGGGGATACACATCCAAACCATATCTGATGCTATCTTTGAAATTCTGTTACTAAGCTGTCACACTCTAGCCTTTTATTAAAAATTTAGGAAACTTCAAGTGGGAATTTGTTCCCAAGAGGCTTCATTCCAGAAGTAACTGTAATAACTTCAAAATCAAATTATTAAGTTTGTATCTGCAGTTTAACTTTCATGTCTCAAATCAATATTGACAGTTAAAAGAAGTATTCTGTACATATGATATGTATAAAGCAGCTTGTTTTTAAAGTGAGCTTTGCAGCTCATTAACCACGTGGTTTTAAGTGCCTACCTCAGTATTTTAATAGTGGTCAGATTTTGCATATTTAATTAAAGTCACTGAATTCCCAAAGCAATACATAGAAAAAGCAATTTCCATGAAATAAAAGCATTCAGACTTTATATATACACACACACATTCATTCCAGGATGTATTTATTTTATATTGATTCTTGAATTAGTTTAACCCATTCTGTGTGGGCACATTTTTCTAGATTCCAGTAATACTGTGGTAGACAAGAACAAAAATTTCTTCTTCTGTATATCTTAAATATGGGGCAGACAGTAAACAAGGAGAAAATAATAACTAGCACTTTAAGAGTAAGATGCAGCATTGCAGTTACCATTTAAAGTGAGTTACGTGCCTTATATGAAAAATAGCAATAAAGAATGGTGGTGCAGAAGGGGTTGGGCACTTTAGTACAAGGTCGTTTCAGGGTTGGGCTTTCTGACAAGGTGGCATTCTAGCTGATATATTAGCTGAGAGATATTTAAAAGAGTTTTCAGAGCACCAGTATACAACTCTAATCTGTGTTTTTAAAGAAAACTCTAGAATGAATATAACAGAAACAATCTTTAAAGATATAATAGAAGAAAACATACCCAAGGTTAAGAATGACATGAACCAGTGAGTCAAAGAAATTACCTGGTACCAGGCAAAATGAATGAACACAGATTATCACATATGTAAGAGTATTTTCAAGAGGAAAAAGGGTGTATTACAAATATGTTTTAAAAAATCTTCAACTGAAGAAAATCCAATTGGTGTCATTCATTCATTCACTCATCTGTATTGAGCAACTCTGCATGGTGAACACAGTGTGAACAAGACAGCTGCATTCCCTCTTCTCATGAAGTAGACAGAATAAACAGTAAACAAATAAGGCAATTTCAGCTAGTGTAAAGTGAATTAAACCAGGCCTTGTGATAGTGTGGCATGAGAGCTGGGCAGTGAACTGCTTTAGGTGGGTCAGGCCAGGCACACCTTTCTGAAAGCATGGGATTTGTGCTGAGATCTGAATGTTGAGAAAGAGCCAGCCATGAAAATCTAGAGGTGGGTACATTATAACTCAGGGGAAGAGCAAGAGCCAAGGCCCTGCAGTAGAACCAAGTTTGGTTTGTTCCAAGAACAAAAAGGCCTGGAAAAGTGGTGAGGATAGTAGAGGAATGTGGGCAAAGAGGTAAGAAGGGACTCTATCATGTGGAGCCTTGAACTATATTCATCGTGCATGGGAAGCCACTGGACAGTATACAGGAAACCCTGTAACAAAGCGGTTTTCTTTACACTCTTAAAAGGTGATTTTAATGGACATACCTGGATGGATTGTTGGGGTGCTAGAGAGCTGAAATCCAGAATTCTTTTTAGACATTAATTTGAGGATACTTTTAAACACCCAATTGGAACTATCGAGAGAGAGATGAAGGATGTAAGCCTAAAGTTTAAGGGAGAAAGATATTATGAACCTTCTCTTAGAAACACAAGTTACTGTTTGGATCAGGAATAATTAAGAAATTTTTTTTTATTTCTTTTACACAAATTAAGTAAAGTCCTTTTGTTTCTGCTTCAATTTCTAGCTAAGTTTTAGTCTTCAGACCATTTCTATTCATAGGCGACTTCTGCTCACAGAAGCCCCTTTTCCTGAAGACAGGCTCAGGATCTCAGTGATAGCTAAGAATGGAAATTGGTTTTCCATGTTGTGTTTAATTTTGTGGCTTATAATTACTCTCTCATAAGGACAAAAAAAATGTTACATATAAAAGAGAACCTACAAACGTGTGTGCATGTGTTTGAAGGAAAACAGACTATGGGAGTGGTGATTTGAAACCTTGCAGTAAGCTCCTAAAACAAACAGCACGTGTTGAAAGGTACAGACCCCGAGGTGTGCCATGCCATTGTTTGTGTCCATAGCCACAACTCCGACACTTACAGGGTGCTGACCGTGGGCCAGGTGCCATGCTGTGCATCTCATGTGGTTCTCGGACATCACTGAGAAGTGCAGGGGCTGTTACCCTCCTCTTTTTACAGAGGCAGACACGGAAGAGCGGGAGATGTAAATAACTTGCCTTGTGTCAGACAATTGATGAGCAGAAGCCAGTCCCAGGCCATTGCACTCTACTTTCTAAACCAACAATAATATAAAAATGGGAAAAAAGAATTGTTTCTAAAAACACAGTAGCCTGTTATTCTGGATCTAAATCTTATTTCACTCACAACAGCATTGTCCATTTAACATTTTTAAGATAAAGCTTGAAATTAAGTTGAATATCAGCTGTCTTTTTTCCTGTAAAGTTCTTTTTTCTCTTATGCAGCTCAGCTTCGTGTAGTCTTACTTGCTGAGTATTTGTTGGGACTTGAGATCAATGTTTATTAGGTATTTGTCAATTATTATAGCTCTCATTAGTGCTTATATTATTACCATCTCTGTAAATAATGCTAATCTGCTACCTCCAAGTGGACTATTTGGCCTGACAACATCCTAGAAATCACTTGATTTGCTAAAGACCTAATTCTTTCAGGAAAGCCAAACGGTTGATACAAAAGGATCCTGAAAAATTTCTTCTCATGGGTGACTATTTTATAGCCAAGTGGGAACATATTTTATTTACTTCACTCCTTCACCAGATTGGGCTCATTATTTCTGTGGAAGTAGAAGACTATTCTGGCTCTCTTAATTGCAAGGGTAACAAAATGTTTGATGATAGTATATTTTTAAATGACACATATTAAATTTACCTAGCCATGCAAGGCTCCAAAATTTTAATCAAGCCAAGAAATATTGAAAAGCACACTGGAATTCAAAATATACAGAAATTGTTATGTGCTTGCCAGGATAGACTCTTCTGTTACTTTAACACTTTCATTTTAGTTATAGCCTATAGTCTTTTGGAACTTTGTCTAAAATGATATCCTGCCCATTCACATTTCATCTGGAGTTTAGCCATGGAGTTTCATCCTCCTGGGGGGTATAACTTTAAAGCAGTTTGATGTGACAGGTCTCTTGATGGAGATTTGTTTTCTTTCGGTAATCTTTTTTCCCCAATAATAAATTACATGTTCATTATAAAAGATTGACATTATTCAACAATATATCCATGGAATGTGAAAGTTCTTCTTAATCTAACCCTCAGTAGGAATGATTTGCAACACTCACCAGCAAGTCCTCCTGGGTCCAGCTGTGCATTCAGACTCACAACTCCCATAGCCCATGCTCAGCATCAGGTTCCCTGGAAAGAACACATGACGAGAACCACTGCTTGCCAGCAGGGCGCAGGGGCTTGGAGAAGCCCCCCAAGCAGTCTCTGGAACAGTCCACTCAGCTGTCTGAGAGCTGTTCCTTGCCTCACTTCTCCAGGTGATAGCTAATATACAGAGTTGAGCCCCACGTGGGCATGTGTGAGAATCACTCTGGCCTAGAATCCCGTGCCAGAAGGGAACCAGTGTCTCTAGTAACAACCCCATAGGCAGAATTTCCAGAGTCCCAGCAGCCTGCTGAGTTACGAGTCACCTCACTCAGAGAAGCCTAAAGCTATGGCTTCCCACAAGATAACTGTCATTCCCTATCTGGGAGTCGGGGGTGTCATTTTTACCACGAGCATAAGCAGCATTGCCTCGTAACAAACTTGGCATGTCACCTTTATCAGGTTTCCAGAATCCTGTTGGTGGACATTTGGGTAGTTTCCCAATTATTGCTGTTGTGACTACTTCTCTGTGAACATTCTTGAACATACCTATATGTCTTCTGGTTCATGTGTAAGACTTTCTCTGTGAAGAAATTTGATAATTGCTTAAATGTTCTTAAAGACTTTGAAAACCCAAGATCTGTAAAGAATGCACTAAGTTAGGTGGACTGAGAGCCCTGAAAGCCATCACCCTAGCAAGAAAGTTTAAGAATTCCTTAACCATCATTACAGCTAAGCCTTCTAATCTCCCTGTTCACTCACATTCATTTGGTTAATTATTTACTATAATATCTCCTTAAGGAGAATGATGTGCTGGTCAACTGAAGACCCCTCAGGGATACTTTATATACATTTGGGTGGTGAGCCAATTAAAGTGATAAGGAGTTGTTGATTATTAGATATAAGATAAGTCTCTGAATAAAATAGAAGCAACCTAAGGTTATTGCAAATAGAACTTATGAATTGAGAAGACAAGAAGACACTGGGTTCCGTAAAATTCTGGGAAGTTGGGGTTGAGAGCAGGGGAAAAGCAAAAACCAAAGAAAATTTTAGTCCTTTTTTTAATTGTATGGTGACAAATTTTATGAATAGAAAACATAAATTATTTGTACTTTGTAATACTGAAGAACAACAGATTTGCTGCACGTGATCTTCAATCATATGCAAATGTTATTGCCATTCTGTTTTCAGATTCACCGTATGAGTAGGCTGAGTTCTTCACTGGAGGTGCTGCATTATTCAGGGTTTTTTAAATTGTTGTTTTATTTTTATTTATTCATTTTCTTTAATCTTAGCAGTTTCTTCTAGATTTTAAATGGGCTTCCTCTTTTGTTTTGAATTAATTTGTCCTCTTCATCTATTGACATGTATTATGCAAGATAATAGCTCCTTCTGGCATTCATTTTCTACTCTCCTTCATTGACCTTGTATGGAATCTTAATCAAATTAAACCTATGTTTTCCAATTCAGGTCTGTAAAGTGATAATGCCACAGCTAGTTTGTAGAAGATTGTGAGAGCCTCAGATACAATGTGTTACTGAAAGCAACTCTGAAGTATTATGCAGCATCTGCCAGAGAGCAGATCTTTGAAATTTTATCATGCAAATAATTTCTGTAGTGCTCTTTTTCTGTATGAAAACTATGTATTTTTGACTCGATTAAAATCAGTGTAAGTCTTTTAAATATCAATCAAGTTACATTCTCAGAAACAAAGCCCCCATGAAGTGTTCTCTTTTTGTTTCTATGAGGAGGAGATAGAGTTACTGTTTCTGTCTGGTGTTCATGAAGCTTACCTGTAGATCCAGGTCACAATCCGAGAGTTCAGCAAGACAGAAACATTGCTCATCAAGCTGAAGAGAAAAAAACTTTTAAAACCACATCTCTTTTTCATCCATTAGCATGAGTAGTGAAGAGCTAGTATCCTCCTAGCTTTTTAGATGACTGGTCTGATATTTTAACAAAGTTGTATGACATGAGGCTGGAATGTCACAGGCCATCAGGAGAGCTACTGCTTCCAGGAGATTCAGAGATGCCAACTCCTGTCTGATTTTTTTTTAGAAGACTTTATTTTCATATGTTTCACAAGGAGTCCTTCTTTGCAAATGCTAGAGCCTCGTGAGCACTGCTGTGGACTGAAGGTTTGTGTTCCTCCTAAATTGTGTTAAAATTTAACCTACAATTTGTTCATATTAAGAGATGGGACCTTTGGGAGGTGACTAGGTCATGAGACCCTCATAAATGGGATTAGTGCCTGAGGGAGCTTTCCCCCACCTCCTGCCATGTGAGGACACAGAAGGCGCCATCTTTGGGGAACAAGACCTCAGCAGATACTGAATCTGCTTACACCTTGATCTTGGACTTCACAGCCTCCAGAACTGTGAGCAGTAAATTTCTGCTCTTCATAAATTACCCAGTCAAAGGTATTTTGTTACAGCAACCCAAATGGACTAAGTCAGGCACCTTACTTTTCAAGGACATAAATCTCACAGTGAAACAGATGAAGCACTGGAATCACTCATTGAGGGTCTTTTTATGATATTCTTGGCTGAATGATTCTGAAGCCAGTTTGTGCTGCTGTGCTTAGAGGCAAGAGAATGAATTTTGAAAATGAGACATTTCATGTATTAAAATGTACAATGAAAGCAAGTGCTAAGGGATGCCTGTGCATCATGAGCGTGGAAGCTACATGGAACAGTTCATGTTGCTTGTCTTCATCATAACTAAGTTATCACAGTGAGTCATTAGAGTCCCCAAGTTTCAAGCACAATCAGCCTCAATCAGCCACATCCCTAGGGAGCTCCCTTTTCCCCACAAAGCTGAGAGAAAAATATTTTGAGAGCCTTCCATAAAAATGGAAAATTGCTGTGTTAGAGCAATTGTTCTCTCACATCTGGCATTCTCTGGGTGCCCAGTAAATACCAGTGGGAGGGAAGAAAACGACTAGGCAAGAGGTTATTTAATTTGTAGATGGACTTTTCAGTTGGTGCTGATGAAACATTTCTCACCTTCTTGATTTTCTGAGCAGCACCAAAGAAAGAAATGAAAATAATTTGGCTATTGGCCTTTTATTTGTCTTGGACAACTATTAGCCATCCATTATTGAAATGCATTGTAGCAGTTTTATTACTAGCATTTCAAGTTTAATATAAAAATTGCAAATCTGCTCACCACCCAAATTATAATGCTACCAACTGTAGCCACAGGGAGCACCCAATAAGCCTTAGATAAATTCAGTTGCACCAAGCACTCAGCCTCCTTGAATTTCTAAATAGCAAATAGCTATGCAGACAAAAATAGAATACTGCCAGCTTCCTGACCCTGTACATTATCAGAGGCCCAGGTATTTCACTGTGTGGTTTGTATCACACCATTCTCTTCAATTGGTAGATGAATAGCATTTAAATCACTGCTTTCAAGGATGAGTGGAGGCACAATGAGCATCCAAATTACCTGGGAAGCTTTTCCAGAATATGCAGACTCAGGCCCCAAACTAGGAATTTCTTATTCAGTAAATCTGACTTGGGGCTCAGGAGTGTGTAATTGGGAGAAAATCCTCCATAGGATGTTCTCTGGACCACTGATTAAGACATTGCCTATCCTCTTTTGCATCTATCTTGGGCGCATTAGTTGATTTTTTTTTTTAATTTCAGTAGATGTTTGGGGGAACAGGTGTGTTTGGTTACACGGATAAGTTCATTAGTGGTTAGTGGTGATTTCTGAGATTTTGGTGCACCCATTACTCGAGCAGTGTACGCTGTACCCAGTGTATAGTCTATTATCCGTCACCCCATCCCACCCTTTCCCCTGAGTCCCCAAAGTCCGTTCGTTGTATCATGTTTCCTCAGAGTTTAGCTCCCACTTAGGAGTGAGAACATGTGATGTTTGATTTTTCATTCCTGAGTTACTTCACTTAGGATAATGGTTTCCAATTCCATCCAGGTTGCTGCAAATGCCATTATTTTGTTTCTTTTTATGGCTGAGTAGTATTCCATGTTGTGTGTGTGTGTGTGTGTGTGTGCATGTGTATATATAAATGTATATATATACATACATATATGTGTGTGTGTGTATATATACACACATACGTGTACGCACATATATATAACATTACCCACTTGATTGATGGGCATTTGGGCTGATTCCATATTTTTGCAATTGTGAATGGTTCTGCTATAAACATGTGTGTGCATGTGTCTTTTTCATGTAATGACTTCTTTTCCTCTGGGTCAATACCCAGTAATAGGCTTGCTGGATCAAATGATAGATCTACTTTTAGTTCTTTAAGAAATCTCCATATTGTTTTCCACAGTGGTTGTACTAGTTTACCTTCCCATCAGCAAGTGTAAAACTGTTCCCTTTTCACCACATCCATGCCAACATCTTTTATTTTTTTGATTTTTTAAATTATGGCCATCCTTACAGGAGTAAGGTGGTATCACATTGTGGGTTTGATTTGCATTTAACTGATAATTAGTGATATTGAGCATTTTTTCATATATTTGTTGGCCATTTGTATATCTTCTTTTGAGAATTGCCTATTCATGTCCTTAGCCCACTTTTTGATTGGATTATTTGAGTTTTTTGTTTTTTGTTTATTTTTTGTTTGTTTTTTGCTGATTTCTTTGAGTTCCTTATAGATTCTGGATATTATTCCTTTGTTGAATACATAGTTTGCAGAGATTTTTTCCCACTCTATGGGCTGTCTGTTTATTCTGCTGATTATTTCTTTTGCTGTGCAGAAGCTTTTTAGTTCAATTAAGTCCCGTCTATTTATGTTTATTTTTTGTTGCGTTTGCTTTTGGGTTCTTGGTCATGAAGGCTTTGCCTAAACCAATGTCTAGAAGAGTTTTTCCGATGTTATCTTCTAGAATTTTTATGGTTTCAGGTCTTCTATTTAACTCTTTGATTCATCCTGAGTTGATTTGTGTATAGGATGAGAGATGAGGATCCAGTTTCATTCTTCTACATGTGGCTTGCCAATTATCCTAGCACCATTTGTAGAATAGGGTGTCCTATCCCCACTTTATGTTTTTGTTTGCTCTGTCAAAGATCAGTTGGCTGTAAGTATTTGGGTTTATTTCTGGGTTCTCTATTCTGTTGTATTGGTCTATGTGCCTATTTTTATACCAGTAACATGCTGTTTTGGTGACTATAGCCTTATAGTATAGTTTGAATTGGGTAAAGTGACGCCTCCAGATTTGTTCTTTTTGCTTAGTCTTGCTTTGGCCATGTGGGCTCTTTTTTGGTTCCCTATGAATTTTAGGGTTTTTTTTCTAGTTCTGTGAAAAATGATGGTGGTATTTTGATGGGAATTGCATTGAGTTTGTAGATTACTTTTGTCAGTATGGTCATGTTCACAATATTGATTCTATCCATTTATGAGCATGGGATGTGTTTCCATTTGTTTGTGTCATCTATAATTTCTTTGAGCAGTGTTTTGTAGTTTTCCTTGTAGAGAACTTTCACTTCCTGTATATAGTTCTAAGTGTTTTTTTTTTTCCAGCTATTGTAAAAGGCGTTGATTTCTTTATTTGATTCTCCACTTGGTTGCTATTGGTGTATAGCAGCACTAGTGATTTGTATACATTCATTTTGTATCCTGAAACTTTACTGAATTCATTTATCAGATCTGGAAGCTTTTTGGATGAGTCTTCAGGGTTTTCTAGGTGTACAGTTATATCATCGTGCACAGTGACAGTTTGACTTCCTCTTTCTGAGTTGGATGCCCTTTCTTTCTCTCTTGTCTGATTGCTCTGGCTAGGACTTCTAGTACTACGTTGAATAGAAGTGGTGAAAGTGGGCATCCCCCTTGTCTTGTTCCAGTTCTCAGGGGGAATGCTTTCATCTTTTCTCTGTTCAATATATTGTTGGCTGTGGGTTTGTCATAGATGGCTTTTATTAACTTAAAGTATGTCCCTTCTATGCTGATTTTCCTGAGGGTTTTAATCATAAAGGAATGCTGGATTTTGTTAAATGCCTTTTCTGCATCTCTTGAGATGATCTGGAATTTTTGTTTCAATCCTGTTTATGTGGTGTATCACACTTATTGACTTGGGTGTGTTAAACCATCTCTGCATCGCTGGTATGAAACCCACTTGATCATGGTGGATTATCTTTTTGATATGCTGTTGGATTTGGTTAGCTAATATTTTGTTGAGGATTTTTGCAAGTATGTTCATCAGGGATACTGGCCTGTTGTTTTCTTTTTTGGTCGTTATGTTCTTTCCTGGTTTTGGTATTAGGGTGATACTGGTTTTAAAGAATGCTTTAGGGTGGATTCCTTCTTTCTCTATCTTTTGGAATAGTTTCAATAGGATGGGTACCATTTCTTCTTTGAATGTCTGATAGAATTCAGCAGTGGGTTGATTTTTCATTAGTGCAAAGCACCAGACCTAAAAGATGATTTCCAGTAACAAATATTCTTGTCAAAATTAATGACAGACTCATTCAAACCTAGACAGTGAAGAAGAAATGTTAATTGTCTCTTTGATCACCAAAGATGTGGACTTTATTACTCTTTCCTCTGCAATAAACAAGGAAACATCCATAGCAATGAGCTTGGAACTGTTTGCACATTGTGAAATGCCAGCACCCTGAGGGGTCTTAACGATTGGATAGTCCAACTTTCATTTAGAAACGAGGAATCAAATACCTATGGAGACTTTTGTTAAGGTCACACCAAGACTTAGGGCATGGGGCAAGGTTCATGTCTTCTAATTACTGGTCCCATGCTCTTTGTCTGAACCTCCCTCTCCATGGCCATGTTCACTTTAAAAGGGAAAATTCACAGAATTCTCCAGATGAGACCAAAGATAAGAAAGCCTGTTCCCTGTAAAAGTCTGTTACATAGCAAGTCTCCATGGATAGCAATGACAGGTTCCTGTCATGTCTGTCTCTGCGACAATTCGAATCGTAGTAAGAAATGGAAAATACACTTTAGTTAGTTCATCTGCATATTTATTCTTAAAAATGAAATATTTAATATTCACAGATCTGAAGTATTTTTTACTTTAAAAAATTTTTGTGGCACGTATGAATGTCCTCAAGTTTACGTTCACTGGGTCATGCCTGAATGAAACTGACACTGGACTTTGGGGGAAATGAGACTTCATGTGGAAAAGTTACAATATTTATACAGAATATAACTGGAAGGTGGTATAGTGCTAGCTATGTTTCCACATTTGATTTTATACCTAGGATGACTCTTAAGTTTTAGCTCTTTGGTGACAACAGGACAGCAGCTTCTGTTAGGGATATATTCTGATTTTAATCACTGGCTGCTTCATATTGACCACCAACGAGGAATTCTGTCTTGTTCCTTCAGTCAGCTGATATTTCAGGAGGTTCTAGTATGTTGCAAACTCTGGTCTAGGTTCAGAAGAGGTGTTCCTAAATATTGTATGGTACGGGCTTAAGTTACCCTATCAGGGTTAAAGGTAGCTCATTACTCCCTTACTAATCCAGCTAGGTTGTCCTGAAGAGTTGCTGCTTTATGCCTCTAACAAATCAAACTTGGAAGAGAATTGTGTATTTGTTTGTGAGTATATTTCTCAGTGACAGCTGTTCTTATAAGGCCTTGGAAGCTGCTATTAATTTTGAGTAGTCAGAAATGCTTCCATCTAGTCACATGTGAGAATTATGAGAGCCTTTTGATGAGTTTTTATTATTTGCATTTCTCAAAAGCTGGAATGGCTTAAATTTACAGCCACAAGCCTCCAGGGTACGGATGTTTCAAAAGCTGCTAGTTACCATGTAGGTGGGTCTACTTGCAAAAGACAGGTTATAGCAGATTTGACCAGTTCGAGTACTATGTTGTATTTTTTCTTCTAATCTTTAACAATTGGGTAAAAGTTAGATAGCCAGATATCACAGGAGTAAAGAAAATGACTAGTAAATGAGGAATGACAACAAAGTACACTTTTATCGAGTGTTAACAGAAGTCAAATGTTTTCATTAGTAAAGACTCCACAACTTTATTAGTTCTCAATTTTCCTTCAGTGATTTATAGCCCAGTTTTAGCTGCTCAATTGCTAAAAATAATAAAAGATAGGCAAGGCTTTTTATTACCCGTTTTAATTTCTTTTCTATATTTTAGGGCCGCCATTATTTATATCCAAAGTAATGGCAATGCCGTTTATCAAAATGGCTTATGCTGTCTGTTGCCTCCAAGACCACCTGCACTTAATACAGGGTCCGGCTCAACTGAAATGTGAACTTTGCCAAGAGAAAAGGCTTTCAAAAACAGGGAACTTTTCCATTACATTTTTCCATTACATGTCTTCTTGATGGCAGCAGACTGGTTGACCTATCTTATTATAATGTAATAAACATTGAAGTCAGGATTTGAGCCTGGTAACTGTTAGAAGAAAATTGGTCTGTGTCAGTTCACTGGGAATCAGAAGAGAAAAGTCAATTCGTAGATGAAAATTTCACTCTGAGATCATTAAGAAATATTACAATATCAGCAGAGAGAATGCTGACTATATTTCTAATATGCATACATATACATATAGCTAGCTAACTTGCTAGATGGATGATCCTCAATGCTTTCATAATTCCCAACCCTGGGATTCACAAATAGTTGTGAAATAATTATATTACAAAATAGCTTATAATATTTAAGTAAATGTTGATTGTCTTAGCTTACTCTTTTGAAAATTCTTCATATAGATCTGTTTTTCCACCAAAAATTTAGAGGCTTGTTGGTTAAACATCCAAAATAAAGCTAATTGCTTGGGTTTTTAGACTTCACAAGCACTGAAGAAGGGAAAGGCAGATTTCATTGGAAATCAGTAGGCCTCAAATTATTGATTTCCTGTTTTAATGGCTTTTATTTCAGTTCTTTTGTCTTTTGAATATATTTTATTTACTGAATTACAAAATAAACTTGCTATTATGCTTTTCTTAGGCCTAAGAAATATGTTATTGTAATCCTCATTTGTTTGTTTCATGTGTTTTACTCTGCATAACCAAATTTTATAATGAGACAAAGTAGGCCATAAGGCTGTTGTTAAACTCTCCTTTAGCATTCTCTAGGTCTATCATATATGTCACAAATATCCAATTTATTTGACCTCAGTCATCATTTTTAACTTTAATACACAGTTTTCCCATAAGAGCTCAAATATCTTTGCATCATTTCCCACTCCTGCTGTTAAAATAATAGCTATAACAGGAAAAGATGCCATTTTAAGGGCTTTCTCATGAATACTGCATTCTGTTTGTGTCTGTCCTTTTTCTGTTCTACAACCTCTTGAAAAGTAATGTTTCATTATTATATCAGGCCCCATCTTCCTTCTGCACATCTGAGCCTTACTTGAAATGAGAATACTATGAAGATTTCATAGGAAGTAAGATAACTTCCTCAAAAGCAGTATAGCCAAAATAATAGGTAAAATATCTCCATGGTGTTTAAAGTGTTACTTCTAACACTGTGTAGGGAGATTTTAATCATCAGCATCTGAGTTATAGAATTTCGGAACTGAAATGAAACTTAAACATCTTGGTTCAATTTCTTCATTTTCATGATGATGAAACTAGGAACTAGAGAAGTTTTTATACATTGCTCCAGATTATACAACCAGCTATTTGCTGAGCTGAAACTTGAAATCCAATTGCCCCAAATCTTAGGTTATTAAAAGAAAAAGACATATGGTGTTAATTTAACTCTTCCATTAAATTTGTAAAAAGAATAATCATTTTTTACTGTTTCTATAAAAATGCATGTTCATTTATAAAAATTTTACATAATACAAGGAAATACAAGAAAAAAGGCAACAGATTATCCCAAAATGATTCTATAAATATAATTAATGTTACCATTTAGTGAACATTATTTTAAGTGTCAAAATGAATAGGCATAGATAAGAGAATGGAGATGTAGATTGACAAAAAAGAACTTAAAATCGAAGAATAGGGAAAAAGAGTGAAACAACTTTATGACATTGTGTTTATTCTGGATATGCTATTTTTAAGTATAAACATTACATTTAATTTTACTTGAACAGAAGGGAAAGAAAATGAAAACTGAAGAAATTGCTGAACTTCAAATTAAATTTTTTTCACCACATGATATATTGTCTCTAAAATATATGTGACTTTAAGATTACTTTTAAAATTGAAATGTTAAGGTCACTAGTTTTCAAATGATGTGTTTCCATTTTATAAATTTACCAATTGACTCTTCTAACAGAGATAAAATTAACTTTATTTTCTCCCACCTCCCGATTTCTTTAAGTGATATTCTGAGATCTTTACATTGTGCTATCTCGTGGTTGGATATTTTTGGTCATTCAGTATGTTTTTGAAAGATGCACCTGGATGTGTTTTATCTGAGTTCTTATCTGCTTGAGAATGTGTATTTGTAGCCTGCGTACTTGAAAGACCCTTTGGTTAGATAGAAACTTTTTGGGTCACATTTCTTTATCACATTTTATTTTGTGTTGTTATTTTTTCAACTCTGTGTGCTACTTACTAATCTCTTTTTATTGTGCTTGTTCTGCACTTGTTCCTTCTACTGGGGCTTTCATTCCCATCATGTTTTTGTTTCTTCCATTTCTTTGTTAAGTCCTGCTGGTTTACGTTTTTTTGTGGAAGAAAGGAAGGTGCAGAGGCACTGATTTTTTTAAAGTTTTTTTTTCATTTTAGAATAGCTTTAGACTGTGTTTTTGCCTTTTAATTTGCCTTGTAATATTTTGTTGAAAGCTAGACACGATATATTGGGCAAAAGGAATTGAGGTAGATTGATTTTTAGTGTGAGGTTTTATGTTTATCTGGCTAAGATATAGGCTGGGTTTACTGGTTGATATAGATGTGGTGTCAGAGGCTAAAATTTCCTCTAGTGCCCTTGTTTTTGTCTCCCGTTGTTGTCTTTGGGCTTTCCTGGAGTCTTTTAAAATAGGGTCTGAGGCTTACAGTTCTTTCAGCTGTAATCCCCTGTGATACAGCAGCCCCATGATGTGATGGTAAGATACGGTGAGAGGAAGCCTTCTATAGTCCTGGGGTAGTTTTCAGTCTTTTCGTGAGCCTGCATTGAATGTTTCACTTAGCCCTGGTCGGTTAGGCTCTGGTAAAACCTAAGGTAGTTAGGTTCTGGTAAAACACTTTCTCTTGAGAGCAAGCCTTGTGAAGAACAGAGAGCTCTGGGAGTATTTAAAAATGGTTACTTTTTCCTTCCCCTGCTCAATCCCCCAGTGCCACAGTGAGAACACATCATTTGAAAACTGGAATCCAACTTCACAGTGAGAACCTGGTGGGGCTCCTGGAGGTAAAACTCTCAAAAGTGTGGAGACCTTCCTCAAGACTGGCCACCCTCAGAGATTTTAACAATCACACTAGTCTATATTTGAGCCTCCAGTGATTCTGGAATTACTGTTCATAGTGTTTCTACCAATACTGGCTCCAGCAGCAGGCTTCAGTGCCAGGCTGAGTTACGATTCTCTGTGTTCACCTGTCTGTCTCTGCAGTCTGAGGGCGGTAGTTTGCCCTATGATCTCACTTCTCCACTGGATCTAAGAAAAGTTGTTGATCTTCATTTATTTTTCAGCTTTTTTCTTGTCATGAGGACAGGAGTAACTTTTCAGCTCCTCATGTGTAGGATCAGAAACCAGAAGTCCTATTGTAGAATACTTTTAGATTTATAGAAAAAATCTGAAGGTATAGTACAGAGTTCTCATACACCATACTCAGTTTCCCCTAGTACTAACATCTGCCATTAGTACAGTACATTTGTCATAACTAGTGAACTAGTACTGGTACATTATTATTAACTAATGTCTATACTTTATTGATATTTTCTTGGTTTTTACCTAATGGCCTTTTTCTGTTCCAGGATCCCACCCAGGACTCCCCATTATATTTAGTCGTTACATCTCCATAGGCCCCTCTTCACTGTGACAGTTTCTTATACTTTCCTTGTTTTCAGTGACCTTGACACTCTTGAGGAAGACTTGTTATGCATTTTTGGGAGGGAAACCACAGAGGTAAAAATGGTATTTTTATCATATCATCTCAAGGATGTATACTATCAGTATGACTTACCACTGTTGATACTTGATCACGTGGCTGAAGTTTCTCTACTGTAAAGTTACTTGTTTTTCTTCCTTTCCACGCTGTATTATTTGGAAGGAAGTCACTATGCACGGCACACATTTCAGGAGTGGGGAAATAATGGGCTACTTTCCTGAGGGTGAAACATCTACATAAATTATTTGGAATTTGTTACCCACCAATATTTTATTTTATTTTTCAAAGTGAATCTTAAACCCGCCATTTATTTATTCAATTATTCTATTTTGGGTTATCTATGAATACTTTTTCTTTTTAATTTTCTTTTTCAAATTGTCTCAGCTTTGGCCATTGGGAGCTCTTTCACTTGATGCCTGTGTTCTTGTGAGACGCCGCGTCTTGGGTTTTTGTTTTCAAGCACTTTTCTGGCGCCACAGGCTGCTGCAGGCTCATCGTCTGTATTCCCTGCCCCATCCTGGAATCAACCATTTCTCCAAGAACCGGCTTGCTTTTCTTACTCTTTTTTACCCTTATTTTCTCTTCTTTCAACGTGTGTATCATTTACTTCTTTGGGCTCTATTTAGAGATGGATTTTGTGGCTCCTACATGACTATTAATTCTCTGAATTCCTTCTGGGTAGCTTTGGCCGATCCCACTTACGGTGTATCTTCTTGAGCTGCCTTTTGCTTATGTTTCATTCAATGTCACCTCACCTCACCCTTTTTACACATAGTTTCAGTTTTGGTTCCTTCTGATTATTTCTCATCTTTAAAGGAAGTGGACTAATTGTGGGAAAACACCAGTGCTTTGTGGGAGCAAGGAGAGGCAGACGCTGGGGAGGAGTAGGGCAGCTGTGGCATGCAGACCACTTAGAATTGTCCTGAAACTGTTTTCACCAATTTTTTCCTTCACTTTGAGACACATCTTCTCTTGTTTTCTGGTTCATGGGGGCTGTGGAGTTGCTGGCTGTGGGCGATAAAGCCAAACGCTTGCTCTCTGGCCTTTCCTGCCTCTGTCGCTGGAGACAGGGACTTCCCCAGGCTCCTCCTCTCACAGCCCCTGCTCACCTTCTTCCTTAAGTGGAATTGCATCCTGATATTTTTCTCATCCCCGTATTTAGTCTCTTTAATCCCAGCATGGGTGGAATGCAGGTGAGGGTAAGGGTGGCTCTGGGCCACCCTTGTCTGCCATCATCTCTTCTCTCCGTGGTGGTCTTCTGGATGCTGCTGCCTGGCCGATCATTTGAGCTGTGGCGGTTTCCCAGTTCAGAGACAGTGTTTGTGGTGGTAGCGGTGCTTTTGAAGAAGATGAAAGGAACAAATCAAGTCGTTGCTCCACCATCTTTAACCAGAATGGTTTCACCAATTTTTATGGCTTGCAGAAAGATTATTTTTGGTGTAGTCATGCTTTTCAACATGAGACTGTCTTCAAAAAAGTTATAAGGGGAAATGATGATGTTGTTCTTTATGAAAATGAAATCTTACAGAAAGAAAGAAATTCTTTTTCCTCCATTACTGAATCCCAAGTATCTTGAACATTTTTATGTAATTCAGAAATACTTACCTGACACCCTTTAAAATGTAGTTGTTGAGAGGAATATATAGAACTTCAGGAACTTAAATTTCTTGAAATATAGGACACTGTATCTCCTTTGTCAGAGGCTACTGAGAAATCCAAGAGGAGTCTCTCCACCTACAGATTGTCGTTCACTGTTCCTGACAGTACTTTCCTCAAGAAAATCAAAACTAGAATATCTGTTCTATTAAGAAAATGAGGCAATAAAAATGAAAATGTGTAAATATAAAGTACTTGAGAGGGAATGAAAATGTTCAGGTAATATTTCTGATTTCATTTTAAACTTTTTATGTAACACGAGAAACCAAATAAAAGATGTTGGTGTGTGGGGGACATGGGGAGAGAGGTCAGGGACAATTCAGAATCGTGTCTTCTGTGAACCTCTCTTATATTCTTAATTTGTCAGAAGTGTTACATTTCAGAAAACAGCACTTTCAGCAAAATGGAAAAGGTTTTTTGGTTGTTGGTTGTTTTGTTTGGTCTTCCAGGCATGGTTATTTGTCCTGACCAGTGACTCTTTTGATCTTAGTAAATTGTCCATTTTTTAAAACTATTTAGGCAGTTTAAATCATTTACACTTCAGAAATGAATCCTACAGAGAATTGCTTTTGTTGATCTATTTTGAAATAAATGAGGCAATAACTTTGCACTTGTGGAGAGATAATAGTCCAGCCCTCTTCTGTACTCTGGCTATCTAACCTGTGGTAAGGGGTTTTGCTATATTATTATTTTAGGAATGAAGCAGTAATTCCTGCCCCTGCTCTCCGCCTTCTTCATCCCAGTCATTCAGCAGGTCAACATGAGAGTCCTCATTTTTCAGAGACTCCTTTATTTGAGCTGAGGAAGCCAATTCAAGTAAAGATGATGCTCTTTTTTTCTTTTAGGAGGATGGACTTAGGAATGTGACTGTATTATCTTCTATGTCAGCTATTGTTGTTCCCCAGATGGCCTCCTGTGCCACCTGCCCTGCTATCCCAATAGCTTTCACTATTTTAATGTAGTATGTTTTAAAATATAAGATACTTCTAGTTTTTGTTTTACTTTTGAGTGCCTTAAGAAAAATATTCTTTTGAAATGGATTGGCTTAGGTATAGCTGATCAGCGACCATCAAATGAGATACTTTTACTACTTGGCAGATAGCACAGCTGATGGAAAATGAAGTGACCCTAGCAGTCACTTAAGTGTCTAAGTTTTATGCAGGATTTAGCTAGATGAAATTGCTGATATTCAACATTTTTTAACTTACAGAACTGGCAATTTCATCTTGTCCAACCTGAGCTTATAGATAGCAAGGCCTAAGTGGCACTGTTAGGATTCTCTAAAGAGGAGACATGGAAGTGGTTTCCACTGTATCAGAGGAAAGGGACTCACTCATGTTGCAGTTGAAGCTGTTTCTGATGTAAACATCATTATTTTAATGGGGGCATGTTTTTCCTATATTTTACATTATGGCCTTGGCTTTCTTCTTTGGCTTGTTCATGTCCCAGCTCCACCTATAGGACGTGGGCCCATTAGCTCACATTTCTATCAAGAGCCTCGTTGGAACTTCTGCAACTGTCCTTTTCTCCATCCTACCCATACTTTATTATAAAGATAGCTACCAGTGTTCTTAGTTTTTACTTGGAGAGGGTTAAGATGATAGTTGCTAACCAACTTTGTATGTCCTGGAATGGACGACTTCTGGGGAGCTCCAGCCCTATCCTGCTTCCTGCTATTCTCCACTGCTGTGCTGACCCTGGACTGGGGTACAGGTCCTCAGCAGGGTCCCATTGACAACTCTTGTTGGAACTGTTGATGACTGCCTTGGAGTGATATATTCATGTTTCTGGTTACATACACTTAGGAGGAATCACTGTCTTTCATCTTTACCCTAGATCCCCAAAGACTTTGCGACAGTGTCTTTCATGCATTGCAGACACCCCTTATAGCTTTATCCCGAGAGGCCTGGAGTCGGTCCTGACTTTGCCCCCATGACTCTGAGCTTTTCCAAGTCACTTAACTCTGGGCCTGGGTGTCTTAAACTCTAAAGTCAGACAGTTGATTGTCATGGTCCTGTGATTATAGGCCTGAAAGTCACTTAGAATTGGCCTTTTCCTCCTAAAATCTGAACGAGAGTGTTGTACATAATTTACACATAGTTATTTCACAGGCTGAATATTAATAGCACCGAATGCTTGCCTCCATCTGGGTCTGGAGAGCGAACGCCACTATTGACTAGGAGGAGAAGTGAATGCTTGCTCCCTCCCCACTTCCACTGCCTAAAGTCCTTTTATTGCACGATTTCTGATTGATCATGTGAGTGTGACTATAAATTTCCCCTGACAGAAACCACATCACCTCATCAGCCACATAAAGAAAACGACAAAACAACCAACTGTGAAAGCATGCTTGCCAAGCTTTCAGTACCACAGCATCGAGGGAAGCGGGAGGTACATTTGTACTGGAGGAGATGGAGGCTGGAGGGAGCCGGAAGATGAACTCTGCTATACCTGTCTTCTCTGAGCTGCAACATGGGGGGAGTGTGTTTGTGCCAGTGAGGCCAGGTTCCGGAAAACCCTTTGCTCCTTGAAGCCACGTCACCACGGCTTCCCAGTGGATGCAGAGAGGCCGCACGGGAATGTGGGCGTGCCACTTGCTCAGTAATTACCAGATCTCTAACAGCTAATAATATAGCTAAAATCCATTCACTAAATCTTCATGGAACCCTTTTAAAGTTTGGTTTCATTTTCTATGGTTTTATTTCAGCAGAGAATGCTCGGGCTCAGAGAAACGTAGCTAGTAAGCTGGTTAGTGGTCAAGCCAAGATTCAGACGGGGTCTGTCTTGCCTCAGTGTCCATGGTCTTTCACTTTACCTTCAACTGATTTTAAAGTTGGATGTCAACCAACTAAACATTGGTGAGAAACAGAGATGGGGAAACCCATCCCTTGGTGTTACCTTCAACCCATTCCAAGGTTTCTCTGCTTTGGTAGAAAGAACACTAGGGGGAATGAAACAAACATCTGCCCAACTTCAGTCAACTTTTAAGACAGGCTATAAAGTCATCAAAGACAACTTTTAAGAGAGTGAAAAGGCAGGTTATTCTTACTTAAGGAAAAGGCACACAACGAATTTAAAAATGGACAAAAGAGTTGAACAGACACTTCCTAAAAATGACTCACCAGACGTCAATGAGCAGGTAAAGAGATGTTTGACAACATCAGTCAGCAGAGAAATGCAAATGTGAACCACAATAGACATGACCCACCAGCACTGCTAAGAAGGACAACCGTAGTACCAAGTGCTGGTGAAGATCTGGAGCAACCACATCTCTCAGTCACTTCTGATAGGAGTGTCAGTTACTAAAACTGTTTTGGAAACCATTTGTTAGTTTCAAATACAGCTGAACATACACACACACTATATAACCCAACATTTCCAACACTTAAGAGTATGACCATCAGAAATATGTACATATGTTTCTCAGAAGATTTATAGGAAAGTGATCATAGCAGCATAGTTTCTAGTAGCCAAAAACTGGAAGCTAACAAGCCCAACAGCAAGATAATGAACAAATATATTATGGAATATTCACATAGTGGAATACCGTACCACAATAAAAATGAGCAAACTGTTGCTACACAGAACAGCATGGTTGGATCTCACAAACATGATGCTGAACAAAAGCAGGTAGACACAAAAGAGTTCATACTGTATGACATCTTTGACATAAAGTTCAAAAGTAGGAAAAACACAAACAATGCTATTGTCATAGTGTCAGGCCTGCATTAACTTTTGTAGGGGTGAGAGAAAGTGCCTAGAAGGGGGCAAGTGCAGTTCTTGGGTTGCTGGCAGTGCTCTGTTTCTTGATCCGAGTGCTGGTTACACAGCATGTTCAGATTTTGAAAACACATCCAGTTCTTCCCTTGTGATATGTGCACTTTTCTGTATGTATATTATACTTTAATACTATGTTTTAAAAATATTATATATACAGATGCTAGTCTTTAATTTTTGACTCCCACTGTGGCAATATAAATTTAAATCAACTTAGTGATTTGCATAGGCACAAAATTGGAATTTTGTGACATATTGTGCCCTACATTATGGAAGAAATGCTCATTTTTTTCTTGGTAATGCTTCATTGGCTTCAATTTGTCTGGTCCCGACAAATTGAGAAAGGAAGGAAATAGTGAATTCTGCAACTGCAGCAATTATTGCTCCTTAGCATTTATTCAGCCAAGGCAACACTGGCTAGTCAGATTCTCGCCAGATTATATAATTCTCTCTTGCCTGGGAATCTGTAGTAAAACTTATTGTTGATAATTTTTGTACATTCAAGAAGGAAAGCATAAGAGAAATACTATGAAATGCTAAGATCAGGCTAAAACGAAATCTGAACCTTCACTTTTAGGAAGCAAGGTGAAAAGATGCAGAGAAGTCCTTTTTTCACATGGGCAATCTTCATTCACAGTGGTAACTGAAAAGACAGTACTGAATGTTTAGAGAACCTTAGCAATAGTCTGAAAATGATTTTACAGAATGTTCAGGTAGTGTATAGGTTGAATTTTCAAATTATTATTTCAACACAAAACTAATTGAATTCTAGTTAAAAAAGGGGACTGAAAGAAGAACAAACATGTTTTAAAAAACAAAAAGTGTAAAACACCACCTGGTACAGAGTCTGATAATGTTGAGAATCAGTTTCATTCTTCCGTGGAGTTCCCATTGTCCTGTCTTCTCATTTGACCACTGGGGAATCTGAGCCAAGGTTGCTTTATCTGTTTGAAGGTCACACAGTTGGTGATAAAGCAAAGCAGAACCCACTATCTTTAAACTTTCAGCCTCTTTATTTTCACCCCATGGAAGAGATTTCAAATAATAGATTAATAATAGCCCAACAATTAATAGGTGTGGTGTTAATGCATGTCTTTTAAAATGTCTTTTTCAGCTTGCTGCCCTTGAATTTCCTCCAAAGAAACTATTTGGAAATAAGGATGAACGTGTGATTGCTGAGAGACGAAGTCACTTAGAGGTAACAGAATTAAGCTGTTTTTCCTCTATGTATGTAGAAAATGTGCCATCTGACCGTTAAGAATTGTTTCTGTTAAGTACTATTACATTTCTTCACAAGTGTGAAGGTGCTACCTCATTAACACAGGAGATGGCAGCAGTAGATTATGAAGATATGATATCAGCTTGTTTAAAATATAAGTCCTTATCTTCCTCTGGTCTAGCGGAACATTTTTCTTATTTTTAAGAAGATACATTTATTCTAAGGGTTAGGAAACAGGATGTGAGTGAGAACTAAATATTCACCATAGACAGATGGTATGTGATACAGGATGAGAGTACAAAGCTTGCTGCAAAATCTTGGAATTAATTAACTGAAGATTTATAGTATTACATCATTGTTGCTTTTTCAAGAGAGTTGGAAGCAAAAAGACACATACCTATTTTAGTCAGGGGTAGGTTTCATTCGACTTATTTTAACTTAATATTCCAAGCCAACTACATGTAGAACTCTGGTTTAACACAACTGTTGTTTTTCGGACTGCCTCACTGCCAGTGCACATTGTTGACTGCTTTATCTAGTTTGTGTTTCTTTTTCCGGATATAGTTGCTTATTTGGTTGGAGATGCTAATGAGGCTGAATCTTTTCACCAAGCCAGGGACCAGTTGTTTTCTTTAAGAATGGTGAAAGCATGATCATGGCTGGTCCTTACTTATTGGTCACTGTCTTGCCATTGTGAACCATTGAGGCAGACAAGGGGCAGAAGTACAGATAGCTAATGACAACCTAGTATTAGCAAGCTTTCAGGGAGACCCAGAGTTCCCCTTGCTACTTCAATTTGTTTTTGTTTTTGTTTTTGTTTTGTTTGAGACGGAGTCTTGCTCTGTTGCCCAGGCTGGAGTTCAATGGCATGATCTCGGCTCACTGCAACCTCCACCTCCCAGGTTCAAGCAATTCTCCTGCCTCAGCCTCCTGAGTAGCTGCACCACCACGCCCATGCGCCACCACGCCCAGCTAATTTTTGTATTTTTAGCAGAGAGGGTGTTTCACCACGTTGACCAGGCTGGTCTCAAACTCTTGACCTCAAGCCATCCTCCTGCCTCAGCCTCTCAACGTGCTGGGATCACAGGCATGAGCCACCACGCCCGGCCCTTTGCTACTTCTTTAAGAGTAATAATAGTAAGACCTGTTGGAAATAAAGTCAAATAAGGAAAGTCCTGAGAGAGCCCTTTCTGGATTGTGAAGTGCTACATAGAAAGTAGGTATTCTCATTCCTGGTGACAGCCAGTTAAAATTGGCTGCCCATGGCATGCACTTCATGCCACTGAACAAGGATTAGGGAAATTTCTAGAGGCTGGAGGTTCCCATGAGAGCAGAAGGAGAGAAGTGGGAGCAAAGGAGAAATGGAAGACTGGGAGGTTGTTGTCCATGAGGAGCATTTTAGAGTTTTGAGATCTTGAATATAGAACCACTCTGATAAAAGAGGAGTTTCAGGATGCAGCCATGTGTAGAGGCATTTGAGTTAGACTATACAGTTACGCATCTGAAGAAGTAATTCAACCTAGAATGGCATGATCCTGATACCCAACTGAAGAATTTGACTTCAAGGAAAAGATGATTGCAGTGAGTCTGCTTGATCAAGTTTTCTCAAAGCTTTGATTGTATCTTACAAAAAAATTAAAAAATAACAGTAGAACTGGGGATTATTTTCTTTACCTAACTCCTCCCTGCCTTCATTAACTAGATCTGCCTTTATTGGAAACATGGAAAATGATGGTTTATAAACTTGTTTTTATATGTCAACAGAAAATAGATTGTTGTCCTCCCTGGCTACTCAGGGCTGTGGTTAAACTCACATGGTGCACAGCTGTGCCATGGCTGATTGGGCATTTTGTGCGCCGTGCATTTGTGAGCACAGCACTGGGTACCTTTGGTTTTCCATTCCAACTTCCTGAGTTTGAGCAAAGTTCAGGGCACTCTTTCATTGTTAATGCTGTCAGGTGGAACCTGTGTTTGTCCTTTTGACATCTGATACTTCATCACTTAACCCTTCTAAACCATCAGCTGTTGATGAGCAGAGTTTTATGTTAATGTCTCTGCCTAGGCAAGGAACCCTTCCTTCCCTTGGCTGTGACTGTTACTTATCTGTGGCATTATCTTTTGGAGAACAGCTTCCACACCTTATGGAAATAAGCACTTACTTTTGAAATTTAATGCATTTCACCTAATGTTGACTGTTAAATCTTAAAATATTATCTTCTTTTCAAGGAGCAAGTATAAGTAACCTTCACTTTAATAGAAAGTTAATCTGAGATTCTTGAGTTAATTCCCTGCAACTATTTTCATATGAAAATCAACTTAGTTATTTTCCCTGAACTTCCCATTTAATTCAACAAACATTTATTTAATTCCTTACTACATGCTGGAGACAGTGGTAGGTGTTACATATAATACAAAGACAAATGAGATATTTCCTTTCCTCTAAGTGCATGTGTTTAAATTCCTATATGAAACTTTACCTAGTGGTATGTTATAAATACATAAACACACATGGATTCAAGTAAGACACATCTGCACTAGCTAATAAATGTGATGTCTGCTTAAAAGAAATTATCTGACCGATTATTAATATCCAGAAATGCAACTTTCTGAACCTCACCGTGATATAGCTGTATAAAGTAGTGTTTTAAGTAGGCATTCAATTGTGTTTTAATCTTCCTTCTATTAAGATATTTCTAAGATTTGGACCTCGTGTTTGAGTTTATTAGCAAAAGTAAAAAGTGTTTTCATGTTAAAAACATAAACACCGTTTTAGCACTCTCAAGTTATAAAAGTTAAGTCTGTTAAAATATTTATTTTTAGAAATAATGGATAGGAACAGAAATTTCTTACTGTTGTCAGATGTTTTGGAGATTAATTTTTTTACCTTGGAGCAAGGAGTATTGGTTGTGTGTCTGGCGGTGGGTGGTGATAGTGTAGGGGCTGGAAATTGTAACATTTAACATATTGCACCGCATATAGGCAGAAGTAAAAATGTGATGATGGTAAGTTAGTAGGTAGAGGAGTATAAATTGAGTCATAAGTACTAATCTCATTGCCAACCTTCTATCTTCTCCACTGATACCTAGCCAATTTTGGTTTGTAGCTGGAGCCAGTTTTTTCAGAATCTAGCTAATGATTGCTTTACATCTCATGCTTAAATGCTCCCAGCACTTTTGTTCAAAAAGAACTCTAGAATCTTAGAAGATTTCTAACATGGATAGATTGCCCTACGCTGCCATCCTGGCCCAGCTCAACCAGTTCAGTGTAACTGTGCATGTTGTGGGCAGTCAGAGGCGTGTGCTAACAACATTCCTCGTATGTGACATGCTTCCCAGGCTCCAGACATTCCTTTCGGTAGCCCTGACAACTGCCTGGGAGACATATGTTGGCAGATACAGCAGTGGAGGTAACAGGAAAAGAATGTACCTAGTCTCTGATGTGTTAGTTTGAGCAAAAGGTGCTTCTTAATGTATTTTCAGTGAGATAGCGTAACTTAGGTTGAGCCATTAGAAACTGCCATTGTGTTGTAGACCAGAAATGGTGGAGTATCAGCAATTTCATATGCTTCACATAGTGCCGGCTTTCCCACATTTGCCTGCTGTTTATTAAGGCCAAGCATGAGTGGAAAGTGCTTATGATATCCTGTCATATGTTCATCACAACCAGCTTGTGAGGTGAGTTCTACCATTATCTTCATCTTACAGGGGAAGACCTATGTCTTGGGGAGGAGAAAGAGGGTCACTAAAGGTAGTAAGTGGCAAAGCCACAGTTCATAATCAGTTGTCTTTTAGAACAAACCCCTTCTTTTAATCAACTAACTCTTAAGTTTGGAATGGAGTTGGTTCTTCCTGTAAAGAAATGCCTTTGCTGTTGAAAAAAGTCACCTTCCAGTATTATCACTACAGTGTTAACTAAGATCCACTGTCTAATTATTTATTCTTAAATGCCATTCCAGTTATTCAGCAATTATTGAGCACCTACTGTGGGCCAAGCAGTGTTCTAGAACTGAGGAAACTAGTTAATAACACAGACCCCTTTCCTCATCTCTTAAGTAACCATGGCAGTAAGGATGGCTTTTATTTATAATCCTATTTTCTTTGTTCAAGGAAAGATGTTTATTGTGATTGCTGATTTCAAATATTCACTTTGTGAGTAATAAAAGGTTCTGAATCTCAGTTGCTTACAGCTTTGTTTATTTATGAGATGTCACATTGTTCTTGTGAGGATTTAAGAGTATGTCAAATTCACCAAAGTATAAAAAAGGACATTTTATGTGAATTACTGAAGAATATAAGCTTAGAATATCTTTAAAGACATTTGTATGGCTTTAAATATTGTGCATATTATATAAAATATATATATAAATAAATATACACATAGCCATAGTATATAAATATGTATATCCAAATGGATATCAAATTGAGTTCTAATAAATGTGGTATGTAGTATTTCTTAACCATGGGCCTGAAACATCTCAAGCTGAACCATATGTTTCTAGAATATTCTATTTCTCAAACTGCCAGTGATGAAGGACCAGTTATTTAATTCCATCACTTATCAGTACTTGTGCACAATGAATGACAATTAATTATAAGAAAACAATAAATAAAAAGGACATACAAAATAGAAGTACAGTTCTTTTCTTTAATATATATAGATTCAACAGACATAAAATTAGTTAAATTGAAGTAAAAGTGTCTGAAACATGGGTCACACTTTGAATAGCACTGCTTTGGAACATTCATGAAACCTCACCTCTACTTCTCTAAGACTCCTGTCACTTTTTACATGTATCAAAAGCTATGTTTATGTCTCACATCTTCCCTGCTGTGCTCTTCAGTACTTGAAGTCAGCAGAATTGATGTCTAATTCAATTCCTAATCTCCCATTATACTTCACACATGCTTCACCTTCACTGAATTATCAGAAAATCTTTCCAAATTAGCCCCAAGTTAATGAGTTTTCTGTTTTATTTTTGTTCATTGATGAAAGGTGCATTTTGGGTTTCTAATTTCAGAGAACATTATCTACTTGGAAATAGTTCTGCTAATCATTTTAATAATCTATCATTTCAAAGAGTAACTATAATTAATGAAAAAAATGAAATCCTCTAAGACCACAAGACTTTCCAGAATAATACAGTCACCTTTGGAAGTAAGAAGCTGAGACATCCTAGGAAATTTTCTTCAAAACTGCCTAGAAAACTGGTGCAGCCAGCAACTGAAATCTACCTCTTCTGTCCCCATTTTCATCTCTTTAGCTTGAGCATTAAGATAGATCAAAAGAAATATGATAGCTAGGAGTGTGGACCTTAGAGCAGATCATCTTAGTTTTGAGTACTGATTCTGCTCCTTTGGAATTATTTAATGTCACTGTTTCAGTTTCCTTCTCTGAACAATGAGGATAATAATAACACTGTCGGCCGGGCGCGGTGGCTCAAGCCTGTAATCCCAGCACTTTGGGAGGCCGAGGCGTGCGGATCACGAGGTCAGGAGATCGAGACCATCCTGGCTAACACTGTGAAACCCCGTCTCTACTAAAAAATACAAAAAAAACTAGCCGGGCGAGGTGGCGGGCGCCTGTAGTCCCAGCTACTCGGGAGGCTGAGGCAGGAGAATGGCGTAAACCCGGGAGGCGGAGCTTGCAGTGAGCTGAGATCTGGCCACTGCACTCCAGCCCGGGCGACAGAGCGAGACCCCGTCTCAAAAAAAAAACAAAAAAAAAAAAAAAAAAAACACTGTCCTAGAGCTGTCCTGAGAATTAAATGTGATTGCATATGTAACACAGAATCTGGTACAAAGAAAAACACTCAAAAATGTTAGTTGATCCCATGATGATAGTGATGATTGTGGTGGTGGTGATAGTGATAATGATGACAAGGAAAATGATGGAGCCTTATGGTACATTTCAGAGCTGTTTTAAGAGCCAAGGGAAGGCAAAAGAGCACCACTCCCCAGCAATCATGAAATGTAACAATAGTAGTATCTCAGTTTATTACATTTACTTGCAAAATCAATAGAGACACTAAAATCGTGTCACTATTCTTATTCATGATGATTCCTGGAAGATACCGGAACTCTGGCTGTAATACCAGCCTGTCTTTCAACCTGTAAGATTGTAATCTGAAAAATAGAAATGACTTTCTGAAAGATTTAATCATGGTGGAGCTGTTGTCCAAAATGATAAAGATTAGAGGCATAGGATTATTATGAAAGGAGCATAGTTCCTCCAGATTGACACAGTGGTTATTTACAGCTGCTTAGTTCTCTTGGCATGTCTACCAGGTCATTGACTGCAAGACTGCCCACTATGAAGTCCCCAGCTGACTTGGTGTATGCCCTGGACTTCTGCCTGTGAAAGAAATAGACAAGTATCAATCAGTTTCAGCCAAAAAATCCCAGGAATACATCTATTTTTAAAGCAATGTTAGATTTATTGATTTACCACAACAAGGAAAAACCATGTGAACCGCAGGAACCATGCAAGCTTTTCAGTAAGAAGGTATTAAAAGGAAGTTATTAAGAATTTGGATTTGTAATAGATAATTTGGGGAAGAATGCAGGAAAACAGGGCTTTGTTCTGGATTGGATGCTGGGGGCAATTCTCTGATTGAGTGTATTAATAATTCTTATCTAGAAAGAAAGAAGAACAGAGTGAGGTTTAAAACATGATTGAGGCTGGGTGCGGTTGCTCACGCCTGTAATCCCAGCACTTTGGGAGGCCGAGGCGTGCGGATCACAAGGTCAGGAGATCGAGACCATCCTGGCTAACACGGTGAAACCCTATCTCTACTAAAAATACAAAAAAATTAGCTGAATGTGGTGGCTGGTGCCTGTAGTCCCAGCTGCTCGGGAGGCTGAGGCAGGAGAATGGCATGAACCCGGGAGGCGGAACCTGCAGTGAGCCAAGATCGCGCCACTGCACTCCAGCCTGGGTGACAGAGCAAGACTCTGTCTCAATTAAAAAAAAAAATATATGATTGATAAGCCAAGTTATGGAATCAACCCAAGCATCCATTAGTGGGTGAATGGATAAAGAAAATATGGTATATATACACAATGGAATGTTATTCAGCCTTAAAAAGAATTTGCAGCAATATGAATGGAACTGGAAGTCATTATGTTAAGTTGTTAAGTGCAATAAGCCAGGAACAGAAAGACAAATACTGCATGTTCTCAATCATATGTGGGAGCAAAAAAAGTAGATCTCATGGGGATAGAGAATAGAATGGTGGTTACCAGAGGCTGAGAAGGGGATGAAGGTGGGTGAAGAGAAATTGGTTAATGGGCACAAAAATACAATTAGAAGGAATGAGTTCTAGTATTTGATAATACAGTGTGGCTATTATAGTTAATTATAACTTGTTGTGTATTTCAAAATAGCTAGAAGATATGAATTGTAATGTTCTTAACACAAAGTAAAGAAAAATGAGGTGATGGATATTCCAGTTACCCTGAAATTACACATTTTATACAGATATCAACATCTCATACAGCCCAAAAATATGTGCAACTATAGCATATCAATAAAAAGTATGAATGATAGAAAGCACTGTATTAGCCCAGAAAAGGAAATATTTTATTATATTTGATCACAGTGTTCATGTTTTTGTCTTTGATCTGACACTATTATGGAGTGGTCTTTTTTTGTATTTTTATTTTTTGGGCTTGATCCTTCATGGTCACAGAGTAGCCTTGTCTGGCGCTGCTACTCTTTGAAATTGTTTGTGGTCCACGGGAGAACACTACAGCTTGGCTGTGAGAATGCCAGGCCAGTTCCTAACTGCTTTTCTTTTATTTTTCTCTCAGTAAAGGGATGCCCAGAGTTTATAGGCATTGTCCTGTCTAATGGGAGACGTAAAGTAAATGAAGAACTGTTTCCAAAATAAAGTCTCCATAGTTCAAATGACTTATCTGCCAAATACAGGTATTAGTAATGGCTGTCAGTACTGATACATCACCACCACCACCACTCCACGGCCAGGAGTCACCTTTCTGGCTTATGGTGCCTGCAACACACAGCCTAGTTTTTCCTGACTAAAAACACTTTCTCATTCTACTTTAGTTTTATTTTACTCTCAAACCTTGAATTTTCAATAATAGAATTATTTGGTTTACACATTTTATAGATTGAGCCTTTTTGGTTTCAAAGTAAATATCAAGAAGTAAAAATCCTAGGATTTCTGAGTTTCCTCAGTCATTTACCTATTGGAAAGATATTAGGCAGTTCTACATTTAATGTTCTTTTCATCTATTCTCTGCTGATCTTACAGCACATATAATAATAGAACCATTATCAAACATGGAGATTAAATAAATACCTCATAGGAAGAACCGTTTTCTTCCTCATTGAGGTTTTTATTTTTTCTTCTGGTTATCTAGTTATTTACATTAGCAGGAGCTGTTTTCTGTTATTAGTCCATTACCACTATCATCAGTAGCAAAGCATTTTTGAAAGGTGTTATGTTTAGTGGCTGTTGGAGTATTCAAGGAAATTGAATTGGAGTGTGGAGGCTTTTCCATGTTGGTGGGCTCTTGGAGTCAGAGAAGCTGAAGATGCTGCAATCCTGAAGCTAATTGCCTGTCAAATCGTTTTATACAACAGAAATCCTATGTATATGTGTTAGTGCTTTATTAATGCAACAATGAGCGAGAGTCTCCAATTGGAGGGTAAGTGGGAAAAATCTCACTTTGGTTTTCATGAGCAGTCATTGATGTAAGAGGAAAGCAAAATTAAGACAACTCTTTTCAAGAATAATAACAACTTCTAAACTCAGATGGAAGTCTAGGGGAGAAAAGGGAGGACTCACTACACTGCCATCAAACAGTTGTACTCTGCCATTTGTCTCCTTCTTATTCCCCAAATGACATTCAGTATTGAGATGATGGCTAACCACTCAGGGAGTCAAAACACACTATAAGCAGAAAGTTGTTCTCCATCTTTGGGCTTCCAATTTAAACTCTAAGCTGGAAATCAGGATCTTCATTTCTTTATTGATCGTGTTTTAAGTCGGCCAAAACATCTCAGGGCTTGGAATACTTCCCTCAGCTCAGATGTATTCTCCTCAGAGAGGCCTGCCCTACCCACTGAGTAGAAGCAGTCCTGGCCCTAATGCCATCCACCGGATTCCCCCTGTTATTTCTTGGTCACAGCATTTAGCAGTTGTTGGAAAGTATTTTGCTGGTTGATTGGTTGGTTTTGTTACAGAGTATTTTATGTTTTATGAGAAGCTAGGTTTGTGAAGACAGGGATTCCAGATGCTTCATTCACCTAGAATAATATATGCCCCTTAATAGGTCCTCGGTAAATATTTGTTCAGTGTCCAGTTAAAGCTGTGTTGAACAGCAAATAGCAGATATTTGTTCTGACAAAGAAAAAATACAAAAAAAAAATTTCAAAATGAGAGCATATTTGTAAACATGGGTTTGAGAGATTGCTGTACCAAATTGCAAAATGCCACTGGGCAAGTTATTTAACCCCTCTGAGCATCATTATTCTCAGTGCAAAACAAGGATAAGAAAAACTAATTTTCAGGATTGTTGAGGGGATCAAATGAGAATGGCATGTAAAAAGTACCTAATAGGAAACATAGTCTGTAATAGGTCCTCAGTTGATACACAATAAAGTTAAATACACTATAGAACCATTAGATCTGGTTGTGAATTATTGCTCTGCTACTTAATGACTGAGTAATCTTGAACAAGTTACTTCTCTGTGAATCAGTTTTATTACTCATAAAATGGAAATAATATTACCCATCTTATACAGTTGTGATGGTTAATGAAATAATTCATATAAAATATTTGGATAGGTTCCTGATACATAGCAAACACTAGAAATTATTATTGATTTTTTAAGCTATTGCTACTTTGCAGTTGTCTTGTAGTGACTTACAGTATAATTTTACAAGCAAACATTTAAAATCTTAGCTTATGCAATAAGACAAGAAAAAATATATACTGATGGAAAGCAATACATAAAACTGTGTTATTCACAGATGACATGATTGTTTATATAGATAATTTGAAATAACTAACAAAGAAAAAAAGTCCTGGAATTGATACATGATTATAGCAAGATTGTAGAATACAAGGTTAATATGTAAACGTCAACAGCTATTCTATATACCAGCAACAAACAAATGGAATTGGAAATTAGTAACACAATACCATTTACTTTAGCATCCCCCAAAACTAAATACTTGTGTATAAATCTAACAAAATATGTGTAAGCTCTATATGAATAAAACTGCAAAATTCTGATGAAAGAAATCAAAGACAAACTAATGAAGAGGTATTCCATGTTCATGGGTAGGAAGACTCAACGCTGTTAAAATGTCAGTTCTTTGCAAGTTGGTCTATAGATTCAACTCACTACCAATCAAATTCGAAAGACTGACACTACCAAACTCCAATACTTAATATAAAGCTGCAGTAATCAAGACAGTGTTGTACTGGTGAAAGAATAGACAAATAGATAATGGAACAGGACAGAGAGTCCAGAAATAGGTATAATTAATTATCTTTTGAAAAGGAGTAAAGGCAATAAAATGAAGCAAAGATAGTCTTTTCAACAAACAGTCTTTTCAATAAATGGAACAATTGGATATCCACATGCAAAAAAGCCAATCTAGGCACAGATCTTATGCCATTCACAAAAACTAAACTGGATTATAGGCCTAGAAGTAAAACACAAAACTGTAAAATTCCTAGGAGATGACATAGGAGAAAACCTAGATGACTTTGGGTGTGGAAATAACATTTTAGATACAACTCCAATGACGTGATTCATAAAATAAATAAGATAGACTTCACTAAAGCTTAAAACTTCTGCTCTGCAGAAGACACTGTCAGGAGGATGAGAAGGGAATCTACAGACTGAGAAAAAATATTTATAAAAGGCATGTCTGATAAAGGGGTGTAATTCCAAGTATACAAAGAACTCTTAAAACTCAGCAATAAGAACATAAACAACCTCATTAAAAATAGGCAAAAGAGGCCGAGCATGGTGGCTCACCCCTGTAATCCCAACACTTTGAGAGGCCGAGACGGGCAGATCACATGAGGTCAGGAGTTTGAGACCAGTCTGGCCAACATGGTGAAACCCCGTCTCTACTAAAAATACAAAAATTAGCTGGGTATGGTGGTGCATGCCTGTAATCCCAGCTACTCAGGAGGCTGAGGCAGGAGAATCACTTGAACCCAGGAGGTTGCAGTGAGCCAAGATAGCACCATTGCACTCCAGCCTGGGTGACAGAGCGAGACTCTGTCTCAAAAAAGAAAAAAATGGGCAAAAGACTTGAATAGACATCTCACCAAAGAAGATATACACATGTCAAATAAGCATATGAAAAGAGGCTCAATAACATATGTCATTAGGAAATTGGAAATGAAAACAAGATACCACCATACACCTAATGGAATGGCCAAAAGCTGGGACATAAACAGTACCAAATGCTGGTGAGGATGTGCAGTAAGAACTGTCATTCATTGCTGATGAGAATGAAAAATAGTATAGCCACTTTGCAAGGTTTTGGCGATTTCTTACAAAATTAAACATACTCTTACTGTATGATCCAGCCCTCTCACTCCTTGGCATTGACCCAAAGAAGCTGAAAACATGCCCTCTCGAAAATCTGAACATAAATATTTATAGTAGTGTTAATCATAATTGCCAAAGTGTAGATGTAACTTAGATATCCTTTAGTAGGTAAATGGATAAATAAACTGTGGTACATCCAAACAATAGAATGTTACGTAGCACTAAAAAGAAACAAGCTTTCAAGCCATGAGGAGATTTTGGCAGAACATTGAATGCATATTACTAAGTAGAAGAAGACAATTTGAAAAGATTATATGGTGTATGATTCTAACTATATGGCATTTTGGAAAAGGCACAACTAATAAGACAATAAAAGGATCAGTGGTTGCCAGGGATTTGAGGGAGGGGAGAGATGAATAGGCAGAGAATAAAGGATTTTTAAGGCAGTAAAACTACTCGGTATGATATATGATGGTAAATGCATGTCATTATACATTTTTCAAACCCCATAGAAAGTATAACAAGAGTGAACCCTAATGTAAGTTGCGGACTTTGGGTGATAGTGATACCTCAGTGTAGATTCATCAATCCTAACAAATATGCCACTCTGTTGTGGGATTTTGACAGTGGGGGAGACTGTGCGTATTTGGGGGGTCAAGTGTTCTATGGGAAATTTGTATACTACACTCAATGTTTCTAACAACCTCTAAAACTAAGAAGTAAAACCTATTTTTTTAAAGGTACATGTTTAAAAATAAATCATCATGTGGTAATTATGTATTTATAATCGTCCTTTCCTCCTTTTCTCTCTTAATTGCTCTTTCACTTCTATCCTTCCTCCAACCTCTTATTTTGTCCTTATTGCTTTGCTTAAAAAAATAAAATAAAAAAGAAAGAAAAAGAAGAAGAGGGAAGAGAAGAACAGTGGCTGGGTGGATGGACAGATGGGTAGATTTGACACTATTAATCATTTTTTTCTTGAGAGTATAATGTTAAACTGTTATTAAGAGGAATGTATCTTCCAAACAATTATGTTTTTCATATGTATTTTCCACTGCTTGGCGTATGATAATTTACATTTTATTAGAAGTGGCTCACTCATTACTCTAAAATATGAGATTCACTGTTGTATCTTTTATCAAGCACCATATTTACTCACTTGTTCTCCCCAAACTCAAGTCCAGTGTCTGTCTGTGTGAATCAATCATTGCCTTCCCAAGTCTGCAAATTAGACCTAGTGGGATTCCCTTTCACGTTAAAACATTTGAACCCAGAAACCAAGAAGGAAATATGTTGTAATCACATGTAGTCATTAAGTAGGTGAGAGGCTTCGTGGAACACTGATGTAATTGGACAAACAGCTGTAAAGATCCTTTTCCCCTATAATTTTCATATACTATTGCAAACACTTTTTCACACTGGTGTTTGGTTGAGGGTCTTTATGTTCTTCTATCTTGTAGTATCACTTATGATATTCTAAGTGACCTATTACTAGATTTAACTGTTAGTATAAATTGTAAAAGCTTTTTCTTCAAGGTTCACTTAAGAAATCTAATAAAGGCTGTTCCTGCCTCCACCTCTTAACTTTCTACAGTACTGAAAGTAAATTCTTCTTAGTTCTGTCAGACAGAAAAGTTGACATAATCTTCTATTAAGTTAGTGTGCAGAGCCAGAAGTACTTGAGGACATTAATTTAACATCAAAATGTGGTTAGAATTTTTCGTGGAAATGAGAATGTCTTCATTTAAGGACATAGCCAAAGTTCTCTTTGGTACAGGGTGACCTTCTGTGGCAATTCTTTGCAACCCTTTCTGGTTCAAAAAGCAAATTGCCTTTACCTAAGAGTGTTGGATGTGTTAATATCAGGTGTTAAATGAGTTCTTAGAATCAAAGAATCCAGCTCTGTTATATTAACCAATTTCTACCATGCAAAGGGTAATACAACCATCTCAAACTTTCCAAGCCTCATTGGATTAAAGCGAATCTCAGATACTGTGATGCAGAAACTAATGCCCTATATTTTCTCTTTTTTCACTTTATGACGATATATAGAACACCAGAATGAATAATGTAATGAACCCCAATGTACTCTCTTCATCACCCCACTTCAACATATAATCAGCATGGGACCAGTCTTATTTATATGCACACACACACACACACACTCACGCACATACACATGCACACACACAGGATTATTTTAAAGCAAATATCAGGCATCATATTATTTCATCTATAAATATTTTAAACTATGTCTCTTAAGAAAGCAAGACTTTAATTTTTAAATGTAACCACAATACTATCATCAAACACATATACACAGACACACACACTCCAAATTAATCTCTCAGTATAAACAAATATTCAGTGTTGAAGCCATATCAATTTTCTCATGTGTTACAATATATGTTTCAATCATGACCAACATATTTACACATAGCATTAGTTGATACATCTTTCTGGTTTCTCATTATCTATAGGTTTCTCTCTCTCTCTCTCTTTTTTTTTTTTTTATTACTCATCATCTATTTGTTGAGGACAGCATTTCATTTACCTGTTGAATTCCTCATGTTCTGGGTTTCACTGAGTGCAACCCTGTGGCGTCGTTTACCATGCTCCTCTAATCCTCCATCTTCTGAAAATCAGAGGCTTGATTAAGTTCAGGTTTCATTTTTTTTTTGGCAAGAACACTTTATCGGTGGGACTGTACTTCTAATTGCATTTTACAGGAAGCACTTGATGTCTGATGGTCTCTCTTTTAGGGTCTTTGCTGTCTTTATCAGAGCCATTCAGGGACTATGACAGTCACCATTCATGCTCAGGACTGCTTCCCATGCCCGCACTGAGCCTGATGTAGGGGAGATCACCACTGATCCCACAGAAATACAAACTACCATCAGAGAATACTGTAAACACCTCGACTAGAAAATCTAGAAGAAATGGATAAATTCCTGGACACATACACCCTCCCAAGTCTAAGCCAGGAAGAGGTTGAATCCCTGAATAAACCAATAACAAGTTCTGCATGCAGTCAGTCATATAGCTTTTATCTTCAAGGAGCTCACAGTTCTAATGAGGCAGAGACACATCATTACAGGAGACTGTCGTAACTGCAGGGATAGTCATGGACTTCTTTTGTTAAGGTCAGAGGACATGAGTCCCAAAGCAGTGGTTCTCAAATCTATCTGGCCTAATTTTTGAAATTATCTTGAGCAGCTTTTTGAAAAATACAGATTCTCCAGCCTTGTTTCAGTATATTCTGATTCACCAGGACTAGGATGGAACTCAGGAATCTGGATCTACTGTGGAAAGGTGAGATTGGTGGTTGAGGGTAGACAGGGAAGGAAAAGCCAGATTCCACAAGCCATCTCCATGACTTTGGACCTGATCCAGAGGACCAGGAGCCAATGGAATGTTGTCAGCAGCGAAGTGGAGAAATGAGGCTTTATCACTGTGGAGAGAATGGTGGGAGCAGGGGAGCCTGGGGGCAGGAAGAGCAGGCACTAGGGTGTTCCCATCTTCTAAGGGGACATGATTGTGTCCTAAACTAGGTGCACTGGCAGCTGGGATGAGAAAAACTGGTAGATTAGAGACATACACGTGAGATGGAATCAGTATGACTTGTCCTTCAACTGAATGAGACCTGGGGGGCAGTGATTAAATCGGTATGAACACCCAAAACCCTGGACATTAATCTTTTCTTTCTTTCTTTCTTTTTTTTGAGACGAGTCTCGCTCTGTCACCCAGGCTGTAGTGCAGTGGTGTGATCTCGGCTCACTGCAAGCTCCGCCTCCCAGGTTCACGCCATTCTCCTGCCTCAGCCTCCCAAGTAGCTGGGACTACAGGCACCCGCCACCACACCTGGCTAATTTTTTGTATTTTTAGTAGAGATGGGGTTTCACTGTGTTAGCCAGGATGGTCTCAATCTCCTGACCCTCGTGATCCCCCACCTCAGCCTCCCAAAGTGCTGGGATTACAGACGTGACCCACCACACTCAGCCTGGACATATAATCTTAACTAGACAGTGAAATATAATGTTAAATATATTTGTGAATTTTACATTTCCACACATAACCCATGGTACTGAAGTAGTGCTTTTTTACCACTTCATAAATTGTGGCTTAGAAGCTCTGTTAGAGTTCTCCTGAGAAACAGAACCAATAAGCAATGAGGGAGAGAGAACTGATTCATGTGATCACGTGATTTTGGAGGCTGAGAAGTTCAAGATCTGCATTTGGCAAGCCGGAGGCCCAGGAGAGCCGATGGTATAGTTCCGACCTGAGTGTGAAGGCCCGAGAACCAGGAGAGATGACGGTGTAAGTTCCAGTCTGAAAGCCAGCAGGCTCAAGACCCAGGAAGAGCTGATGGTTCAGTCTGAGTCCAAAGGTAGGAAAAGAATGAAGTTCTAGCTTAAGGCAGTAAGACAGGATTAATTCCCTCTTACTCTCTGGAATTTGTTCTATTCAGGCCTTCATCTGATTACTCACATTAAGAGAGCAGTCTGCTTTACCCATTCTACTGATTCAAACATTAATCTCATCCAAAAACACCCTCATAAACACATCCCAAATAATGTTGACCAAATATCTAGTGACACCATGGCCCAGCCAATCTAACACGTAAAATTGACTATCACGGAAGCCATTTTTATTCATCCCAGATATGGCTGTGGGGGTAATTTTTCCATTTGTTGGGCTTTAGATATTCTAATATCAATCCCAGTTACAGTCCCACCTCATGCGCAGCCCCGTTGTTAGATTGGTAACATCTGTCACCTCCCCAGCTCCCACACTCATTTACAAGGTGTTTGAGGCTTGGCAAATACACAACAGGGATTCTCCCACTCTTTCCTATCTATGGAAATAGCATCAGAAGAAGGTAGCACAGAATGGCTCAAGATGGCAGACTTAGAGCTGTGTATGTGCTGTTTATTTGGAGTTCAGTGTAGAACATTTTTCATTTCCTGGGTTAATTTTAAAAGCAAAATGAAAAGAAGCCTGAACATCACAGTGCTAAACAGCTGGAGGGTTGTTTCTCCTCTCCACCTAGATAAAGCAAGGCATCACTCTTTGTTTTCTTTTATTAAATGTCTCATCGCCTCTGAAGCAGAAGTAGATATCACAAGTGGCATAGACAAAAGGAGCATCCTGCATAAACTCACTCCTCTGTTGCCTATACCTGATGGTGGCTCGCCTGCCTTGTTGGAAGACAGATGTTAGCTTCCAGTTGCTATTGACCTCACTGTTTACTTTGCTTAATTAAATACCCTTTTAATATTTTCTCATTTTGCTGCCCTTTACAGTTCACATAGATGCTGTGGCACAACAGGGCTGAGAAGGAAAGGTCTTTGAAACTGAAGCTCTTAATTAGCTCCTGGGCCCCTGGGAGATAGAAATACAGCTAAAAATGGGGGACAGAATAGCCATACTCAAGATGCTGTGACTGGTGGTAGAAAAAGCATTGACTACCTTCCAGTGATGCCTGAGTTATGAAAATGGTTTTGAAATCTATGACCATTTTGAGTCATATATACCATAGTATCATTACTTGCCACCAGTGGTGTATTGATTATTCAGCTGTAGCTGCTTATTTCTGCCAGAACCTGCTATTTCTCCTCTTCTTCAGTACACTCCTCGTCCTGTGTGTAAATAAATGGATGGCCCGTGAGTAAGGTTCATAGTCCCTTCCTGCCATGATTAGGTGACCAGATTGTCATTTAGAGTCCCCTAATTGAATTGTTTTAAATACAGCCAATATCTGGCTAATGTTTCTTGGGAGAAGAGACATTCAGTGATATATTATTAATTATGAAATAAGACAAAACATAGTATAATAAGATATCATTATATAAATATATAAAGTATCAGTAGATTATATGTAATTACAGGTATAATTTTAAATAGTCATATAGTTATATTAATATGGATTATAGCTGTATAGATTATAGATGTGTATAGAGGTATCAATTATAGATATAATTCAATATTGTATGTAATATTTAGATATCTCTAGATAGAATTGTTATGCAGTAGAATGCAATATTAATTCACTGTTGTAAAAACATAAAATAAGTTCCTGGAAGGATTGCAGCATAGCCCAGAACTCCACAGACCTCAGGCCAGCAGCCACCATGGCCTGCTCCCCGTGGGGACACCACAATCTGGCCCGGGGGAAATGCACTATGACCCTAGGCAAGTTAAGAGCTTATGGGCTGCTCTTTATCTTCTCTAGATGCTTTGGAATCTTTTTGATAATGGATTCACTTATGTCCAGCGTATTAATCATGTTTACCTGCGTTCTTACCTCCCAAGGCTGCAGTTAAACTTGCATTTTTTTTTGTTGTTGTTTTTTTTATACTTTAAGTTCTAGGGTACATGTGCATAACGTGCAGGTTTGTTACATATGTATACTTGTGCAATGTTGGTGTGCTGCACCCATCAACTCGTCAGCACCCATCAATTCATCATTTATATCAGGTATAACTCCCCAATGCAATCCCTCCCCCCTCCCCCCTCCCGATGATAAGCCCAGTGTGTGATGTTCCCCTTCCCGAGTCCAAGTGATCTCATTGTTCAGTTCCCACCTATGAGTGAGAACATGCGGTGTTTGGTTTTCTCTTCTTGTGATAGTTTGCTAAGAATGATGGTTTCCAGCTGCATCCATGTCCCTACAAAGGACGCAAACTCATCCTTTTTTATGGCTGCATAGTATTCCATGGTGTATATGTGCCACAACCCAAATGTCCATCTGTGACAGACTGGATTAAGAAAACTTGCATTTTAATTTCCTAAAACCGCTCGTTTATCCTTTGAAAAATAATGAGTAAGCTTGCTGTGAATCAGAAAGTCCTCATCAGAAAATTGGATGCTAAAGACAAAGTGGTAACAACCAAAGCAGCTGAGGCCAGGAGCAAAAGATGGCTCCCTACATTGCCCTAGCTCAGGAGGGTGGCTAGCATGCACCACTGTGTAAAGGGCGCCCCTTTATGGCTAAAGCCGGAGTCCCCCGTACTTACCATCAGCCCGAGTTCCATCCCACAGGCTGACACACACTGTGCTGTCGCACTGCCTGTGACATTGGCCATGGCCATGGCTATGGTGGGCCTTTCCGGTGTGGGTGGCCACACCCCGCCAGGTCTCTCAGCTTTTCTCCTTCACCCTTCTCTAAAGCCAAGACAGCCCCCGCAGGCCCTGACCCAGGCAGTCCCAAAAGCTGGGAGCAGGCGAGGCCCTGGAGATCATTCTCAAACAAGAGAGGATGCAAGTCTGTGGATAAGTGGGCCTGCCTCCCGTCCTGCACGGGGACGATTCAGAAGCATGAGCTCTGTGTGTCTCAAAGGGTCCCCAGCAGGACTGAGTCACCCACAGTGGTGACCTGCTCAACAACACCCGCTTTGTTGGCTTTTCTCCTTTTCTCTCGCTCGCTTTCCTACCCCCATGCTTCTGCTTCCATCATCACCATCACCCCTGCATACTGCCTCAGGCTGTGCTTTCAGAGGCTGTGAAACCGAGCTGAGTGCTGGGAGGTAACTGCTCTCATGGGGTGGTTGGGCGTGTATCTTTTCTGTTTTTCTGTGTGTGTGTGTGTGTGTGTGTGTGTGTTTACACTTACTGCTGTTTTGTGTGTATATGCAATTTTTGTGACGTTTCTAAAATCAATGCTCATACAGTTTGATTAGGCTTTTCTGGAAAGCAGTATTCTGTCCCCTATTCATGCCCTCCATTTCCCCTTCCCCAGCAGCAACTCTCTCCTTTTGGTATTTTCTTCCATTTTTGTATTTTCTTCCAAACTAAAATTGCATTCCTATATTCCTTCTTCTTTTTAAAAATGTTTAGGAGCTGTTAACATCCCACTGTGCATGATGGCTCCCCAACACGCACCCCCCACCGCCAGCCCCTCTCCTCAAATATTCTGGGACACTTGCCCTCCCTGCCTAGTCCTCCCATGCGTTGAGTCAGAACTGTGATGAGCTCAGCTTGTTTGCTTAGTTTACGATACTCATCTCTAATTCACCTTCAAATTATAGCTCAATTGTATGATTTTCTTCTCGAACATTCAGAGCACCAGATATTTCATAAATATAGCCTCCTTGCAGAAACCTCTCCTGGAACCCTCTTGCCTGTTCTAGTCAGACAGAGCCACACCACAGCTCCCTTCTACCTCACAGTTGTCCTTCTCCATCATCCTTGTCTCTCACTTGAATTGTTTTGCCTGCCTCTTATACCCACGTTTTCCCTTTCTTGATTTACTCCCTTACTTTAATGAAACATGTCTCTAGTAGCTTCCTGAGAAAGGATGTACGAAAGGTAGGTTTCGAGAAACATGTCTGAAAATGCCTTCATTTACCCACCCACTGTTTAGATATAAAATGGTTATATATTTTATATCCACTGGTTAGTTGGAAACCATTTTCATTCAGAATTTCAAAGGGATTTCTCCATTGTCTTCTAACTCCAGTGCTGCTACTAAGCAGTTCAAAGCCATTTTGATTCTTGATCCTTTGTATGTGACCTATCCCTTCCTCCTCCCCTTCCAAAAACCCATAGAGCTGCCTTTATAGGGCCTTCTTTCTGTTCTCAATGTTCTGAACCTTTAGAACTCTACTTTGGTAAACAGCTCATCAATTCAGCTGACCACTCCATGGGTTCTATCAAATTCTGCCATATCCTTCATTTCTGGGAAATTGTCTTAATGATTTTGTTTTCTTAAGGGTTTGTTGTTGTTGTTTTTCCTGTTGTTTCTGGAATTCCGTTTGTTCAGTGTTGAACCTCCTGGTCTGGTCCTTTCATTTTTCTGTCTCCTGTATTTTCTATCTCTGTCATTGTCTTGCTTTGTCTTTCTGTCTCTGTCTATCTCTGTCAGCCAAACAACTGATTCCCTTCTGCATATTATTTGAGAAGCACTGCACCATGTGGTCCACCTGATTCTTTCTTTGCTTATTTTAACATTGCGTTTGCTGCTTTCGCATCTTTTAATGCTGTTATCAACCTGAAGTCCTAACTTCTTGCTTCCTGAAATAGTCAATTTTATTTATTTCCATTGATGTCAGTTTAGTTGATCTCCATTCAGTCCCTTTGTTGCAACAGCCTAAAAGACGTGTTTAAAATTCTTCTTGCACATTCATGTATTTTAAGAGTCACTGTCTGTCTCATGCCCACTAAGTTCTCTGCTCATTGTTTATATCAACATTCAGGAATCGTCCTTCCTCTTTCATGAAGCCTTGCTTTTTTGCATTAGGCTTTCTTGCAAATGCGTCAATTCCCCTAACTCCATATTTTTCAGATTTGTTTTCCAAATACTTTGTGCTTTTTTTTCAGATAAAAGGTGCTCACTGTGGTCTTTGCGAGTGAACCTCATGCTATCCTTTGTTGGCTGTGTAAACTGCATCTTTATTTTAGAATTCAGCTAGCTATTTTTTCCCCTGACAACCCTTTTTGCTTCTGTATGTGTCAGTTATGTTTCATAATGTTAATGAATCACAGCATATGATGCAATCCTTTGAGACAATATTTAGGGGGGGAATGGATGAGAACAGCAGTTTGTTCCAGTTCCACACAACTTTTTACCTTTATCATTTGCCCATGTAAAGCTACCATCCATTTTTAGATATACTTATTTTTGTTACCAGCAATCCCCTGCAATGCATTTACATTTACATATATACTTTTCATTCCAGGCAACCAAAAACATTTTTTTTAAAAAAGGTAAGACTTTGTCTAATCTGCTTTCTAGTTGAAATCACCTGCTTCATATTATTTATAAGTAAAAGTAAACTCATGTTGGAATCAAGAAATCATTTGGTAATCAAAGTTGAAAAAGGTACAAAATGAAGCCATTGCCTTTTTCTCAGTGGATTTTTTTTTAGGTAGCTGGAAACACAGCCTCAGTAGACACCAGGGCTTGTATTTCAGAGCTCTCTGGATGAATGCTGTGAGCAACAGGAAGTCTGCTTCTGCCCTTAGTATCTCCAGGGTGTGCGGTATTTATGCTTCTTGGTATATGTTCACCTTTCCTCTTCCTTATAGTGCTTATCTTCTAGTTCACAAAATTGTATTTATTTGCCGTTTACCTATTTGAAGGAATCTGGGCGTATTTAAGTAATAGCTTAGTCAATACATACTGACGTTTCTTACTTTGAAAGGCAATTTCCTTGTGGCAGAAACTGGATGTCACCTTGTTCTCAATTAACCCAGTATATTTTAGACTATATGGCCACATAGCTTCCTTCAGGATCCCCTGGCTGATGAGATTTTCCTTTGATCAGGGGCATCTTTCTATCCAGGTTTTGCCAATACTTCATTTTAACTCCTGTTGTCCTATTGCAGCATTGCAGCTAAAAAAAGTCACTTGTGCTAAAAATTTTGATGACTGCAAGACTGATGCTTACATAGTTTTCAGGTTCATTTGGTGTTTAACACAGCCAGACACATGTGTCCAAGGAAGCACATGTTTAATCAACTGCCTAATCAACACCATTCTTCATTTTTTGTGTGCAGCAACTTTTCAGACCTTAAGCAATGAGATGACCAGTATACTTTTAAGAGTTTCTAGAGTGTGGCTTTGAAGCACTAATTAAGATTTGATAGACTTCCTTCTCTAGAGTAATGTAACTTCCCTTACACAGAAGAAAGAAGAAATTGTAAACCTATGAAATTTTTAGAATTAAGGTCCTAAAGAAAGAAAACCCATGCTTCTCATTGTTTATCAAGGCCTCTCAGCATTGTCTATAGCCATTCATTGCATCATTTGTTTAACAAATATTTTAAAAGCAAAGTACTGTGCTGGATGTACATATATTCAATGTATATACTTTTAAACTTGGTTTCTTTTTCTTTTTCTTTTTTAGCTCCTAGCCCAATTTCTAAAACTTAGTTTCTTAATTTGGTAGATAATATCTGTTTGAAAAAGGAACTTTTTAATTTGCATTTCCCTGTACGAAATAGACACCTACCCCATTCTGTTTTAGAGTTAGAGATGTTGGCACTTGGGAAGTTTTCTCCCTGCCTCTCTCTTCCCTGACATATTCAGGCCTCAGTCATTGTCTCCAGTGAAGAGGGATCATTGGTGCAAATAATTCAAATCCCCAGCTAATCTTCTTCATGGGGTGGGGTCACGGGCCCACCGCTTGGGGCCACAGTCCTTATCACACCTAGGGCTTGACCCTGGCTCCCCCAAGGGGCACAGGGCAGTCTCTGGATACTCAGGAAGAGCTCCCAAGGCAGGAGGGTAATCTCCAAGGCAAACAGTCTCACAGGAGCATCAGGCACCCCTCGTCTACAGAACAAAACACAGGCAGCAGGTCATCCCTCCTGGTGTCTCAAAAGCTTACCCTCTTGCCCTGAATTCAGAGACTCAGTATTATTCAGACAACTCGTCCAAGGCCAGCTGAATTTTAACCTAAGGAGATTTGCCCTCAGTATACAAACAACCTTTGGTGAGATATTAAAGGCATAGCTCATTCTGTTCAGCCGCGGCTGGACAAGCACACGATAGAGTCATTCAGTGTTCCCGATGCATCCAGTTCTGGAGTTCCCCTGAACGGGAGACTTTGTGATGCCATCAAATAATGTACAACTTCTCCTCGATGGCCAAGTCTTTTAGGTCCTGATTCTTTGAATTTGAATTCAAGTACATTATAGCCAAGAGGTACCACACAGCAAGATTCTCATTTGACAGCCTGTGTCAGACAAATTGGTCATTTGGAGCAGTCATTGTATCTCCAAATGCTAGGTATCTGAAGGTTTATACAGTGAAGGAAGGAACCATGAGCTTAAAAACAAAGAAGATAATACATTTTTTTTGTTTTCCAAATGGCACTTTTGAGAATCAGAGCATCTAAAATGTATCTGAAAACAAGATTTGGAAGAGAACCAATTTACCTGACATGGGTTAGATTTTCAGTTTATTTTTAAATGTGATTTTCCATTTTGAAACATGTTTACTCTTCTTTGTTTTAACACAATTCTTTAAATAAAGAGTCTGCCAGCATCTGATATGAGGTGATTTGGAAAAAAGCCGTTTCAAATTTTTGCTTGTACTTTCCTTTGAAGGAGAAAACATTAAACACTTCCACATTTTAAGCTCAGTGTTTCCAAACATCTAAAAGAGGGGAAAATTAACATATTTGCCTATCAATTCCCTGAGGACAAAGTTATATAGATAGTATCAACTCTGGATGGTCCCCAACTTAATGGTTTTCCTTAAGATTTCTCAACTTTACGATGATGTAAAAGCGATATACATTTAGTAGAAGCCATACTTTGACTGTCCATACAGCCATTCTGTTTTTCACTTTTAGTGCAGTATTCAATAAATTACATAAGATGTTCAACACTAACTAGACTTTTTGTTAGATGATTTTGCCCAACTGTAGGCTAATGTAAGTGTTCTGAGCACATTTAAAGGTGGACTAGGCTAAGCTGTGATGTTTGGTAGGTTAGGTGTATTAAATGCATTTTCAACTTACGGTATTTTCAGCTGGCCGTGGGTTTATTGGGATCCCATCATAAGTGGAGGAGCATCTGTGCAGTATGTACTCACTAAGAACAGATACTCCTTCACTTATGATGGGATCACAGTAAACCCATCACCAGTACATACTGTGTTTACTAAGGTCCATACCATACAGATGCTCCTCCACCTACGATGGGATCCCAATAACCTTATCAGCAGTACATACTGTACTTACTAAGGTACATACCATACAGATGCTCTTCCACTTATGATGGGATCACAGTAAACCTATCAGCAGTAAATACTGTGTTTACTAAGGTACATACCATACAGATGCTCTTCCACTTATGATGGGATCCCAATAACCTTATCACCAGTACATACTGTGTTTACTAAGATACATACCATACAGATGCTCTTCCACTTATGATGGGATCCCAATAACCTTATCACCAGTACATACTGTACTTACTAAGGTCCATACTATACAGTACAGATGCTCTTCCACTTACAATGGGATCCCAATAACCTTATCACCAGTATATACTGTACTTACTAAGGTTCTCTAAATTGGACCCCATCCTAAGCATTTTGCAGACAAAAGCTCCTTTAATCTTCTAATCCTAAAAAGAAAATACTATAATCAGACAAGGAGGAAACTGAGGTGCAGAGGAGTTAAGGGGCTTACTTCAAATCACAGTGCTTTGATGTCTTTGTGCCCAGCATGGTGGCTGCATAAGACTGAGTGCCTAAGGTGCCAGCTCATGGGGCTACATTAGAGCTCAAACAGCCATAGTGTGCCTCCAGGGCTCTCCTAGGCTTCTCCCAGTGCTGAAGAAGTTGAGTCTTAATGCATCTATATTGAGCTTGTTGCCAAACATTTATGTAGATTCAAACGTATCACCATAGTGAGTACTGGGAACTGGGTTCCTTCCCCAGCATCCTCCCACTTTCTGCTTCAACCAAGTGAGGCTGAGTGGCACCCGTCAGATTGTGTGGAAGCTCTTTGCCTCCTTCCTTACATGTCCTCACTTCTGTTCCACAGGTGCAGGATAAACTCAATTCTGCTCTTCCCACCCCCCTCCACCCCATGGTTTTGACCTGTGCTCTGGAGAAAAGCAGGTTTTGGTTTTTCTAATGTGGCTTGTCTGTTTGTGAGGTTTCCTCGGAAGCTTGCTTTCAGGCTGGGTCATCATCATCATTGAAACTACTTAATACCCTGAGCAAGGACGTCACCCTGTAAAAATTGAGTATCACATGGACTTTAAATGCACATTTCTTATAAAAGTTTTAAAGCTTGCTGGATTTTATTAGAATATGTGAACCAGACTGAGTATATTAAATTTATGAATCCAGTTGATGCAGTACCATAATAATTCAATATAATATGCTTATGTCATTAAACTCATAAAGAAGATTCTCTGAATAGCTGTAATGAATAGTTCTGATTCTGTAATCACAGACTAACATTTTCACCCTGATGAATTTTAACTTGGAGCTCTCAGACTTCTCTATAACATCAAGAAATAAATGCCATATTTCAAGTATTTACTTTAAAACTCAGTATAGCAAAAGTAACTCATAGGAAAGAAATACCTGCTAGGAAGAATTATTCATTAGAAATACTAAAAGAATTGGGAGATTGGCATGAAGTAGAATTGGACTTTATGTCTAGTCATAAATTATAAATAGAAACCAAAGAATCTTTTCTTCATTCTGCTTTGAAGAATTTCATTTATTCTCTCATATTTTACCTTATACCCAAACCCATATATTTTGGTTATCTATCATTGTATAATGAACTGCCCTAAAACTTGGCACCTTAAAAACAACCACCATTTTGTTGCTTATGATTATTTGGTTCTGGAAAATTTGGGCAGGGCTCAGCTGGATGGTTTATATACTCCAGGTGGTATCAGATCATGCCATTTATGGGCCTGCATTTTGATCATGGCTCCACGAAGGACTAGACTCAGCTGGGGCACTCAAGTCACCCATGGCATTAGTGCCAGTGCATTCTATTGGCTAAAACAAGTCACAAACCCCACCTGGGTTTAACGAAGAGAGCCACACAGGGTGTGCATTCCAGGAAGCGTGATGTGGTTCGTTGGGGCCACCGGCACAGCAAATATCATACATACCACTGTCCCAGCTAGCTGCCTGTTTATGACCATCTTCACCTCTGCTTGACCTTGTACTAGTTAGTTGGGAGTTTGTATTGGGCAGAAATGGATTCCACTTTTAGACTCAGGTTATTTTTAAATGACTCTGGGAATTCTGGGTATTAGGAATCTCAATTGTGATATGATTCTGCCCAGAGAGATGAATAAGTATGGGAGAAAGATGACTGGATGTTTAAGGATGCTGGAATTCTAATCCAACCTCTCTCAGCTGTAGTTCCTTCTTTATTGAAGGATCAAAGAATCTAGCTAAGTTTCCTCAGCTGCAACAACATTGCTGATTTTATGAGAATTAGAGAAAGGACTAGGTTACCTTTCAAAGATTTTTTCAGACTCTGGAGTAGTCAGACAGAAATGTTGGGTGCCTACTCTCCAACATGGCTGGAGGGAGTATAAATTGGCACAGTGCCTGTGGAAAACAATTTGGCAATGTCTATCAAAATTAAAAAGGCACATACCCTTTGACCCAGCAATTCCATTTTAGGAATTTACCCTACAGGTAAAGTGATACACTTGCTTATATTTAAGATTGTTTATTACAGTGCTATTTGTAGTAATCTTCATTCTTCATTATTTCATTCAACAAATATTTACTGAGTACCCAGTGTGTACGAGACACTGTGTTAAGTTCTGGAGATACATCCTTTGACTAAAGTAGTGAAAAATTATCTACCATGTATAGTTTAACTACTTGCAGGACTGCAAAAGATTAGAACAGCCTACGTGTTCATTAGTAATGAGCTAGTACAACCAATTTCAAATGAGAAACTATGTACTTCTGGAGAGGTCTTTATTATAAGTTGTTAAGTGAACAAAGTGAGGTGCAGAAGAGTATGTTGCTTATGTACCTGCTTGTGTAAATTGAAATGGAGGCATCTGTGTTTGTGGGATATGGGGGTTGGTTGGTTTGTTTTTTTGAGACAGGGTCTCACTCTCACCCAGACTGGAGTGCAGTGGCGCGATCATGGCTCAACTGCCGCCTCAACCTACTGGACTCAGGTGATCCTCCCACCTCAGCCTTCCAAGTAGCTGGGACTGCAGGTGCACCAGCACATCTGGTTAATATTTTCATACTTTTTGTAGAGACAGGATTTTGCCACGTTGCCCAGGCTGGTCTGAAACTCCTGGTCTCAGGCTATTCACCTGCCTCAGCCTCCCAAAGTGCTGAGATTAGAGATGTGAGCCACTGCACCTGGCTGAGTATCTAAACTTGTTTATGTAGGCATGAATATGTATGCCTACATACTTTGTTTGTACATTTTGTACAAAAATGTACTTGTTTATGTAGGCATAAAAATGCCATAGAAAGATACACACAAAAAAACTAATAACAATAAATTTTTTGGATGCACTGGAGATTTGGGAAGACACAAGTGAATTGGAAGGGATCCTTTTCACTTTAGTGAAGACATGTACACATGCATGTACAAACAATGAAAAGTTCCCTTTCAACTCATAAATACCTGTGTATGTATGACATTTTCAGTCAGTAAAGTATTACATATTTTAAAAATAAATTTTAAATAAATTTTTAAAACAGGAATATTAATGCATCCTCTGTGCTCAGAACTCACATATTTGAAGGCATGGTTACTCCAGAATCTTAGTGTAGATCTGTGCTATCCAGTACAGTAGCCACCAGCCATATGTTGCTATTTTATTTTAAAGTAAGATTAAGATTAAGGTAAAATTAAGGTAAAATTTTAAAAATTTAGTTTCTCAGTCTCACTAGCCACATTTTAAGTGCTCAGTAGCCACATGGCTAGCATAATGGACAGCACAGATAACAGACACTTCCGTCCTCTCAGAAAGCTCCAGAAGATGATGCTGCTCTGGGATGCTTCGTACTGGACACACCTTGAGCCTGTGGGTGTGCGTGTGGGAGGTGGGAGAGCGCGTGCTCACCCTGTGAGTCTCAGGCCTGGGCCGTGGGTGTTCCTGGCCAGGGTGCATGCGTGGGCTCTCTTGAGTTGGTGTGTTCTCTGCCAGGTGGCATCTACTGTGCTGTGGCCTGTCTTTCTGCCATATATTTTATATTGTGGGCTACAGTTTAGACCAGGGATTGGCAAACTACAGTTCTGTAGTAGGGAGAATTCTAAGAATGGCCCCCTGGTGCCATTGTAATCCTCCCCTCTTTGAGCTCCTGAGGAAGTGTGATTGTGCTGCATGACATGGTGAAAGGGAGAGTATCCCTGTGTGCTTAAGTTAATCACGCCAGCCCCATAAAAGCAGAGTTTTTTCTGCCTGGTAACGAAGAGGAAGCAGAGATTTGAAGTGTACTGTGAAAAAGAGAGTAAAAGTAAAAATTGTTTCATTTGGGATAATATGCAAGAAATAGGATTGCAATCTGGGACATAGGCCTCTGGCAGTGTCCAGGAGAAAAAGTAAAAGGTTAAGGCTTACTGGGGAAGGAGAAGGTGTTGCAAGTTTGCTTTGAAAGAAAGCTTATGGTGCTGATGGCAGCTTGCAAGGGCTGGCAAGTTCTGAGTGGCAAGTGTCAGTAGTTGCCAGATAGGACCTGTAATCTTGGAGGTACAGTTAGGTCCTTACAGTTTTAGATTGGCTTGCAAAACAGTGTGTCAGGCAGGTGTTCCTGTGCAATCAGCTCTCTGTTCTTGTGCCAGTGGCTGTCCTGGTGTGACTCATGTCTTGTGATAGTTCCCGTGATCAGGCAGATCAAGCATGCGAGCCCTCTCTTCATGGCCTTCCCCAGCTCCACTTGCCAGGGTTTGACACAAATTACTCTATTTAGAATCTTACAACTTTTGCAGAAGCATGAGGGGAATCTGATGGCTGGCTTCAAATGTGGAGGAGGCTGGGTGCCACTGAATGTGGGTGGTCTTCAGGAGCTGAGAGCAGCCCTTTGCTGACAGTCAGCAAGGGAACCTCAGGCAGGACCCCAGTCCTGTGATTACAGAATGCTGTATTTGGCCAGCCTGAAGGAGTTTGGAAGTGGTTCTTCTCCAGGGCTTCCAGATAGGAGCCCAGCCTTTTAACACCTTCATTTCAACCCATGAGACCATAAGCAG